>NC_138890.1:64802914-65278798 GCF_965194825.1 Balaenoptera physalus
AACAGGATTTCATCTTTTAACTACAAATGTTGTAACTACTACTGAGTAGCTCTAATTGGTTTGATTTTTTCTTTAGAATTATAAAAGCAATTCATGTGTATTAAAAAAATTCTGACGATACAAGAAGGTAGGATGAGCAGTCATCAGCTCCCCCTGCCTGTTCAGGCTCCCAGGACCTCTGGCTAAAGGAAATCACTGTGAGTATAGTTTCTTAGGCATTCCTTGGGGTATATTCTGTACATCTAAACATGTATATTGGCCTATACCTTTTATTTATTTTAATCCAGATGAAAGAACTCTGTGCATATTGCTCTGCACTTTCCTTTTTCTGTACGTATTAAACATATCTTGGCAATATGTTAGATCTCCAAAATACATATAGGCCCCCATGTTCTTTATAACGGCTGCAGGGTACTCCATTGTATAGATGTACCTTAGTTTAATCAATCCTCCGTTGGTGGATGTTTATAGTTCTTTCCATTTTTTTCTCTATAATAAATAGGGATGTAGTAAACGTCCTTAGATGCATATCACTGTATTCATTTATTATTATACCCATAAGATAAAGTCCTGTATGTAGAATTACTAAGTTGAAAGGATGGTGTGTTTTTAATACTGTAGAAACTGCCAAACTTTCCCCAAAGGTCTCACACCAATTCACACTCGCCGCCCACGATGTGTGATTGTGCCTGTTTCCCCATACCCTTTCCAACAAAAGGTATTAGCAACTTTTTAAATCTTCACTTGTTTGCAAGGTGAAAATTGTATCTTGTTATGTTAATAGACATTTTTTAAAATATAGATAAGGTTGAACTTCTTTTCATTTGCTTATAAGCTATTTTTATTTCTGTTTCTGTGAACTACTTGCTCAAGTCTTTACCCATCTTTCCATTGGGTTGTCTGCCTTTTTCTAGTTGATTTTTTTTTTTTATAAATAAATTTATTTATTTTATTTATTTTTGTCTGTGTTGGGTCTTGCATTGTTCTCTAGTTGTGGTGAGCAGGGGCTACTCTTCGTTACAGTACATGGGCTTCTCATTGCAGTGGCTTCTCTCGTTTTGGAGCACGGGCTCTAGGCGTGCAGGCTCAGTAGTTGTGGCTCACGGGCTCTAAAGCATGGGTTCAGTAGTTGTGGCGCACGGGCTTAGTTGCTCCGTGGCATGTGGGATCTTCCCGGACCAGGGATCGAACCGGTGTCCCCTGCATTGGCAGGCAGATTCTCAACCACTGCGCCACCAGGGAAGCCCCTTCTAATTGATTTTTATTTATTTTTATTTTTTAATTAATTTTTATTGGAGTTTAGTCAATTTACAAAGTTGTGATAGTTCCTGCTGTTAGTTTCTGTACAGCAAAGTGACTCAGTTATACATATATCCACTCTTTTTTAGATTCTATTCCCATATAGATCATTACAGAGTCTAATTGATTTTTTAATTAATTTTTATTGGAGTATAGTTGCTTTACAATGCTGCGTTAGTTTCTACTGCACAGCAAAGTGAATCAGCTATACGTATACATATATCCCCTCTTTTTTGGATTTCCTTCCCATTTAGGTCACCACAGAGCATTGAGTAGAGTTCCCTGTGCTATACAGTAGGTTCTCATTAGTTATCTATTTTATACATAGTAGTGTATATATGTCAAAGGTTACTTATAAGGAAATTAGCTAACCTTGAACCAGAATTACACACCTGATTTTCTAACAGTACTTGGATGTTAAATCCTAAAATCAACTGGGAGGAGAGGATAGTAGTCCCAAGGTCTCAGGTGAGCACCTAAAAGCAGGAGGAGAGCAATAACGACAGTGGTCCCAACAGGTGGACATTGCGTAAGTACTGCTAGTGTGCCGAGCACTGAGTGCCTTTTGCACATCATCTCATTTCGTCCTTACCATGACCTTACGAGGAAGGTATCGCTAGCATCCCCATTTTACAGACAAAGAACAGACTTAGAGAGGTCAAGTCGCCTGCCTAGGGTCTCACAGCCAGTAAACAGCAGAGCTAAGATAAAAACCCAGGCTATGTGACCCCAGAGACCCAGCTGTTAACCACTCTGCCATATTGTCCACCAGTGGATTCCCAGTACCCAGCACATACTAGGGACTGAGGGTCACGGTGACCACTGCAGACTGAATGCATCTTGATGCCATCCTGGAAAAGCAAGCCACCAGTGTAGCCTGCGAGCAGTTGCCAACTGTCCTGTTCTCTGCTGGGTTCTCAGTGTCTAGAGAGGTCCCTGGCATCAAGTGGTGCTCAGTAAATGGTGCCTGAGTGAATGCATGAATGAATGAATAATGTCTTCTCCCTCGACTGTGAGCTCCTTAAGGGCAAGGACCATGACTGGTTTGTTCTCCCAGAGCCTAGCTTGGTGCCTTGCACAGGGAGGACAAAGACCAGTCAAAGACCGTGTGCTGAATGAAGTAAGCACCTCTCCACTCTTCGGGATGGTCTTCCCCACAAGCTTTAACTCTTAATCGAGTTGGAGCAACACCACCAACCCTGGGAAATGTTCTATTGGACAATACTTGACATGTCACACTGGGAAGACCCATGTAAAAGAGTAGGAGGTCAGGGAGCCAGGCCAGAAAGACAAGGGTAACCTGTCCACTTGCAGGCCGAGCAGCTGGCCCCCTTCCTCCACCTCTGCCCAAAGGTCGTGCCTGCTAGCATTTCTTAGCTGGGAGAATAACAGCAGCCCGGAGCCCACGTGGTCATTTCACAGTTTACTGAGGATAGACCTAGATGTCTGTCTGTACTAATTCATCTGGTCTTCAACCACATGCCACATGGACTATTATTATCCCCAGGGATGCAGAAAGGCACAGAGAGGTTACGTTGCTCAAGGTCATAAACAGCAGACTACTGGGCTCTTCTGCCCGGCAGCAATGCTCTTCCTTGCTCGGGGCTGCCCTCCAACTCCTGCTCATCCTCCCAGACCCAGCCTCCTGCTCTCCAGCTCAGGCAAGGGCTCCCGGCTGCCAGAACCCCTCCCTCACCCCTCGCCTCGGCCGGCTCCGCCTGTGCTCCTGCTGTTAGCAGTGGCGGGAACTGCCTGGCTTGTTATTCAGCTTCTTGGAGTGTGAACACAGATTCCCCATGTGGTCCCTGCCTTCGAGGGCTTCCCTGCATCTGCTCCCAGCACCGTGCGGCAGCCAATGGGGCTCCTGAGGCCCCTCCACACTTCCTGTCACACCTCTGGCTGAGGGACCCAGCTTGAGTCCAGCGAGCCTCCTAAGCAGAAGGAACTGAAGTGAGGCCACAGGTGAGCTGGGCCCCATCTCAGGCCTGTCTCTTTGCATCGGTCTGAGGGCAGATGGCCAGGCAGGCACTGCTGCCGGTCCCGTAACCCGTGCTGAAGAGCTTAGGCTCTGGTGTCAGACATGGGTTCACATACATTCTGTGTGACACTGGACGAGTTATTCAACCTCTCTGAGCCTAGATTTCCTCAGCTGTAAAACAGGGATAACAATAGTATCCACTTCCCATCACAGGGGCTTGGGGAGGATTAAAGTAGTCAATAAGACCCCACCAATTTCCGGAACCTATTTCCTGTGCTGTAGGCAGGCCCCGGGCAGGTCTGCTCACTAGCACCTGCGTCCTGCAGGTGGCCCTGAAGAGCCCTGTACCTGGGAGCACGCTCAGCCCCACCGTGTGCTCCCATCCGCACACAGCTCCTCCCCTCCTTCCAAGCCCGCAATCCCTCACGAGACAACACATCGAGCTCTAGTCTCCAGCCAAGCTCACGTGTGAGGGCAAGATGACGGATGAACCCTGAATCCAAGGATGCTTAAGCCTCCCACTCCCCAGGCTTGAGTCCCCAACTCCTCCCAGCCCCAGGTGGGTACCCTGGCCTGGCAGGGCCTTTGGGAGGGTGAAGGGGGTGCCTGAAGAGGAGCTGTGAAAGGCAGAACTCACCCCAGGATCTTCCTCACCATCTGTCTTGTCAGTCATGGGTGGGCCCTCATCCATCAGGGGTGACACCAGCTCCTTGCTTCCCAGCCATCTGGGCATCCCTCGCCCACCCTTTCTCTCCCTCCTCTCTTCCCAGAGCTTGGCTGGCCGCAGGGCTGGGCTTGCTCTTAATTAGCCTGACAAAACTCAGTCACCAGGGGAAGTCCTTGAAGTTGAGGATTTCAACAAAGCTAAACCACTAAATCCCGTGGCCGCCAGCCTGTCTTCACAGCTTCTCCGGCTCTGCCAGAAATTGCGCTTACTCCCATGCAGAAACCACAGCCCTGGCGGCTTCAGTGTCTCCCCCCGTCCTGGGCCACCTTATCAGGGCAAGCCCGGCCCATCCTTTATCTGCCTGCCATCTCTAAGTGCTTCCATCCCCCTGACAGGCCCCATAAAAGCTGGTAAGAGACAAGGCTGTCCCGCTTTTGACATTGCAGACTTCAAAGGCCACGAATTAGGTGGGGCCAGTCTAGATGCTTTGCTGAGCTGAGAGCAACGCTTGGTGCTCCTGCAATGACCCTGTTGGTCTGGGGATTATTTCAGGAGCCCTAGAGCTTATCAATAAGTATACAGCATGGGTTAAGGGCACAGGCTCTGGAGTCAAGCAGCCCCAGTTCAAGCCCCAGCTCGGCCACTGCCTAACTGGGTTGCTTACTCCTGTTGCTCTGGGTCTTCTCTGACAAATGGGGATCATGAAGTTTACCTGTCTAATCCTCCAAACATCACTGGGACAGGTTTGACGTGGTGAAGAGGGCTCCCTTCTATATGGAGTTGTCTGCTTCTAGGCAGCCCTGAGAGCCATCCTAACAGGGCCCTGGGTAGCAGTGAGAACTGAATGTGATGATGGCACCGGGAAAGAAGGAGTGAAGAAAGGACCAGGCCACATGGCACCTGCAGGCTCAATTCCCAACACCCCACCACCCACCCCAGGCCATCAGAGCTCACAGCTCCAAACCCCCTTATCCTGTAGTGGCAAGAGTCCATCTCCCAGGGGACGGGAGTTACTGTTTAATGGGCACAGAGTTTCAGCTGGGTAAGATGAAAAGAGTTCTGGAGATGGATGGTGGGAATGGTTGCACAATATAAATTGACCTAATGTCACTGAACTATATGCCTCAAAATGGTTAAAATGGTAAATTTTATGTTATGAATAGTTTATCACAATTTTTTTTTAAAGTCTGACCCTAGGTAAGGAGACAGTTGAGAGGAATGGAAAGAAAGCACTCCCTAACTCTTCTAAGAGCTCAAGCTGAAACCCAAGATTCATACCTGCTGATAACAGAAATGAAGCCCAAACCAAGAACTGGCCCCCTCCTGCCAGCCCCCAATCCATCCCATGGCCCCATCGGCCCCGACATGGGGCACAGGAGCCGTCTCAGGAGGGGTCTGCCATGCGCACGGCCTCACCTCTCAGAGGCCCCCGAGTACAACCCTGCCTGGCTCACACCCACAAACAGTGGCTGCTTAGGACCCTTGCTGCTGGTCTCCTCAGTACAAAGAATGAAGTGCAGAAAGGGGAAGAGGAAAAGGGAATTAAGTCATCCTCAGCTTTTCTCCCAAGTTTCACTGAGAAGAATCAAGATGCTTTTTGGGCCCACTGCCCAGAGACAAAATAGGAGATGAAAATATTTATTTGTTTCTAAGGCTCTTGCAATCCCAGGATGAAAAGCCCACCTTGACTGTAACTTACTGCAGCCTGAGCTGCTTCCATGGCAGCCCTCCCCCCAGGCAGCCGCCCACTTGCTCAGGTCTTCGGGCGAGAAGTTCCACCACCCCACTGGGGAGAAAAAGTGGGATCCCTGTCCCAACAGAAACGGAATCTATTAAATGAGAATTATCCCCTATTGGCATCAGGGAGCCATAAATAGCCCAGCCGCCCCAGTTGAATCACCAGAGCTAGCACTGTGTCAGCGTTTCTATGTAAACCAGGGTTTGCTAGGGGATTAGCTCACAGCCATAAAAAATTTGCTCCAGGCTGAAACTTGGCCTAAAGAAAATCTCAGCCCAGGAGTAGATACTGAAAAGAAAGCCAGCCAGACACCACCCCCAAGCCTCCCAAGGACAAGGGTGCCTCTGACCAGGACCTCTCATACTGGGGCTCTGTTGTCACCAGCATGTAAGAAGCCTGGTGATTTAGGGCACCACTTGGGGTTGTCATAATTCAAAATTTGGTCCTTTTTTTCAAGCCAAAAGAAGGCATATTTGCTGCTTTGAGAGCTTCACATAGGCCTAAGTTTGAGAAAGTGTAATCTAAACCCTCCCCTTTCCCTGTTGGCAGCTAAATGTCAAGAAAAGAGAGATTTACCTAGGCAGGGAACCAGTGCTCATGTTGATTCTTTGTACATTGTCGGGACAATGGGTGCTGTCTTCCACCCCAAATGACAAGTTTTAAAAGCACGGTCTGGGAACCTAATATATCATAAGGGTAGAATAACTCCATATATGATACAGGTGTAGACAGTGGGGAAAGGATGTTTTGCTTTGGTTTGGTTTTTTCCCTTATGGATAGGCAGTTAGTCCAACATCATCTGTTAAATAAAGCTAGACCGCTCTGCACATCATACCATACACGGCTTCCTGGTGAATTAAAGACCTAAATGAAAAAAATAAAACTATAAAAAAATATTAGAAGAAAATTTAAGAAAATGTAAATTGTAAATTGTAAATATGTAAATTCTGAGGGGCAAGGTCTTCTTAAAGAAGACATAAAAACCAAAGCCACAAAGAAAGAGAGGTTTTAACACATGACAACACAAAGTTTGAAATTTGTAGGTAGCCAGATTTATTATAGACAAAATTAAAAGAATAGATGGGAGGAAAAATTTGTAACACTTAACGGCAAAGGGTTTATATGCTATCTTAATAAAGGACTCCTACAAATAAATAAGAAAAAGAAAGAATAGCAGAAAAAGAGGCAAAGGATATGAAAAGGCAATTTAAAGAGGAGGAAGTGTGAATTGCCAGTAAGCAATGAAAAGATATGTAACTTTACTGGTAGTTAGGGAAATACAAATTAAAACAACAAATCTGACCCATCAGAGTGACAGAATTAAAATAGAATAGTAGCACCCAGTGCTGGTAAAAGTGTAGGGGAACAGGAGTGCTCATTCATTGCTAGGGTCTGATGAACTGCTACAATCTTTAGAAAAGATGTCTAGCACCACCTATTAACATTTAAAATACCTGCAATCTCACTTACAGGAATATGTCCTACAGGGCATATCTATAAGAATGTTTATAGCAGCATTGTTTGTTAGGGCAAAAAGTATAATCAAAATGCATGTCCATCAGTTAAAGTATTGAATAAATTGTGTTATGTTTATACCATCGAATATAAATTACGCAGCTATTAGGGGGAAAAAGAATAAATAACATCTTACATGTAGTAACAGAAAAACGCCATGATGGATTTTTTCCTTTTTAATTACTTAAATATTATAATGCAGTGTCCTTTAACATCTATTGTTTTATTACTCAGTCTCTTTTTCTTTATTTTTCCTTTATATTAATTAATTTTTTAAAGAGTTATCCATGTGGGACTTCCCTGGTGTCACAGTGGTTAAGAATCTGCCTGCCAATGCAGGGGACACGGGTTCGAGCCTTGGTCCGGGAAGATCCCACATGCCGCGGAGCAACTAAGCCCGTGCGCCGCAACTACTGAGCCTGTGCTCAAGAGCCCGCAAGCCACAACTACTGAGCTCATGAGCCATAACTACTGAGCCCACGAGCCACAACTAAACCCACGTGCCACAACTACTGAAGCCCGCGGGCGTAGAGCCCATGCTCCACAACAAGAGAAGCCACTACAATGAGAAGCCCGCACACCACAGCAAAGAGTAGCCCCCGCTTACTACAGCTAGAGAAAGCCTGTGCGCAGCAACAAAGACCCAACACAGCTAAAAATTAATTAATTAATTGATTAATTAATTTTTAAAAAAAAGAGTTATCCATGAATGTCAGAAGGTTTGAATTTGCTTATGTCCCTTACTGATAAAGGAGGCTTTTCTCAGCAAATTTACTAGCTAACACAATATCACGATGTGGTGTTAATTAAAAAGCAATGTCAAGATAGAGTACTTTGTTTAGTATGAGTCAGATTTTCTTTTCAACAATAAATAAATAATTTAAAATAGGAAAAGTTAAAATTCCAATATACGGGTATTCATACATTTTAATTTAAGTTTCTCTGTCCATGGAGAGAGATGTAGATGGACTTACCCTATCCTGTTAGGACTGATAACCTCAGAGGAATGGGATTGGAAGCGGGACCCAAGAACTATTAACTTTTTCTTTATACAACTCTGAATTGTTTGGGTTTTTTAGAGCAAACATATATTACATTTATAATATTTTTAAGTAGAAAAAATTTTAATCGCTCCAAAAACAAAGTTCTTTGGTAAAGGGGAAGTGATAGCTAAACCTCAAGACATGCTTAATAAATACTATGGAGTGTACTAATTAATACTATGGCGTGTACTAATTAATACTATGGCGTGGTCAGAGAAGCAGCACCGCCCCTGAACTCAGGGAGCTCACAGACAAGTCAGGAGGACAAAATACATGAAACCCTTAGAGACAATTTTAAAATCCACAGAGGTTCAGGGGCAGACAGGATCTGGGGTGTTCATGGAGGGCTTCATGGTGGAGGTTTCCAAGGCTTTGAGAATGCAAGGTCTTGGATGAATGGAGGATTAGGGAGTACAAAAGTAGCAGCAGCACAAACAAAAGGTCCCTGGCTGTGAATGAGCCTGGTCATGAGAGGCTGGGGTCTAGGAAAGAGCCTGGCACTCAGTAGATGCTCAGAAGTGCTTCCTGAGCTCTGCCTGCTGCACCTCTTCTCTTCAGAAGGTGGCACTGGTCAACGAGAGTCTGCACATCAGTCTGAACACTGCCTCTGCAAAGGACAGGTTTTGGTTTCCCTTCCAAGGACCGGTTCTGTGGGGAATGATTCACAGCCAGACTGCTCTCTGCCCCAAGTGCTGAGCCAAAGGCAGGCTCTTGAAAGTCTGGGAGCCTCACCAGGGAGCAGAGGCTCACCTCTGGGGTCACAGAGTGGTATTCATGCCAGGCCCAGGTCGGTTCCCATCGCCACCCCCGCCTCAGGTCAACCCGCCTCACTGGGAAGCACACAGATGGCAGTTGCTGTCTTCCCAGCTGGTTTCTAAGCTGCTTGAGGGCAGCGACCAGCTCTGCCTGGTGTCACGCTCCTTTGTCAGAGGCTTCAATGAGTAAATGACAAGCTCATGTTGGTTTGCACAGTTGGTCTTTGTTGCAGAAGCATCTGGCTTTCCACCTTGCTGTCTTGCAGAATGATAACACTACCAGGGGTTGGAAGGAGAGAGCTAGGATCTGGAGTTTACAAGACTGATAAACAAAGTTTTGTTTTGAGACGCCAAAAGAAAATACTGACCCATACCAATATTCTTAAGAGAGTATTTGAAGAAGGAAGAGGACAGGCTGTGCGTTATTTCCATGGGGGAAGGAGGAAAGAGGGTAGTTTGCAAAATATTTTCTTTGCAGGCATAAGCAGTTGGGCTATTTTATGTGATTTCTAAAGGAGGAATAAGGAAGGAGCGTGGTTTTCCCACGGGCACATCGTTAGCTGAAAAGGGTGATGCTTTATTTTGTTTCAAGCCCAGGAATGTCCTGGTCGGGCTTATGCTCCTAGTCTACTCAGGGATAGCAAAGCCAGCTCTGAAGAGAGAAGCATCGCTCCCTGCCAGTTCCTTTTCTCAGCCCTCCGATGGTTCATCCCCATCCATGTCTGGTCTGTGACCGGCGGTGTTCACTTGGTCCGGCTCAGCCTGTACTGATTCACTGTCCTGAGAGTGTGGGGCAAGGACACACAGGATCTCCCAGACGTGCAACTGAGGGCTCTTCCAACCCAGCTCCTCATTAATTCTGTCCAGCTTTATCCCTAGCTACTGAGCATCCATAGCTGGGTGCAAGGCCTTGGGTACCAGGGCAGGTATGGCTCCTGCTCTCGTGGACTTGGAGCTGGCAACCTTCAATCTGAGACTCATGGCTTCCCTTCCAGAACCCACAGGAATGATGACACCTTCCTCCTTCTGGGGCAACCGTCGCTTCTTTCAGAACCCAAAGGGGCTGACTCCCTACCTTGGTTTCAAAATCTTTGATTTTAAAAATCTTCCCTTTCTGCTCAGAGGAAGCGAGCTTCCTTCATTCATTCCACCAATGTTTAGTGAGTACTTCTTTAGTGAATGCTTTAGCTGTGATCTACAGGGTGGGCATATCGTAACAAAATGGGCCATAACAAAATGGAAAAAAAAAAATCTCTACCCCAGTGGGGCTTAAATTTTAGGGGCAGAAGTAGAAGAAAAACTAATTAATAAATAAGTCATCTTGCCAAATGCTGTAAGGTAAGCAGGAGCAGGGTGTGCTCCTGGGATAGGGGAAGGGGGTATGTTAAATAGGGTGGTCAGCGAGCTTCCCTCTCAGCTCCTGCCTGCTCAGCCTTTATCTTCTTGCTGAGATGGTATTATTATGGTTCCCAAATGTTTGAAGTTCGAGTGAAGAGTTCATCTGTAATGGGATTATCTCCGGCCCTGTTTGCTTTCATTACAGTCCCACTCTCTCCGAGCATGAGAATCTAACCTTACCGAAAGCATATTTTGGTAATCTGATATAAACTAAATTTAAACTTTGACCTCCAACAATAAAAATGCTACTTTCCCCCTCTGCAGACCTGAAATTCAGATTAAGGGCCTGCCAGCTTCACTTTCCGGGTTTCTAACTGACTTCTAATTAGATTCTGAGAGTTACTCAGAAGAGGCCGAGCACAGGCCCAGGCCCACGTGCTGGCCTGGTTTTTCCTCATTCCCATCAGAAGTCGGATGCCACTCTCAACTTTCCCGCACCTTTTCCTCCAGCTCTTGTTTTGTGGTATCGTCGCAGAATAGCAAGATAGCGCTGAAAACTCAAAATGAAACTGCTGTCTTAAACCATGTTGCAAATGGGCTCCGATTCCCGTTTTGCACCAACTGCTTTAATCCTGGTGTGGATAAAGGTTAAGTATGAGCTTACTCCAATCTGCCCCCACGTCATGTTCTAATTCCTATAGGTTATCTTATTTAGAAATTAAGGCAAGCCAACTCCACGTGGGGGCCACCCGCTGCCCTGGCTGCTCCCTGCGTCTGAGATCTCTGCAGCCTCACTTGCCACCTGCCCATCAACCATTTCGCTTTTTAGAGGCTGGCATGCGTATGCTCAGGTTCGCTAGCCACAAAATTAAAACCTTGCTTTTTCCTTTTATGTTTTTAAAGAGAGAGATTAAATAAGTTTCACAGTCTGGACCAGAATAAGCAACTAAAAATTCAAATTCAGAGATGTCCCACATTAATAACTGTTCACCGAGGAAGCATTTCCTGTTTATACGTTGAGCTAATGAGAATCCATCACCCCTGTCAAATACACTGAACACCAAATTCAAATGTCAAACCAAATGTAAGAGGTCACACATTTCCTTTGCTAACTAAAAGTGTAATTCATAAATATTATTGCTACCAAACTCTCCATCTACAACATTTGTTTAGAAATATGCACATGTAATATAAATTGTGATTAAGTTAAATGGGTATATTATTTCCTGTTTTAAGGGCTAACAGCACCATGAATTATGCTTTACTGCAAAGAAGGCTCAAGTCACAAGCAGTTCTGACTGAGCACAGCCCCATATTTTACACCCCCAGGTTGGTTTTTGCACGTTCATTCATAAATACTTTACATTACCCAGCCTTGCTGATAACTTTCACTTCTGCTGCCTTATAAAATAGCTCTTACTATTGAAAAGGTCAGCTAAATGGACATAAACTTTGAGTCTAGCTACATGTAAAAATTAAAGTGGAAAAACAAAAAAGATTTACGAAGGCTGGGTCTTCATTCACCTCTGTAAGCATAATACCAGAATTCAAATTAAACTGAAACTTTGCATCTGTGCCATGATTTAGTGAGATGGGAATTGTTAGCACGAGAAGGAGCAATCCAGATTTTTAACTTCCAAAATTTATGCCAGGGAGCAGAAAAACAAGTAGGGAAGCAATCTTTCATTCCGTTTTTGTCTACAAATAAAATTTAACTAACGTCCTTAGGTTTAAAAACATGTAAACAAATTAAAATTTATATTATTTTAGGAAAACAAAATTTACTCCAGCAAGGAAAACATGGGAAGCAGAACAAACAGAAATATATTCTCACCTAAGAACCTGATAGGGAACCATCCTCATTTCACTCTTAATAAAAGGATGGGAAAAGGAGAACCCAGAATCAAAGCTGACCCTGACCAGTTCAGGAAAGGAGTGTAGTTTTACTCCGCAGTCAGTGAAAACTATCACCAAAGACCAAAAAAGCAAGGAGAGCAAGCAAATAAACCCTACCCTTCCCAGCCTAGGTTGAGAGGTTTGTTCCCACAGGCAGGATGGAGGGCTTAGCCCCAAATCTCTGCAAGGCCTCTGAGCCTCCTTCCCATGGGGGCCAGGTCCCCCTGCCCCCTCCTTCTCTAGGCTAAGCCATGTGGAGGAGGAAGGTGGGTTAGATGCTCCTCAGCGGAGCTCTGAGTCATCATTGTTTTCCGAACCCTTCCCAAGGGGAGCCAGCCTGACGCCATCGTGCCAGACAATTTTGCGATGAAACCGAATCTTTGATGTCACAGATTGGTGAGAGGGATACATTGGGCTCCTCAAAGAGATAACCAAGACGACTCACCAGCTTCTGAACTCTGGTGAAAAGTGTTTCATAAACTCCAGATTCAGCAGCAGATGATTAACAGATACCACTGAAGCTCATTTCTGTGGACACTGTGCCCATTCACCATGAAGCAGGCGGGGGCTGCCTCTCACCTGCAACCCAGCCTCGCCTCCCCCCAAGTGAAGGCTGAGTGAGCAGATCTGGGTTTGAGAATAGCTGCTGCTAGAGAACAGGCTTAAAGGGTGTAGCTCTTGTGAAATAGTTCAAATTAGGTTTCCAATAGTTTCTTTTTTTTTTTCACTTTTAAAATATAAAGTTTATTAGATCATAATGTTGTCTGAATTTACCACCTTTGTCAAAAGTGAACTCTGGGCTTCCCTGGTGGCACGGTGGTTAAGAATCCGCCTGCCAACGCAGGGGACACAGGTTCGAGCCGTGGTCTGGGAAGATCCCACATGCCGTGGAGCAACTAAGCCCATGAGTCACAACTACTGAGCCTGTGCTCTAGAGCCTGCGAGCCACAACTTCTGAAGCCCGCGTGCCTAGAGCCCGTGCTCCGCAACAAGAGAAGCCACCGCAGTGAGAAGCCTGTGCACCGCAACGAAGAGTAGCCACCGCTCGCCGTAACTAGAGAAAAAGCCTGTGCACAGCAACAAAGACCCAACTTAGCCAAAAATAAGTAAATAGATAAATAAATTTATTTATTAAAAAAAAAAAGTGAACTCAAAGCTTCCAATAGTTTTATCATAGCATTTTCCCATCAAAATATAATAGCTATATCATTGAGTTATTTTAAATATAGTACTTTCAAATCTGCTAACTGGGATTTGAAGTCCAGTGAAAGAAAATGATTTTTTATCCCACATTTTTTTATTAGTATATAATTTACAGAAAGTGAAATGCTCAGGTTTTAAGTGTTTTGTTCAATCCATCCTGAAGAATATATACAAAGACATGGAACATTTCTCTCATCCAGAAAGTTCCCCACACCTCTTCTCGATTTTCCACCCCCAGAATCAACCGCTTATCTGATTCCTATCACCGCAGGTTAGTTTTTCCTACTCTAGAATTTCTTGTAAATGGACCACATAGTAAGCATATTTTTGTAACCAGCTTCATTCACTCATCATGGTTTTGAGATTCACCCATGATACTGTATATATTGGAAACTCATTCCTTTATATTACTTGGTATTCTGTCATATGACTGTACCACAGTGTGTTTATCCATTCATTCTTTGCTCGTGGACACCTGGGCTGTCTTCCGGTTTCAGAATTTTATGAATAAAGTTGCTATGAACATTCCTATGCAAAAATTTTTGTGAAAATGTATTTTCATTTTTCTCAGGTAAATATCTAAAAGTGGAATTGCTAGGTCATAGGATAAATGTATTTTTAACTTTTTAAGAAGGTGCCAGTTTTCCAAAGTGGTTATACCATTTTATACTCCCACCAGCAATGCAGGAGAGTTCCAGTCCCTCCACATCCTCTCTCACATTTCATGTTGTCAATTTTTTTCACTTTAACCCTTTCGGTGGATAACCTCTAGTGGATAACTAGCAGTAACTCACTGTAACTTTAACTTGCATTTCCCTGAAACCTAATGATGTTGAACACTTTTTCAGGTGCATGCTTTTTCAGGTGATATACATTTGAATATCTTCTTTAGTGACATTTCTACTAAAATTGTTTTTGCCCATTTTTAATTGAATTGTCTTTTTATTGTTGAATTGTAAGAGTTTTTATACTCTGGATGCAAGTCTTCTGTCAGACATATGTGTCAGCCTATTCATTTCCTTAACAATGTCTTTTGATGAGCCTAAATTTAGTATTTTGATGAAATCCAGTTTACCAAGTTTTGTTTTTATGGCCTGTGCTTTCTGTGACCTCTCTAAGAAATCTTTGTCTACCCTAAGTTCACAAAAAATTCTATTTTTTTTTCTAGGCATTTTATTGCTTTAGCTTTTATGTTTAGGTCAATGACCTATATTGAATTGATTTTTACAGATGATTAGAGATAGAAGCCAAGGTTCTTTTTTTTTTCCAAATGGATAACCAATTGTTCCCGTACCATTTGTTGAAGAGATTTTCTTTCCCTATTGAATTTCCTTGACACTCTCGTCAAAAATCTTTGGACCATATATCTGTAGGTCTATGTATAGACTCCATTCTGTTCCACTTAACCATTTATCCATTCTTCATTAATACTACCCTGTCTTGATTACTATAACTATGTAGTCAGTCTTGTAATAAGGTACAGTAAGTCTTCCAAATTTGTTTTACCTTTTTAATATTGTTTGGTTATTATAGGCCTTTTTGTCTTTCCATATAAATTTTAAAACCACTTTGTCAAAGGAAAAAATGCCCACTTTGTGGGCTTTCAATTGGGATTGACCAGTTTGGGAGAATTGACATATTAATAATAGCGAGTCTTCCAATTCATAAACTTGGTACATTTCTTCATTTATTTAGATCTTCTCAAATTTCTGTCAGCAATGTTCTATAGTTTGTCTTATGCATCTTTCATTAAATTTATCCCTAAGTATTTGATATTTTATGCTACAGTAAATGTTATTTAAAAATTTTCAATGTTGACTATTCATTTCTAGTATGTGGAACCATAACTTTGTTATATCTTTCACTGTTGCAAAATAAATTATTAGTTCTACTCATTTTTTAAAAAATTCCTTTGGAGTTTCTTTGTACAAAATCATGTCACCTGTAAGTAAAGACAATTTTACCTCTTCCTTTCCAATCTGTATGTCCTTTATTTCTTTTGCTTACATCATTGCCTTGTCTAAGACTTCCAGTAAAGTGTTGAATAAAAGTTGTAAGAGAGTCATCCTCACTTTGTCTTCAACCTCTGAAAGAAAGCATTCAGTCACCAGTAAGTATGTCAGCTGTAGGTTTTTTGTAGATGCTATTTGTCAGGTTGAGAAAGCTCCCTTTTGTGCCTAGTTTGCTGAGTTTTTATCATGAATAGATGTCGAAATTCATCCATAGCTTTTTCTGCATCTATGGAAATATTATTTTCTTCTGTAGTTAATGTGGTGAATTATACTGATTGATTTTTAATATCATATCAACTTTACATTCCTGAGATGGACTCTACCCTTTTCTATATATTGTTGATTGCATTTGCTAACATCTTCTTAAAGATTTTTATACCTATGTTAATGAGGGACTTTGCTCTGTAATTTTCTTTTCTTGTAATGTCCTTGTCCGGTATTGGCATCAAAGTAATGCTGTACTCAAAATAAGTTAGGAAGTATTCCCTAATATTCTATTTTCTGAAAGAGTGTGTGTAAAATTGATATTAGTTCTTCCTTAAATATTGGAAAGAATTCACCAGAAAAACTATCTGAGCCGGGACATTTGTTTGTGGAAAGTTGTTTAATTACCAAATCAATTTCTTTAGTGAATATAGGGTTTAGATTTGCTGTTTCTTCTTGTGTCAGTTTTGTAAGCTATGTTTTTCAAGTAATGTGTCCCTTTCATCCAAGTCACTGATGACTTGGATTTTTTTGAATGTTGCATATTTTGCAGAAATTGGATGTTCTGTAGAACTACTGCTGTAGAGTTGTTCATAATATCACCTCTTTATCCTTTTAATGTCTTTAGTAATGGCCCCCTTTTATTCCTGGTATTAATAATTTGTGTCTTCTCACTTTTTCCTTTTTATAATTTTTTGTTGTGGTTAAAAAATACATAACATAAAATTTACCCTCAGAACCATTTCTAAGTCTATAGTTCAACAGTGTTAAGTATATTCACATTGTTGTATAACCAATCTCCAGAATTTTTCATCTTGCAAAACTGAAATTCTTTATCCATTAAATAATAAATTTTCCTAGGTGTTTATCAATTTTATTAATCTTTTTAACAAACATTAGTCTTTGCTGATTTTCTCTATTATTTGTTTTCTATTTCATTGATTTCCACTCTTATTTGGGTTTAATTAGCTCAGCTCTTGTTAACTTTTAAGCTGCAAACAAAGGTAATTGATCTTGCACCCTTATTTCCTAAGATAAGCATTTAAAGTTATGCATTTCCCTTTAAAAAATATGCATCCCACAAATTTTGATGTCATCTTTTCATTATCATTAATTTTAAAATATTTTCTAATTTCCCTGTGACTCCTTCTTTGACTCATGGATTATTTAGTCCTATACTGTTTAATTTCCAAATATTTGAAGAATGTTGTAGGTATCTTGTTGTCACTGATTTCTACTTTAATTCCATTTTGTTCAGAGAACATACTTAGAAATTCAATCCTTATAAATTTATTTAGATTTGTTTTATGGTTTGCTTTATAGTCTACGTTGAGGAATGCTCCATGTACACTTGAGAAGTATGTGCATTTTGCTTTTGTTGGGTGGAGTGTTGGATAAATGTAAGTTAGATCAGGTTATTGGCATTGTTGTTCAAATTTTCCATATAGTCACCAATCTTTCAATATATCAATTGCAAAGAGAAGGGTCTTAAATTCCTCAGCTGTGATTCAGCTTTAGTTCTGTCAATTTTTGTTTCATGTATTTTGGAGCTTTGTTATTAGGTACAAATTTTAGATTTTTATATCTTCTTGATTAATTAACACTTAATGTCACTATAAAATGCACCTTTTATCTTTGTATCATCTTGAAGTCTGCTCATTCTATTAGTATTGCTTCAACTGTTTTCTTACGCCCAGTGTTTGCATGGTATCTTTTCCCAATCTTTTACCTTCCTTCTATTTGTTACTTTATATTTAAAGTGTATTTCTTATAAACCATATATGGTTGGGTCTTGCATTCTTATCCAATCTGACAATCCCTGCTTTTTAATTGGGAAGGTTAATCCATTTACATGTAATTCAATTATTTATATACTTTGATTTTTTTAAAGAAATAAATGTATTTATTTATTTAATTTATTTATTTATAGTTTTGGCTGTGTTGGGTCTTCGTTGCTGCGCACGGGCTTTCTCTAGTTGTGGTGAGTGGGGGCTACTCTTTGTTGCGGTGCATGGGCTTCTCATTGTGGTGGCTTCTCTTGTTGCGAAGCATGGGCTCTAGGCACACAGGCTTCAGTAGTTGTGGCACACGGGCTCAGTAGTTGTGTCTCTCGGGCTCTAGAGCGCAGGCTCAGTAGTTGTGGCACACGGGCTTAGTTGCTCTGCAGCATGTGGGATCTTCCCGGACCAGGGCTTGAACCCATGTCCCCTGCATTGGCAGGCGGATTCTTAACCACCACGCCACCAGGGAAGCCCCAATACTTTGATTTTAAATGTACCAAATTTGGATTTGATTCTTACTAGTCCTTTACACCCTTTGTTTTTCTGTTACTCCTACCCTGAATTTTTGGAATGAAACAAATATTGTTAGTATTTCATTTCACTTCCCCTACTGACATGCTAGGCATGCTTATTTGTATCATATTTTAATGATTTCTCTAGAGATTACATGTTTGCCTTTAATTTATCAGTTAACTTTCGAAAAATATTTTACTACTTCCTGCATAGTTTAAGAACTAATGACAGTATATTTCCAATTACAACACTTCCACCCTTTGTGCTCTTGTCACCACAGGTTTTAGTTCTAAAAGACTATAAACCTCCATATTCCTTTGTTATTGTTTTTACTTTAACTGACCAATTACCTTTAAAGAGTTTTAAAGGTACTTTTAATTTATAGACCTATTCACTCTTTCTGGGGTTCTTCATTCATACCAGTCCTTTCTGTAGGAACAGGTTTTCTTCTGAAATCATTTTCTTTTAGCCTATAGAACTCCTTTTAGCATTTTCTGCTCTTCTGGAGATTGATTCTTTCAGCTTTTGTTTGTGTGAATATGTCTTTATTTCATTTCTGAAGTATATTTTCACTGGATATAGGTTTCCAGGTTGACAAGTTTTGTTTGTTTGTTTTTCCATGCAGCACTCTAAAGACGACATTCCACTGCCTCTGACCTCTATTATTTATGATGAAAAGTCAATTACCATTCTTGTCATTGTTCTTCTATGTCTATGATAAATCTATACGAAATATTTTATCTTTATCCTTTTCAAGCAATATGACTATGATTCCGACTGAGATTCTCCAAGCTTCTTAGACCTTTGGTGGCTTGATTTTTTTTTTTTTTTTTCCCATTAGTTTGGGAAAATGTTTGGTCCCTATCTCTTCAAATATTTTTTTCTGCCCTTTTCTCTCTCACCTTTTTCTAGGATTCCAATTACAAGTGTGTTAGACTTTTTGGTGTTATCCCTTAGATCGCAAATGCTCTGTTTCATTTTTTCACTCTTTTTTCTCTTTTTGTTTCAGTTTGGATGATTTCTATTGACATGTCTTTACTGATTCTTTCCTCTGTTGTATCCAGTCTCCTAAGTTCACCAACAGAATTTTCATGCCTGACATCCTGTTTTTCATTTCCAGTATTTCCATTTAGATCTTTTTTTTAATACTTTTCATACCTCTGCTAAAATTCTCTATCTGTTCATCCATGTTGCCCACCATTCCCACTAGATCCTTTAACATATTTATGACAGTTATTTTACAGTCTCCGTCTGATAATTCCTCAAGGGTGAAGGTCTCTCAACACTCCTACCCTACCCCAGTGGCAAGTAACTTCTGCCTCTTATTCCTGAAAGGTCAGGAAATGGGAGAGTTTTTATTGGTTCTCCTGCTTTAACTACAGACTCGGGCAGGTCCTGTGTACCTGCACCACAGAGAGTTTTCTCTCTATTCTCCTGTCCTGCCCCCAATCTTCCTTGTGAGCGCTCAGTAGAAGCCCATGGACAAAAGTGAGTAGGAAGACACCTCTTGTGCCTGGGGCTTCCAAGAATTCTAAACTGTTATGCTAGCCCACACTTGGCTCTTAAAAATTCATTCCAACTTCAGTTGTTTTCTTCTCACTTGCTTCTATGATGGCTACCTCTTCTTCCTGCAGCTCAGCACAAGGTGAAACAATCACGTGTCCCATCTCTCCTTGGAGGGGCTGTCACCCTTTGGATTTTAATTCATCAGTTTACCCTGTGTCCTCAGCTCTCTGACACGCTTAAAAATACATGATTTTGTAAACGGTCTGGCTTGTTCTTACTGTTAGGGTGCAACGTTCTCTTGCAACTGTTTACAGCCCATGCAAAAGCCCTCATTAAATATGAATATGAATAACTAATAATCTCTCGCTTTTGGTATGTATTCATAAGATTTTTGACACAAATTCACTTTCTGTACATTTATTTTTTTCTAGTGAAATTGTAATAAAATCTTACCCTTTTCCTTTAGTCCCATAGCTCCTTGCACATAGAGCTTATGAACAGTAATGGGGTAAAGAATTTGTGTGCAGTCAATGAAGGAATGGTTAACATTAGAATAACTATAACAACAAACATCTGGGCACACAGTAGGTAAAGCAGGCACTATCTTATATATGCATGATTTTATTTGTCACAACTCAATGAACTAGATACTGTTTTCCAGATAAGGAAATTCACATTCAGAGAAATAAAATGACTTGACCAAGGCCACATAGCTGATAACTAGAGAAACCAAGACTTGAATCAAAGCAGTCTGGATTCTGGAGTCTACTCTTTACCTCCATTTCATAAAAGAGTGAGCGAGAGGTTAAATATTTACTTAAACTAAATTTTCTTATGCCGATGATCTGACATCTAAGTTCTGACTAATTCATATAGCTCTCCATACATCCAAGGTCAGAGCAACACACACACACACACACACACAACCATTTTTCACACAAATCCTCCACAAGTGCCACTCCCACATTTCATGTCACCAGAATGCCCTCACATCGTCCTACTGTCTTCAGGAGAACACTCCCACTGGTCCACCCACCCAATATAATGGGCAGAAGGCCAAGACTGGATGGAGGTTTGCAGAGTGTGGCAGCAGAGCAATGGGCCTAAGTAGGATGAGCCTGCAGATGAGTCCTTGGGCAAATGCAGAGGGAAGACGGGGCTAGCCGGTGAGAGCCCCTGAGGCCCTGGGGGGCCTCCACAGACAGCCTGACTTGAGGAGAGAGTGGGGAACCTCAGTGCACTGTGGGTCGTCAACTAATGGATCTGAAGGCCAAACCCACGATCTTAAGGAACTGGAAGGAAAACTTCATGTAACTACATTTATAATTTAGCAGCATAACTTCCCTGACAGTCTGTCTAGAATAGGGCTTGCTTTTCTTGAAGCAATCTCTTGGCTGTTCAAAGGAAGACTTTCCCGAGTCACTTTAAAAACTAGAGACGTTGCCATTAGGGGCAAAGAGATCAAAAGCACCTTAATCTCCTCTATCAGCGGGCCAGCCACTTACCAAGTCTGAGAATGTTCCCCACGTGCTGCTTCCTGAGCCTGCCTGACAGTCCCTGGGATTGGTACCTTGGATCTTGGAAAACAGAAATATGGTTTTACTTATGCAGGTCTCTATCTCTGGGAGATGCATGGAATGATAACACAATGGCCCAGTCATCTCCCACCCCAATGGCTGCAAAATGGTATTACAGAATTCATAATTGGAATAGCTGTGGTTGCTTTCTTTAAAGAGGGATCAAAACGTTGAAATCCATCCAAGAGCACTGCTCGTGTAACCTGAGAATGGGTAGCATTCAGTATTGGAGCACACACAAGGCACTTGCCTTCCTGTCCTTGAGAAAGACACCCTCAGCATTCCTCAGTATGGCCCACTTGGGAAGCACTGCTTGTACAAGAGGCTGGTATTGCAGGCGTTACCTGTTCTAGGCTCTCTCTTATACTACTAGGTTGCTACAAATTAAGGTTGCATGAATAGAAGTACACTTCCAAGAACAAAGGAGGTGAGGCCCTTCTTGCTTCTGTATGGCTAACTTGTACAGGGTGTACTGCATTCTGAACCCTTGCACTTTAAGGTGGACTTTGCCCAAATAGAGTGAGCCCTGTGGAGGGGCGCTCAGGATGAGGGGAGTTCCGTGGCCAGGACATAAGAAGTGGTTAAACAGTCAGGATGCATTTAGCCTGCTTATGTTTTTAGCTCTGCTCTGATGATTAGCACTCTACCTCATACTCAAACCTCTCTCACTCTGTACTCAAATCTCACATGTACTGATCCTTCTTCCTCAACTAAACCTTGGGCTCCTTGACAGCAGGGATGATGGGTGGTTAACACACAACACCTGACATGCTCAAGAAATATTTGTTGAATGAATGAATGAACAAATAAATAGACAAACAAAAGGGCTGCCTTGGAAAGATGGATTCCTACCTGCCAGTGTCTTTACTCAAAGAGCAAGCCACCCCACCCGTCCCTGGGATGACGGGAAGACCCTGGCCTGCCGATGGCAGCGGGTAATGACATTCCACCTGCCTCCCAAAGAGATGCCAGGGGCTGAAGGATCAGGCTTCTCCAGAATGTATAAGCAAGTGGGGCTCCGGCTATAGAAAGCATAATAATGAATACCAAATTGGAGGAAGTCAAAGATAGGGTCAAAGTGGAGTCATGAAGCTGTGGGACCTCAGGCAAACTGCTTTGCCCTTCTGTGCCTTTGTTTCCTTTTGTTGTCAAATGGCTAAAATCATGGCTAGTTCACAAGTGTTGCTGGGAGAATCAAGTGAAATGCTGCCAGTAAAGGGCACGTTGAAAACGATGGAGAGCCCTAAATAGGTAAGGGAGAAAACAGTTACAACAACAGAGATAAATGGCATCCTAGGGGAGGGATGGTCTGGCCTAAGACACGGGGTGGGAAGGTGCAGGGAGAGTTCTGGAGTTCATTGGGCCCAAAGTGCTCAAGTCCTTCACTTACGGGCAGCCTCCCAGGACATCTGGGCTGACTCTCGGAACCCAGCCAGGAGGCTGGCACCTGAAATGAGGCTGGCAGTGAAGGGGAGGCTAAGGGGGTCTCTGCATAGGGGCAGAAGGGCACTGTGCCATGGTCTGCACGTCCAGGACAGGAGGACGAAGTTCATTACTGTTGTTCTATTGTTACCGACACAACACTGAGAATACACCCAGCCCCGCCTAATTGTGGTCCCCTCTTGCTTTGGCCACTAGGAGTCTCAGAATCTAATTTGTAGCCTACCCCCAATAAGAGCACTGGACCCGTGGTCTTTTTTTTTTTCCACATCTCTTCTATGCGACTGTAAGTTCTAGGCAAGCAGGAACTGTGGCTGTTTTGTTCACTGCTCTACCTACACAGCCAGGCACACAATCAATACTCAACAGATACTTGTCAAATGACCAGTCACACCCGTTTCCTTACCCTTCTTTTCCCTTTGCCCCAGTTTCTTCCCTTATTTAATGTTTATCCTGTAACAGCAGCTATATTTCTGAAACCACCTCAGATACTCTTTTGTACAAGGTGGGGTACAAGTAGATACATAAGAAAAAGAGGACATAACAAATAAAGAATCCATGGATGCATCAGTCACCCAAGCGGCTTATGTAACACAGCTCCACTGACCTTTCCCGCTCCCTCCCAGAGGCAGCGCCGGCGGGTACAGGCACAGAAGGCACTGGTTCTGAAGTTCAGCTTTGTCCTCAGGAGGCCCTCCTACCAGGCTGCTCCCAGAGATTATGTTACCTCCAGGCCCAGCTGAAAAGTTGCCTAGCAACGCTCATCGGACTCCTCACCTCTAAATCCCTCATTTGTATCTTACATGTACACAGTGCGGTGTTAGCGTGACCCTGAGCACAACTCCCCACCTAAAACAGGCTGCTCTTCCTGCATTGCCAGAACCTTCTTCCGTGTCTGGCCTAT
The DNA here is from genome assembly GCF_965194825.1 of Balaenoptera physalus. NCBI lineage: Eukaryota > Metazoa > Chordata > Mammalia > Artiodactyla > Balaenopteridae > Balaenoptera > Balaenoptera physalus. Next base: position 64,826,284 of record NC_138890.1, read on the forward strand.
GACTTCCAGCTGAGACCCCTGAGTTCCCGTCGAGCGTGAGCACCGAGGCAGGCAAGCAGACTGAGCTTCAAGACCCAAAGCCACCACGTCTGATTAGCACAGGTAAGAAAGAAGCAAGGAGAAAGAGGAAAGATGAGGTGTAAGCCCACACGTGTCCCACCAGTGCAGACCCCATCACCCCGAGAACTGCTTCCTTTGAGATTTTCTGCTCTCAGGAAAATGTTTTATTTTTCATCCAGAGGGTCCAAAACATGCAAGTGTGTAAATAAATGAAGTGTTGCTTAAGATCATGTCTAAACAGTGTGCAAAAATAAATATCCTTACTCTAAAGTAAGACAATATGCAGTATCCCATCTGCGGAAGCAGGAATACAAGGAGGAGTTTGGGAGAAATAGCTCTATGAGACCCAAATTGTATCTATGGCTTTCCAGAAGCCATGAAAAGAAGTTTCTTTTTGAGCAAAGAAGCCCAAACTCATAGACTCCCAAACATGGGCCAGAGGAGTAGACATGGGCCATCACCCGTTTCCTCGGGCTCTCAGCAACCTCTCCAGGCAAACTCCTCGTTGCCAGCGAGGATAGATTTCACCACGGCCTCTCTAGCTGCATCTCCAGATTAACTACCAGGCAACTGTCAGCTACAAGAGTGTCCATAGGGAAACACTACTCTTTTCCCTTTACTCAAAGAGCAAGCCACGTTTTCTTGTACTGAGCCTAAAACCAGTCAACTCCGTCTGGCCTCTATCCCTGAGCCAAAAGTTAAAACAGTAAGCATGACACACATAAAAAAAGCAAAAGAGCAATTTAAGCTCTTTATGATGAAATGTATTTTTGATAGTGAAATGAAGAACAGACGAGGGGAAAGGGTCAAATCAAGACATTTTGGATGTGCTGGCCAATAGGTAGCCACTAGCCACACAGGTCTACTTAAGTTTAAATATAATAAAGTAAAATTAAATAGAAGTAAAATCTAGTCCTTTCATTGTACTGGTCACAGTTCAAAAGCTCAGTAGACACACGTGGCTAGTGACCACTGTGTCAGATGGATCAGATAGTAAAGAACATTTCCATCATTGTAGAACGCTCTACTGGATAGCACTGCTCTGGACCATTCCAAGAGCAGGCAGTGGTCACAATGGTCCGTCCCCAACATGGTGGACTCTGTCAACAGGCCCTGCTGGATGCCCGTATGCCGCCGATCAGCAATTCTAAGATGTTCCCTCAGTCTCAAAAAAAAACCCTACATCCAAGGTCCAAACACTTCTGGGAATTTTCCTAGTACCCCCAGTGCTGTGTCTCAACCAGATTTATCCCCTTGTGCCCTCAAAAGTTACCTTGTTTCTCATCTCTTGAGCCATACTTCCACACTGCTCTAGGGGTACAGTGGATGGAATGGTGACCCTCCATAAGATATGTCCTCCTGGAACCTGTGAACTTATTTGGAAAAAGGGTCTTTGTGGATGCAATTAAGAAAATATCAGGGCTTCCCTGGTGGCGCAGTGGTTGAGAGTCTGCCTGCCAATGCAGGGGACACGGGTTCGATCCCTGGTCTGGGAGGATCCCACATGCCACGGAGCGACTGGGCCCGTGAGCCACAACTACTGAGCCTGCACGTCTGGAGCCTGTGCTCCACAACAAGAGAGGCCGCGATAGTGAGAGGCCCGCGCACCGCAATGAAGAGTGGCCCCCGCTTGCTGCAACTAGAGAAAGCCCTTGCACAGAAACAAAGACCCAACACAGCTAAAAATAAATTAATTAATTAAAAATAAAAATTAAAAAAAAAAAAAGAAAAGATCATCCTGGATTCATTCATCAACAGGCCCTAAGTCCAATGACTAGTATCTTTATAAGAAGAGGAGAAGATACAGACAGAAGAGGAGAAGGCCACATGAGGATGAAAGCAGAGACAAGTTACACAGCTCCAAGCCAAGGAAAGCCCAGGGCTGCCGGCAGCCACCAGAAGCTACAAGTGAGGCATGGAACAGATACTCCCTCAGAGCCTCTAGAAGGAACCGACCCTGCCAACACCTGGATTTTGAACTTCTGGCCTCCAGAACTGTGGAAGAATAAATTTCTGTTATTTTAAGCCACCAGGTTCCTGGTGACTTGCTACAACAGCCCAAGGAAACGAATGCAAGGGGTTAATGGAAAATTATGACTGAATGGGTTTCCTCTCCCAGAGGAACCCACTCCTGGCCTGTGACTTGCAGCCTGGACCCACGGGTCCCCACTGAGCATGAGCAGAGGCAGGCAAGCAGGCTGAGCTGAGCCCTAACCCCAACAGTCCTGATTTGCACAGGCCAGAAAGCAGCACCTGCTGGTGATGACAGAATGCACCGTGCACCGTGCCAGGCCAGGCTGCACTCTGCCCCTTCTCTCCTGCTGGTCTCATTCCTACTCTTATTCTGAAGCTCATCTTAAAACCCACCCTCCCCAGGAAACTCCTTCAGACTGCCCCACCCCAGCGAGACAGCCGCACGCCACAGCAGAGGGGGCCCCGAGCGCTAGGGTTGACACAGCTGCGCCCTCACCGTGAGACCCCCGCCAGTCTGCCTCTTCATCTCTCGGGGCCTCACTATGCCCATCTGCAGCATGAGGGGCAAGGTTAGACTGTCTCGATGATTTCCAGCTCTCATGTAGCACATTCACCAGTTTGTACCATTATTCACCTTCTTTTGCCTGGCATGCAACAGATATTAAATAATAGCAATGATATTAATGACGATAAAAACTAACATTTATGGAGTCAGACATGATGCTAAATGCTTTACATACATTATCACGTTTAATCAATATTTTTTGGTTGGCTGGATGAATAGAAAGAGGGAGGAATGGGGCAGTGAGGGGGAGACTGCACTCTAATCAAGTACCAGACTCACCAAACCTGTTCCAGCAGAACGCTGTTCCTCTGGCTGGACCCAGCATGGAGCTTAATTTCCCACTAGGGGCTCGGTAATTATGGGGAGGGAACACCGAAGAACTTACAGAAAAAAGATCAGACTTAGGAAATCACTTGCATCTGAATAGGGCACCCTTATTCCTCATGGCCTGACCCCTCCTACCCCCGTCTTTGGACTGTAGGAACTTCTGAAAGGATTCAGTCCCAGTTGAGAGCGTACAGACAGTAACAGGATCTTTGCACAGATGCTGGCCTAGTGCATCTCTGAATTTTTTCTCCAGCCCACTGGCCTGAGTGCCTTGGAGCACAGGGACATGGGACTCAGCACAGAACCATAAACCAGTAGGATTAACCCCCATGTCAATACCTGCTAGATGTCAAGGATCCTCTCGGTTACCTGAGAGCCGTCTGAAATGACGCATTCCCTGCCACCTTGGCCTGCTCCTCTGGGCTGCCACGTTGCACCTTCACTTGTTTACATCGAGTAACCTGAGCTCAGCGGGCCTGACCGAGGCGTGTTAGTCCTGACACGGCCCAGAGAGGCCAGGAAGGCTGCTGTCGGCCTTGTTCTCATTACTCTGCAGGGAAGGGGCCTTGCTCACGTTACCCCATCATTCAGGCACTGGGGCACAGGGCTGGCTCCCCAGAGGCTCAGCCGCTGGTTCCAAGGGCACAAGTTAAACCCTGGGAGGTCTTAGCAACTCTTATCGCTGTTGAACCCTCAGGAACTTGCCGAATGTGAAGCATTTGCTTTCCTTCTCCCACAGGACCCCAGGGCAGGCGGCGGGGCCCCCTGGTGCACCTCGCGTTGCCAGAAGAGAGGCGCCTTGTGCTATTAGCTCAAATAAGGAAAATAATGCTAGGGAGATTGAATTTTCTGCAGACTTGTTTAACTTGGTGATTTCTGAGCGCTTGGCGCTGGCAGGCGTTGGGGAGTGGGCTGCCAGCCTGCGATTTATCAGCCGATTCTTGAGAATATTCGTAAGCTTATTAAATCAGCATGAGTCACTCTCTTTGCTTCCTCGCAAACATGAATCGCGAATCACCAAAGCCCAAGGAAAACACATGACTCAATAGTTTCTTTGGGGCTTAGAGTGTCTAGGGAGCTAGCAGAAGGGTGCTGTCAGCCCAAGGTCTGCCCCACCAGCGAGCGGAACCCCCAGGCAGGGCAGAGAGAACCGGCCAGGTGGAGTACCCAGACCACAGGTGTGGGCTGGGAAACACTCAGACCGGGCCCATCTCTGCCCTCGCTGGCTCATTCGCTCCATCCTGCCTGTGCCAGGCAGCTGGCTGTGCAACGGGGCAGTCAACCCAGAGCAGGACTGGCCCAGGCTCTGCTATCACAGAGCTTACGGTCTAGTAGAAGGTTTTTTTGGGTTTTTTTTTTAATACATTTATTTATTTTTATTTATTTACTTTTTGGCTGCATTGGGTCTTCATTGCTGCGCGCAGGCTTTCTCTAGTTGCGGCGAGCCGGGTCTACTCTTCGATGCGGTGTGCAGGCCTCTCATTGCGGTGGCTTCTCTTGCTGCAGAGCACAGGCTCTAGGCACGCGGGCTTCAGTAATTGTGGCACGCGGGCTCAGTAGTTGTGGCTCTTGGGCTCTAGAGCGCAGGCTCAGTAGCTGTGGTACATGGGCTTAGTTGCTCCGCGGCATGTGGGATCTTCCCAGACCATGGATCGAACCCAAGTCCCCTGTATTGGCAGGCGGATTCTTAACCACTGAGCCACCAGGGAAGTCCCTAGTAGAAGTTTTTGAAATGATTGAAACCCTGCTTCTATTTCTTTCCTAGCTGGGAAAGGTGGGGCAGATCATTTAACCTCTCTGAACCTCAGTTTCCCCATTCTAATGCCCACTCACAGAGCTGCAGTGAGGATTAAATAAAAGAGCTCATATACATGAAGTCCCTCCCATGGTGCCTGGCCCATCATACCTGCTCAATAGACACCTGCCATGTCTCTAGAAAGAAGGGAGTGATGTGTGACATCCTGTGAAAACCAGGCAGCCCTCTACCAGTCCCTACCGACCTTCCTGGTTGTACACCAGGCTCGGTCCCCTGGGGGCAGTGTGCTGGCACCCCCGCAGCTCTGGCTGCAGAGAGCAGCTCCATCCTGGGTCTCCTGCCCCCTGGAGCCTCAGCACTAGTCTCAGGTCACCCTTCCTGGCAATCTATAGCAGTATTTCTTTCTCTGCAGCCTTTCTCCTCTGGTCTTTTGGCCAGTAGGTCCTGACCACACTCTCGGCCTCTGGCCCTCACCTCTCTCCAAAGAGACCAAGATGGCAATGAGCAGCTTCCTCCCCATGGCCCAGGTCATCCCACCACCCTTGCCCACTCTCCCCCAGAACAAGGTCCAAAGACTCAAGTCTTCCCCTTTACTGCCCATGCTGGGCTCTCCTCCTTCCCCTGCAAACTTCTCTTCTGGACTCTCAGTTTTCAGTCCCAGGCCCCGAAACATCATCTTCAGGGTGGCCACCTCCAGGGGGAGGCTGTGCACTGCCCAGTCCGGGCAGGGAAGGGAGACATTTGCGAGCATGAGAGTGTCTGGGCCCCTCCTGGGACTGAGCCACAACACAGCCCTGTGCCCGCTGCAGGCGGATCCGCACAGCTGGTCAGCACTGCTGAAGCCCTCTGGATGCCAGACCATCCCCTTTCATCCTCACACAACCCCGCCCGGCAGGGACCAGCACCCCGCTTCAGGGCACACTGAGGCCGGGACGGGCAAGGCAAGTGGCCCAAGGTCAACATGCAGGGAGTGATGCCACTGAGGGACGGACCTACCTAGGCTGGAAGGAGACAACAGGGTAGGACCATCAGTGGAGGCTGTGGTGCACACAGAAGAACCCAGGAGGTCCTGGGGGCTACACTCAGGGGACCACAGCCCTGAGGAGGTCTCGGCTCCTTCCAGCCCTCCCACGGGCCCACCTCCAAGGTGGGGCTCTGCCTTTGGGAAGCAAACCCTCCTCACGTCCCGCTGGGAGGAGTGAATCTACCTGCCCCCACCCCGAGACAAAAAGCTCCGTACAAGCCCAGTATGTCCTCAGTGGGGCGGCAGAGCTGCCCTGACTGAGGGAAGGTGTCTCTTGCGGGGCCACCAAAGGCCAGTCTGGAGGAAACACAGCAAAACCATCACTGTGACTGCGTTTGGGCAGCGAATGCACTACAGAGAACTCCCTTTTTCTGTATCTAGTTCTTAAATGGTATTTCATTTTGAAATGGGATTTTTAAAAAGCAAATATCAGTGGTGGAAGAAGTAGAGGCAGAGGTAGAGGAGGAGGAGGAAGAAGGTGAGGGGCGTGAGGAGCATCCCAGGCTGAGCAGGAGGATGCTTGCACCCTGTGGACCATTCCCAGGCCCTCCTTCCCCAGACGGGACGGAGACATCGCGAACCAGCAGAGTGTCTAACGGAGCGGGCGTCACAGTCACCCGGGGCAGAGGTCAGAGACAGAGCCAGGTCTCTACACAGAAGCCACTACTCAGGACAAGAAGACAGAGCTGGTCAAAAATGGGGACTCCAAGCCATGCACTTGCACCCTGGGGTCCCAGACCACAGCTGGCACTTGGGGCTGCAGCTCTGGGGTCTCCCTGGCAACTCCTGCTGCTATGAAAGCATCTGCTGATCACAGGCACCCACCACCAACTGACCCTCCACCAAGAAGGAAATTGGGACCCAGACAGCCTAAGGCTCGTTGCAATTCTGTCCTTGACTTTCCCCCTGAGCAACCACCTTCACAACAGAGACCCCTGATCTGTGGGTGGAGCAATGCTCTTGCACCCCTTCCCGGGAGGCTGTAAGACGTTCCGACCAGCTGTCTGTCTGCCGTTGACTTCCAAAACAGCCCTGACTCGGCCCCGAGCACAGATGTGCTGCCAGGGAGAGGGAGGGACAGGCAACGACTTTCCATCACTGCGGTCTGAGTAAGGCCTGTCATCCTGCCGTTCCATGCCAGGATCAAGAGGGGCCCAGGAAGTGACAAATGCGTCATGTTAGGGGACCAATTACACATGCTAATAAAAAGTCCGTGCCAGGACCCTGGGCCACCTAGATGGTAAAGGGGATTTATGGCCCAAACCTGATTTCCCAGAATCCAGTGAAGGCAGGAACAGAGACAGAACCTGGACAGAACCCTCATCTAGGTCTCACTGGGAGCCAGTGTATTTTTGGAGGGCTCTGGCCTCGCCTGCTTGCTGTGCTTTATTGCTGGCAGAGGGACGGGAAATTTATTACTTTACAAATCATACCATTCGCAGCATAAAGGAACTGTCTGGCTGCGGCACGCTCGAGCCCAGATGATTTGCGAAATGTCTAATGGTAAGCGGAGTTATGCTATCTGCTTACTTACGGCCTCCGAGACAAAAGCCAACCATAACGCAGAGCATCTGCACAGTGTAACTCGAGGCCGGCAAATTGGCTGCGACTCAGAAATGTTGGCTCAGCAGCATTACATAACTCTGTGCGCTCGGCCAGGGACTCAGAGGAACACGGGGCAGCCCCCGGGCCCGGAGAGCTGGCCCTGACGGGGCTGTGGATGACAGGCAGGGCACCACGGGGGCTCGGGGCCTGAGGTCAGGGCCAGGCTGAGCTCCACAGCCTGGCCAGTTCTGAGGCCTGCTAGCAATCAAGAAGTGGAGTGGGCTCGGGGGCCTGACTGGGAAAGGGGGTACTTGTTAAAGCCCTTCTGCTCCAAATTCCCCAAACCCAGACTGGGAGGATGGTCGTGAAATCACTGCAGCCCCAACATGTAGACAGGAGTCCGGCAGTACCCACAGCCCATGGGGTGGTCCACCCACTGCTGGTTGACCTGACCGGTGAGCAAGAGGGCTGACTGCACGATCATCAGCACCGACATGCCCAGCCTGGTACCGGAGGCGTGGGTCCTCACGAGGAGGGAGGAGACGGCACACCATTTACAGAGGAAACCAGCAAGTCACCTGGTCTCTCTGAGCTTCAGGCTCATGTAAGTAGTAGTGCCAGGATTCAAATCCTGCTGTGATTTTGCTCTCATGTACAAAATCTATGCTGAGTGTGACACTTAACGGTCATCATTTTCACAAAGCTCTCTAAACAACCTGTGAGATATGGATATCATCATCCCCATGTTACAGGTAAGCAAATTGAGGCTCAGAGGAGTCATGTCACTTTTCCAAACTCACACAGTTAGTGAGCGGCAGAGCCAGGATTCAAGCTCAGGATGCTCTGGTTCTGAAGTTTCTATCTTGCCCACGGCACATGCCTCCCAGGATCCAGAGTGTCATTTTATGGCTTCCCACCACCTCACACTGTTCTGTTTGGGACAGTGCCATCAGACACGCAATGGGTAAGAAAAGTCCAGCAATGGGTTAGAAAAGGGCTTCAAAAAGAGGGGTCCACGCTTGTCCCTGGGAGCTCTCAGGTGTGAGCCCCAAGAGGCGTGGGGTGGCCACTCTCTTGGAGGTCCAGGGGAAGGGGGTGACTGGAGAAAGCTTCCAGACCAGGGGTGTTTGAGTCACTCAAACTCTGCCGTGGCCCAGGAGGAGCAGCAGAGACCTTGCTTTAAACAAACCCGCCACCCGCCTGTGGCTCCGGGACCTGGGTGACTCTCCAAGGGCAGGAGAGGGACCCAGCAGATCTGGCCCATTTGCAGATGGGCCAAGGGGCCCTGCTTAAATGCACATACGATCCTCATCTCAGGCTTAAAATGTAGCACCGGGGAAAGGTAAACACCTACGGATTCTCAACCTGTGAAGTCTTTAGCTTAAAAACAAAAACCAAAATGCTTTCTGAACAGTTGATTTAAAAACAGAGAACAGTATTTTCAAACACTTTGATCTTCAAAAATAAAAAAGCTGTCTTGTTACCATAGAGAATTTTGACTGTGCCACTTGGCATTCAAAATCAAAGGCTGTTTGCTGAATACTCATCTAAAAATAGCCTCATTTTGTTCACGAGCCTTACAAGACAAATGCTTGGCCCCAGAGATTTCATCCTCTCACTGTCTCACACAGCCCATGCACTCATTCACTTGCCTCCTCACTCAGCAAAGCTCACGTCTCCCATCCCAGTAAAGGCCCAGCAGAAGGGGTCCTTGGATTTCCAATTCCCTCCACGTCACACCCCAAATACAGACTAGGCCCCACGACCCCTGGAGAAGCTTAAATTCAGTTAATGGACTTTTTATAGCATGTGAACGTCACCCTCAGTAAAGAAGCCTATTAGCCACATAAATAGTACACACATGTCCATGTGAAGCACAGGCTGCGGAAGGGTGGCAGCACCCACTGTCAGCACCTACACTGCCACTGGGATGAATGTTTTCAGGCATTCCGGCCGGGCACTGGCATGTCTCTGTCGGAACCTCTGGGCACATAACTAATACCTCGTGTGACAGCTGCTTTCGGAAAGGTGCAGTGGCATTCGCCGCTGGGTCTGATCTTTTCAGAGAACCCCTTAAAGCCTGGGAAACTTGGCCCTGATCCGGACAGGAAGCCACAAGGGGAACACGCTGGTCACAGGCTAAACCACCTTGAGCCATGATATGACCCCTAAAGAGGCACAAAAGGAAGGAGGTTCTTTCTCCCTGGGGGCACACATTCTAAGAAGCTCACGTGGCTCCCCAGCCCCAGGGGAGGCTCTTTTGGAAGAACAGGGAGAGGTAAGGCAAAAAACGCTCCTGGACCCAAGTCCAAGTGCTCTCCCGAGCCAGGTGCCAAGCCAGCAGCGGGGAGCACGTGAACACAACACAGCCCCTGTGCACCCTCTCCTGGGTGACAACCCCCCGGCCTGCAGCAAAGACTCTGAAGGCACCTCCTCATGTCTTTGATGAGAAAGAGCCAGGCCACGTGCTCCATAGTTGTGGACACAAGAAATTGTTTTAACTAACAACTTCCAAGAAGCAGTGGGTCTTCACATGACTGAGTCCAGGGCCCCTGGGAGAATCTCATAGAGGTATGGACCCTCTGCCCAGAAAAGCTCACACAACACTTTTCATCCAATGTCATGGGGAGGTCAGATGAAGACAGTCTGTGATAAAAGCTCCCCATCACAAGAAGACCAAGGCAGACAAGCAATCCCCGTGCAGCTATTACTCCCCCAGCCCCCTAAGCTCTAGAATGCACAAGGTAGGAGCCACGCCTGTGGCCAGAAGATGGTCCAGGACCCACCTCTGGGGTCGCTGACCTCTTCTCAGCTTAAATGAAAATGAAGACTCCAGCTTGTCAATGTTCTAGTGGGGTGCCCTCTCTAACCTTCAGTTTTCCTGCCCGCACGTGGAGGCCAAGACTATCCACCCAGCTCTCCTGGTGGAGATCCCTGTACCAGGCTTCAGTTTCCCAGAACATTCTGCCTCAAAACCAAGAGACTGTCCTGGACATGGCCGTGACCTGCCTGCCCCACCCCTGATGCACTGGCGACTGTGTTTTGTATTATCTGCCCTCCCCTCTGCCCCTGAGGCAGTAATCAACGGGCTACCATTGACCTCGAAGTTGGGCCAAAGTGATTCCCTGCCCCGGAACTTGGAATGACAAAATCCCAAGAGAACTGCAGGGCAGTAGCAGTTGTAGCTGAAAAATCATGACATTTCCCAAAGCCGGCTCTCCCTAAGCTGCGAGACAGAGGCCAGGGGGCAGAGGAGAGGGTGAGAGCCCTCCACCATCAGGTGGAAAGAGGCCAGCATAGGGGAGTAGCTGAGCCATCCTCTCCTACCCCTGGGGCCCAGAAGTCCTACCCTCCGTGATCCAGAAGTTGCCCTCCTACAGCCTGAGCTGAGTTGGGAGTTTGCTGTTGGGCCACAGGGACACTGAAATCCATGGAGATTCCATCAAATGTGTCCCCATGGCTTAATGTCCTTGAGCCCCAGATAGCCACCAGGAAGGAAAGAAGAGGGCTGAGCACAACCAACCCATGCAGAGGGAAGGGTCTCTGGACCCTGGCCCAGCACCGTAACACTCTGGGGAGCTTCAGAACTGCAGATGTCCAGACCCCATCCAAGTGCAACTGACTGGCTAGGTCTGGGGTGGGGCTGTGCGTCTACAGTCTTACAAAGTTCCCCAGGTGATCAGGATGCTGAGCCTGGTTTAAGAACCACCAGTTTGGACCATATACACCTTGCCTCACAAAAAACAGAATCCCCAGCATCTGGATGGCAAAGGACAGGGTCTGGGGAGCAATGTTGTTTTCTGGGAAGTTCCTCATCAGTCTGGCAAAACCTGTTCTCTTCTTTCTTGGGGCTCCACATGCCACCCAGCCTCCTCCAGGAAGCCTATCCTCCTTATGTGAACTCCTCCCTGAGCCCCACCTTCCCCATCCTCTGCCATCCATGTCCCCTGTGGTTTCAGGCCTATACCACACACAGAAACTTCGTCCCTGGGGAGTTCCTGGCCTACTGGGACTGGCCTCTGTCCTGTAGGCTGTAGAGCCATCTCCAGACCTCCCCTGAGCTTCCGCTCTTGGATCTGGCCTGGCCATGGGCTGTGTGGGTGGGGATGGCCGTGGGAGAGGAATTGATTCCTTCTTGACCTTGCAGATCTATAGTGGCCCCTGTGCCGGGCGCCCTGGTGAAGGGGAAGCAGGCCCAGCAGGTCTTCACAGGCAGAGACAAGACACACCAGAGAGCTGAGCTGGGGCCCCGTGACTCAGCCCAGAACCCAGGACCGTTCCAGCAAAACCTTCATGCCTCTTCTTAAGTAATGGCACTCAGAAGGGCACGCGTGGGGGAGGCAGGAGTTGGGAGGAGAAGAGGGAGAGAGGAAGAGAGGAACCCTTCTGAAGCGCCTTCCAACCCAGGCAGGAGGCCAGCTTCCCCAAAGCCTAACCCCAGTGCCAGCTACTGCCCCGGTCTGCCACAGTCCTGAGCTATCGGTGCAGCTGGAAGTGTGCAGGCGTGGAGAAGGCCCCACCGTGCAAAATGTGCATTTGATCAAGGTTGAAAACATGGTGTAACATGAGTTCTCCTGATCTATTGGATTTCTGTGAAAGAGCCCTGAACTCCTCACTCAAGTTCAACCTCAGGTCTCGGGAAAAATGAGTTTGTTAATTCAAGCAATTCCCCAGTGGTTAGTAGTTTATACCACATGCTTTGAAACAATGTGGCCTGAGTCAGGGGAGAAACTGAATGACTTCCTAGGGGAGAGCCAAGGCCTATCTGTTAACCTTGACAGGCTCTGCAGCCTCCTGCACTGGCCCGCCCAGCCCTCTGAGCCCCTCCCACGAGGCTCGGGCAGGGACTCCAGCTCCGCAGCTCACACACTCACACGAAGCAGCCCCCACTATTCAGAGAACGGCTGGCTTCCCACACGCCCCACCCTGCAGGCTGGAGAGCTGGCATCTGCCATCGATTGCCTCTCCAAGAAACCTGTGTCTCCAGCTGGCACTGGGGTCCACTAGGACCCTCCCACCAGGCAGACCCAGTGAGCTCGTGCTGGCCAGCGTGGATGAGAGGCAGGGCCAGCCCTACTTATGGGTCAGTGTCAGGCAGGAAACGGTGGGGAAGATCTTTGGAAGAGAAGACTGATTACTAGAGGAGCCCTCCGACCACCTGGTAAACTCCATTCCCTCATGCAGAGAAGATTTATGGGGCACCTGTTTCATGCCAGTCTCCATCCTGACCCAGAGACACCCCCCAAGTGTGGACCCGGGAGCGTGCACAGGGGACAGTGACAGAACAATGATGAACACATATTAACAGCCCCCTTCTAGGCCCTTCGCAGGTGTTAATCCTCACAACAACCCTTGAGGGAGGCACAGATGAGTAAACTGAGGAGCAGATCAGTCATTTGCCCAAGGCCACCCAGCTGGTAAGCAGTCGTATGGGCATGTGGAGTCAGGCAGTCCAGCTCCAGAACCTTTGCCCTTGACCGCCATTGGATCACTGTCTTCCTCATTAGTCTAATGAAAGCACTGCCCTGCCTGCTGATCTGTCACACCCAGGCACAACCTAGCACCCAGGACGTGGTATCCTTAGGGGAAACCCAGGGTCTGAGGCGGGGGCTCGAGCTGCTGGCTCCCCTGCCCTGCCTCAGCGCACCTCGGACAAGATGTTCAACCTCTCAGTTTCTGTTTCCCTCGCTCTAAAATGGGGATGATAATTACCCGTAAGGTTCTTGAGATAATTTCATGAAATAATGAATATTAAAGGGCTTAGCACTTTGCAGTATCTGCAAATAAAAGTCTGGTAAAAGTTAGCTACTCTTTAGTAATTATGATTATTAATAACATTTGATATTAATATGTGATATATATATAAAATCCCAGTGCACGTAAGCCCTGATCAGGCCAAAGCTGGGGGAAATTAACGATATTCATAACACTATATCCATACCATTATTATTATTTCCAACTGGGCTCCCATTTCATGCTTTACCTAACGAAATTATCTTTTCTTGCTATCCTGATAAGCTGTCCAACGCTCCCCTTTTCATCCCTCCTCCTCTCCTACCCCCATGTCCCCACCACATCCCTAAGCTCAAAAACCAGGGCCACCGGGCATGGGCAACAGACGCTGCCACTACAAATAAGACAAGGAACAAGAAACGTCTGCCACTTTTCAGGGGTTTTAGCATGAAACCCCCTGATGAACTTGACATTTTTGGGCAGAGTGTTTCACTTATAGCTCCTTCCAATAAGTCCAGCAAGATGGAAACATCCAAGCGATGCAAGGCCACGCTGCTCACAGGGGGGGGCCCTGATTGTCCACACCAGTGAGGACCACCAGCAAGGACGATGCATTTCCAGATTCCAAACCTCAACAAAAGCGACCGCAAAAGCTCAGACTCCTTCCGTATCTGATTCTCCACCTCTGCACGTGGGCAGAGGTGGGGTTCCTTAGGTCCAGTCTCACTGGGTTTTCACAGCAGCCGGGCAAGGTGGGGACTAGTCTCTCCTGACAGCCAGGGAGCAGGCTGAGAGAGATGCAGAGACGTCCACAGGGCAGAGCTGGGACAGAGCCAGGTCCTCTGCTCCCTGGACTCTTGGCCAGGGGAGGGTGTGGCAACCCACACTGCACATCTCTGGAAGGCTAAGCCACTCCTTGTGCTGGCTGCTGGGCCAAGAGGTCATAGCTCTGCCTCGCAGCACTCTGGCCAACTCTTCCATGAAATCACCCAAAGCCGACAGGAGCTCCGGGAACCGTCAGTCTGTAGCTGCAGCTTCCTCCCTGGCTGTGGGAATCTTCAGCTCCCTAGGGCTTGGGCTAAGTCCACTCTCCACACACACAGGGGAAACGTGCTGAAGGCCGGCCCTTTGTTCCCAGACGAGGCCCACCACTGGCAAGGCCACCCAGTGCCAGGGGCCCAGCTACACCAGACCCCATCTAGCTGGCTGCTATCTCCCCAGAGCCCACAGCAGCGTTCACTGAAGGACTGAACAGACATGGAAAGGCTAAGGTCCGCAAGGCGCCCATACCAGCCACGTCCCGCCGCACCCCAGACAGGAAAGGGCCACGGCTGCATCCCCGGACACACGCCCCAATCCGAGCTCGGCTGCACGCGCACACGCACCTTTCACATCCATGGCAGCAGGCCCAAAAGGCAAGCAACAGCCGAGCAGCAGCTAGCCACGGAGGGTAGCCGAGGAAGAAGGGCCCTTCATCCCTTCCCGGTGCACAGGGTGGTGGGAGGGGCAAGAAGGGGCGACGGGGGCCAACCCAGGCCTCTCTGCCTCTGGGACAAGCCTGTTCAACCCCTGACCCAGCAGCACGGGGTGCACAGAGATGAGAAAATTGGCCCGGATTCAGTCCCGCCAAGTCCTTCAGGATGACCATTGAAGCTGCGAATAATCAATTTTCTGCAGCTTCTTCGGAAGCCGGGATTTATTCTCTGAGTGCACAGAGCCATTGGCTCCACTGTTTCCCATCAGCTCCTGCCACACTTCCAGGCCGCTGAGCACAGCCCGCTGCCTCCGTTCTCCCTCGACGCTCAAACCCACGCCCGTGGCTGTACCAGGGAGGAGAACAGAGCCAGGGGCCGGGGATCCTCAGTAAAACCACCTCCCATTTCCAAAGCACCAAACCTTTGGGAGAGGACCCTCACACACAACTGCGCTGGGAGACGAGACTAAACTCAGGGAGGGGAGAAGAGGGCAGACGAGCTGCCGGACCCTGGAACCACAGGGCAGAGATGAGAATCTCTAGGCGGCGACATCAGTGCCGGCGTTACCCAGCATCAGCTGGCATTTTCTGAGCGCTGGCTGCCCGGGGCCCTGGGCCAGGGCTGTGCCCCCACCCCCCGCTCCTCAGCTGCAGGACCTGACCCGGGAAGCTCCTGACTGTCACGGCCACAGCAGCCGGTGTGGATGCGCTGATGCACGGGCAACGTCCGTCCCACACGTGCACCAGCGTTCAGCAAGGGCCACATCTGACCTGGTCATGTCCCTGGGGGCCCCAGAATCACGGTTGTAACTCTGCAGCAGGGCCCACCGAGCCAGAGGACCCTCTGTGTGCAGCCCAGGCAGGTCAGCTCCTGAAGGCTCAGTCCTCCTTCCCTCTCCAGTCGCTCTGGACAGATCCCAGCGCGGTTCTCAGTATGCTCTCAGTGGTTCTCAAGGCGTGGTCCCTGGACCAGCAGCAGCAGCTGCATCACCTGGGAACGTGGATGAAATGCATTCTCAGGCCCCACCCCAGGCCTCCGCAATCAGAAACCCGGGGGTGGAGCTCAGCCGTGTGTGCTTTAACAGGCCCTCTAGGTGACTGTGACACAGCTCTGGATCACCGAGTCGTCGGGCTGGGGGCGGGGAGGGGTGGACAGGACGCGGGGCCGGGGTGCCAGCAGCTCCTCTGCTCTCCTTCAGCTCAAGGCAGTGTACCCACTTCTCAAGTTAGCAAGCCTGAGGGAACCCTTTTGCTCCCAAGGGCTGCTCCTCTGTGAGTCTGTGGGTCCTTGTGGGTCCCCTCACCCCCAGGAGGCTGAGAGGCTACCCGACTTCTCACTGCAGACCCCCAAACCCCAGGCACCCCGTCTCATCATGTGTTGATGAATATCAAAGTTTTATTCACATCACGATGAAAATAATATTATACAACACACACTGACCATGTCCCCTTTTCAGGGGTCTTTGCTGCTCCCTAAGTTAGAACTCTCTTCTCCTGACCAGCACGCTTCACTCAGGGCTCTGAGTAATGTCGCCGCTTCAGAGACACCTGTCCCAACCATCTTATCTAAGGTCACTCTTCATCGGCTCTGTCCCCTTAGCCAGACAACTTTTTCTGTATCTCCACCTAATAATGTTATTTACTCATTTTACATATTTACTCATTTGTTTGTGGGGTTTTTGGTTTTTTTTGTTTTTGGTCTATTTCCCTCTCTAGGTTGTAAACTCCGTGAGGACAGGGATCTCATGTGTTCACTGCTGCATCCTCAGTGCCTAGGACATGCCTCTTGCACAGTAGGAGCTCAATCAATGTACTAGTAAATGAATGCATGCACACAGAGAAGCAAAATTATAGCTATCCACTCCTCATATTTAGCAATCTTGAACGCATAAAAAGCCAAGGCGAACTTGGAAATTAAATCCAAACAAAACCGACAAAATTAGATGATATGTTCTGCTCAAGTTAAATTGCCAAGAATGGGTTTTAATAGTAGAAAGATAGGGCCTTGAGCCAGTTCTGTTTCTGTGTTTTGATGTAATTAATACCAACACAGAGAGTAAATGCTTGCAAACAGATGTATGCAAACAAAGTGGCATTAATAACTTTAAGGCTTTGTTTGCAAGGATAAGCAGCTTTCATACAAAACCAAAACCCTACACATAGGCCTGCAGCACCAGTTTAATGAAGGATTACTTGATAACTCTGTAGAGGTGTCCTGTTCACTTGAAGCCACGTCAGCCTTATGGTCGTACTAAAATCTGCCTTAAATAAACTCTTAATCTTCTCATCCTAATTCTAGCTATCTCTTCCTCACGTATTTTTTCCCAGCACAGTTGCTGCCAACGAACTCTAACCGGTTGCCACATGTCAAACTGGGATCTGTTTGTCATATGAATGTGACCCTGGCCACCAGCAAACAGGTATCTTGGCCACTGGCATGGCCTACTGGCACGTGCCTTGTTCTGCCCTCACTTTTCTCTGTCTGAACTAATGCAACCGAACTAAGCTTCCTCCGGACAGTGGACTGAGGTTATATTTCACTTTCCCTTGGAGCAAACATGAGCAATCAAATACACCAACCCCATCACGAAGACATGCAAGTGTTTCTTAAATCATCCAGCAATACCAGGTTACAAGGTGGGTACCAAGATAAAATAGATAAGATCATATGAATTCCAAGGATTCTCATCAAAATGGAAATGCAGACCTTTGAGAATTACAAAGCAGAGCCCTGAGCCACTGATCTCTTCGCCTATTCAAGGACCTTGGCACTTGTCACCAAGGCCCCCCAGGAGACACAGCAGAGCACTGATGCTCTGAATTCCAGCCCAGGGACTAAGTACAATCTTACCAGTCAGAAATGCAACCATCAGGCCACCAGAAAACGATTAAAGTTCCCGTCCCGGCAGGGCCCATGTGGAACTGCAAATCAGCTCACTGGAGCCACACATGTTTTGAAATGGTTCTGTAATTTTGGCATCTGCAAGGGCTTTCCAGGGATGAAGACATAATGGGTGCCAAAGGTTTAATTAAAATTTTATGGGAGAAAAACTTATACTTGAGAACGTAAGTTCTCTCCAGTCTGGGTTTTGTTTCCCCTGTCAGTACGGACAAGAGCACCATGATTCTCTTTTATGGGGGACCTCTAAGTCCTAGGCTGCATGGTGGGGGGCTGCCTGCAGGGGGAGCCCTTCTGCAATTGGACTGGGCCCTGGCACCCTGCCCAAATGCTCATTGTGGCCTGGCACCTGTCCTCAGGGTGGGTGCTAGCCAAGACCAGCTACCCCGGAGGTCAGACAGCAGGTGCAGCTGAGCAAGAGGTCGCCTTAGCCAATCTCCTGCCAGCACGCAAGCCCCCGCACAACCGTGGGACTTGGCAGCTTCTCTTAAGACTCAGCTCCCCGGGGCATCAGCCTAGAGCAAAAACAACTCTCCTTATTCACGCCTTACATGGCCCCTCAGTCTCTTCAGACGCTGAGGATGGTCTTCAGTGCAGCAAACATCCAGGGAGGAAAACCTCTCCTCAGCCTGTTCCTTCCCGTGCTGGAGGAAGCAGTTCTTGCAGATGCTCTCCAAGGCCTCAGGCTGCTTGTCCCAGTGACCTGAGGACCAGCCCCTCACCCTCCTGATGGTGTCTCTCTCTCTCACACACATGCACACACACACAGCCTCGACCCGGGCAAATGCAGCCTCCTACCCAGTCTCCAACAGGAGGGAGTGCCCTGTTTGCCAAGAAAGCACTGCTCTGTGTCAGTCCTCTCCGCTCACCGCTCAGGCGTGAGGATGAAGCCAGGAACCTACAGAGACAAAGGCCCAGCAGCCCCACCAAGCCGAGGGCAGGTCAGCCCAGGGCGTGGCATCCACGGGGAGGAACAGGCCTGGGACTAGTTCCTTAGCCGGTGGCAGCATTGCCCACCTCCCAGGGAGGGAGCGCCCCTTCCAGGGGCCCCCAAGACTTGGCTCCGAGCCCACCTTCCCCTCACCTGACCGCAGGGAGGCTTCTGTGCTCTTCCATGTTCTAGTGGCCCCCAGCGGGCCCACACTTTCGGCTCAAGGACCCAAGAAAGGAGACTGGGGTCGCAAGAGGAAGAGGGGCTTGTCCAGGCCCCCCACCAACCTAGGCCCACGCTTGATGGGAGAGAAACCAGGGCCCTCCCAGAAACACGTTTCAGTTAATGGCAACGTTCCTTTCCCATCTCTTAACTTAAAAAGGCTTTCTCTGAGACACTTCTTACAATAGGCGTCATTGAAGGAAGGGGGATTTAGAAGTGACAGGTGGAAGTAGCCTGGTCAGGCCACCCACCCCATGGCAAATTTCCTCACCGGCTCCCCAAGCCAGGAGGCCAAGGGAAACCGATCCTGGGCCCGGCCCTGTGGTTGGAGATGGGGCATCTCGGGCCATGACACCCCAGTGACCTCAGTGGGTAAAAAGGGCAGGCTGGTTCCTGCCTCGTCCAAGTCATGGGCACAGTGAGAGGTGAAGGTGCCTTGAGTGGGGAGAGGCCTTGGCAGTGACCCTACCTTGACCCGAGGGCACCTCACAGAGGCGGTGAAGGAAGGGGCCTTGGAAGGGCGTATGTTGGGGTGTTGGATCTGACCTTTGGGAGAAATCATCAACTAGCGTGGGGATCAGTCACCCTCCCTCTGCCTCCAGGGACCCAGCACTTTCCAGGTAAGCAGCAGGTGGCACGCCAGGCCTTCTGCGTACGTTCAGTCCTCTCAACAATGCCAGGAGGTATGGATTATTTCCAGCTAGCAGGTTGGGAATCTCAGTTTGCTTAATAAGTGAATAACTTAGTAACTTCGTGGCTCATTAAGTAACTTGTCCATGGTGCCAGTCAGGGTGTGGCAGGGCGCTCTCCACTGCCACCTCATATTCCTGATCCCCAGCCCTTCTGCCGTAGGGAAAGCAGCGCCTCCTCAGACCTTGGGGACCAGCTGAGCGAGGCTGACTGAGCCTGGCTCCCCCTCTGTGGCCACTGCCCTGAGCCCGCCCTCTTCAGTGCTTGTGTTACAAACTGTGCGGTCTCAACCCTGGCTGCCCACCCTGCTCTAGCTCCACCCACGCGCTCCACCCGCTCCCTCCCCACCTTCCTGAAGCACTTCCCTGGCATCAGCACCCACCTGCCCCAAAGCCTTCCATGGTTCTCTGTTTCCACACACTGAAGTCCAGGCAGACCAGTCACTGAAGGCCTCGTGTGACAAGGCAGCGACCTCTCCTCTCTAGACATCTTTTTCGGGGCTCTCACACACACACATATACTATCTCCCACCCAAATGGGACTACCCACTGAACTCCTGGCTTGGCCTGCCTCTAAGGTCCCCGACTTCAAACGCGTGCAGACCCGCGGCTGCTGCCCAGAGCTGGCGGGTCTGCCCAAGCGTGAGGGGAGCTCATCAGCCAGGGGAGGCCCACGTGCTGGTCAGGCAGCCGCAGAGCAGAGAGGGCTGGGTGTGGGAGGGGACTTGGTGGGTGTGAGAACTAAGTACTGCCCGCCATATCAGTAAACAAAGGATGTTGCAGCCATCGAGCCATTACCTTCCAGCCACACGATGAGCTTGGAGGGCACTGAGGAAGAGAAGACAGAGGATACAGGCCCCAGATAGCTGAGGTGCAGATCAAAGGAATGAATTCAGTGAGCCCAGACTCTTGCCTCTTCCCATACAGAGAAAAGCACTAACTTCCTTAACTTGAGATGCCCGGTTTTCTTTTATTGACAGTAATCCTTTGATGTTCCGACCACCTGGTCTTTTGTCGCAAAAACTTCTATATACCCTGGCTTCCCCCCTTGCCTCTTCGGAACAGTTTTCTCAGTGTTATCTGAGATGCCGTGTCCTGGGCTTAAGTCCTCAGACAGTCTGCCGAATAAAACGTAGCTCTCACCTTTTTGGCGGTGCCTTTTTTCAGCACATAGGTGCACAAGCCAGTCAGCGGCCTGGGCAGAGGGCACCCTCCACTCCCGACCGCCGGGTTCCCACAGGGCTCTGCACACACTGTCTCCACCCTCAGGGTGGTCCTGCCGTCCTGGTCTCCCCTGGCAACTCCCCCAAGGGGCCGGGCACTGCTGAGTCATCCCTCACCCACGAAAAGCGCAGCCCCCCCGGTTCTGTACAAAGTCACACAAGCACAACCACTGCCACACAGCTCTTGCACAACCTGGCACCGTCCTGCTGGCAGGTTCTTGGGGATTTCTCTGCGGCTGCACCCGTTCCCAGGGCAGGGAGCCACACACGCACACCCTGCACCTGGAGAGGCCTCTGCTGACCTCCGTGTGGGCTGCTGGGTGCAGGGGCTCCTGGGCAATGCGCACCACCGCGGCCCTGGCCTGCCTGAGGCCTCTTCTGCCTGCAGATGGGCCACTGCTTTCACCACAAACCTTCCTCCGGCCCGTCCCACTGTGCTTCCCAAAGCCACTGAGGGCCTGGAGACAGGGCCCACCGGGTGCCGGGTGGGGACCACAGCCTGAGCGCCGGCTCCACCACTGGCTCAGAGAGACGCTGGGAGAGTCCTTGTTCCTCTCTGGCTGCTGTTTCTTCACACATAAAACAGAAGCTGGGACTAGACTGATGACTTCCCAGCTTTGTTCCGAGAAGCCTGGTGGTCACACTCGTGGCCTGGAAGTGTCTCAGAGCTGAGACCCCCTGTCCCTGGTGCGTCACCCTGGGTGAGTGCTTCCTCTTCACAAGGCAGAATCCTGGCCTCACCCTTTCTACCCACTCAGATACGGGCTTCCAAGAAGCTACAGAATGGGAGGCCTGGGCCAGAGGTCAGTGGGCCCTCCACCCTGGGCAGGTCAGGGCAGGGTGAGGGAGAAGGGCCTGGCAGAGGGAAAGGCAGCCAGTCAGCATGTGGGTGCTGGCAGAGTCTCAAGGGGCCAGTTCCAACCACACGAAGGAAGGAACCGCAAGATAATGGGTCACTGCCTCAGCCAAGTTCCTGGCCTCTAAAGACAGCCCTGCTGGGATGGCAGGAGTCAGCTTCAGAAGTCACCAAAGCCTCAGGGGTCTGGGGTCCAGGGGGGCAGAGGCATCAGGTCTGGCTCAAGACGCCAGCCCCCCACTCCCAGGAGGCCTCTCCTGCCCCTCACCCCTTCCCACTCCAAGAGGCAGGCTGGATCAGTCAGGATCCGGTCGGGAAAACAGAGCCCAGAGCTCATGCCCAGGAGGGCATCACAGTGATGCGGTTACACAGCTGGAGAAGCTGCAAAGACAAGCAGGGGAAAGACAGGCGATGCAGAGAGGACATCAGCCCTAGCAAGAGGAGGTCAATATCCACCCTAGGACTGGAGGAAAAGCTAGAGGAGATGCTTCGAGAGCCCAGAAGCCAGGCCATCCAGTAGAAGCTACATTCACATAAGGGCCTTCTCCGGGTGAGGGAGCCAAGACCATGGGGAGACAAGCCAACGAGTGAGAGCTGGAGCCATGGGGGAGGCGGCTGCTGCGGGAGAGACACGGGAAGGAGTGCCCTCTTCTCTCCCTTCCTCCAGCCCTCCAGCCTCCTGCCGAAGGAGGAGAACAGCTCTGAGCAAACGAGGGCCACGTAGACACCCTCAGCCTCCCACCTAGTGACCCTGATGCTTCCAGATCCTGCCCACACTTCAAAGTTCAGCCCAGCCATCTCCCCTTGGGAAGCTGTGGGGGCTGGTTCTGCACCAGCCTTGCTCTCAGTCTGTCCGGCCACACTCCTCTGGCCTTGGTCCCCTTGCCCACATGGGGTCAGGGCAAGAGGCCCTCTCTGAACTCTCCCCAGTCCCAAAGATATCCCAGCAGCTCAGCAGGCCTCTGTCACAGCTGAGCAAAACTCTGATGTGCCCTTCTGCCCTGAACTCCCCAAATGGGTTTATTTCCAAGGAAATCTTTTTTTTCCCAAATGAAAAATTCCCAGGTCGTTTCTTGGGGGAATATATGTCGTTGCCGTACAAAGTGAACGCACAAAAGGAAGCCAAGCACTCCCATGTGAAACTGCTCAAGGCCCAGCCTGACCTGGGAGGGGAACGCGGAGATGGGAGCATTGAGGTCTCACTGCCTCCAGAAGCTTCCCACTGAGACATGAATTTTTAGAGCAAGAGACCCATGCGGTTTCCAACAGAGGGAAAGACATTTGCTTCACTGAATATGATGGCATCTGGCCCTTCCTTTTCAAGGACCCCACCCACCCCTGCCTGCCCCGAGCCCTGCCCCCTCCAGCCTGCAAGGGTCATCAGTGGCTTCCTAATTGACCATGTTCTCCAGCCTCTTTTCCCAACATGAGCCAACCCCGAGAGGTCACCTCTCGTCCTATGATCTCTCTCTCCCGAATAAACCCCAAACACCAGAGCCACAGAGATGAGCCGTGAGAATGCTGAAGACAGCTCAGGCTGGCTCACAAGAACTTAGTGCCATCACAGGGGTAATTTGAAGTGGGCCATGGTGGAAATACTTACACCATGGAAATGGGCAAACACTTCAGATCAGGGCTTTTCTTCTTCTTCTTCTTCTTCTTCCTGGAGAGCTGGTTGTTAAATGCTTATGAGCAAACTACTAAACGAGGCCTTTGACATTCTGGGCATTCTCCATCACCACCATCAACCCCAGCCTCATGTTCTGCCACCTCCTCTCTTCCACCCTCTCCCTCCAGCTGTTCACCAAACCCACCAGGTCCTTCCATAGGTCACGCTTTCCCCCAGCTGCTCAAGGGGAGAGCTCAAGGGCATGTTTCTGTACTAACTTCAGATCCAGTTGTATGACCTTGGGCAAGTCGTTTGCCCTCCTCTGTCCCCTGACCGAGAAAAGGCAGGTAGCAGCACAGTGACAAGCAAGAAACAAGAGCATGTGTGCTGCAAGCTCAGCACCACTCATGGTCCAGGGGTTTGCTCAAAACCACTCTCACCCCCTGCTCTGCCAATAGAAATTCTCCCGTGCTTCAGGGTTCAACCTCCTTGGTGCAGCCAGACCAGTGAGCTCAGCTGAATGCTCCTGTTCCCTACCAGCAGCCCACTGCTGGTGACCATGGCTCTGTGACATAAGACCAAAGCCCCCTTTGAGAGCAGGGCAGGCAGCCTGGGGGCATCGGGGAGGTTTACGCACAGGTCCAGTGAGAAGCAGTATTACGTGAGCGCGGAAGCTGCCAGGTCCTCTCTGTGTCCTTACCCACAGATCAGGGAAATAAGCGCTCCCTCCCTTTCTATGACCCCCTTCCTCCGGATAAGGAAGTTCCCTCCTTCTTCCTCACAGGCACCTGCCCAACAGTGGCAGGAAGCAGAGGTACGCAGTGGGCAAGTGGCCTCATGTGAACTCAGGGTGAATCAGTCTCGGGGCTCACCTCCAGCTGCCAGCCCAATTGTATAGGTGAGGAAAACTTCTAGAAGACGGCACACCCACCACCCAGGCTGGATGCCACTGGTTGGCCAGCTCTTCTCTCTGTGGGAAAGGCAATGCCACACTCACCACTTGTGCCCTGCCAGCCTTGGACAGGGCACTGACCAAGTTGTGAGGCGTTCCTCTCACTGAGCCTTCCCAGGAAGGTCAAGAGCCAAGCTGGGTTGTGCCCTCCTGGTTTCCTGGCAGAACTCAGGGTAGGTCGAGGGGTCACCTCCACTTCTCTGTGAAGAGCTCAGCAGATCCCCAGCAGATGGTTATCAGATGTTATTACTCATCACTTACTAGCTGTGGCCTTGGGTGAGTGAGTTCAACTCCGTGGGCCTTGGTTTCCTCCTCTGCAAAGTGGGAGCGATAATAGTACTGCCTCCTGAGTGGTTATAAGCAACCAAGTGCTTCAGGCACATAATAAGAGCTTAATAAGTTGGATCTATTATAATTTATTACCCCCATTTTACACAGGAAGAAAGGGAGTTTTAAAAGGGTCCCCAGATAGACACAATTTGTCCCGAGTCCCTGCAGGATCAAATCTGTAGAGGTAGCCCTATGATTGCGCGTAAGTCTGGAACCTTTGGAGAGAACAAGAAGCCCTATCCTTTGCCCCAGGCAAGGACAGCAGAACAGCGGTCACTGACGGTGACTGTTTGGAGCCAAGTGTTGCATCTTCTATCACAGGGATCCTTGTGACTGTAAAGGTTCAGCATGGCCCAGCTCAGACTCCACTCGTAAAGCGTAAATCACAGAATCTCAGGTTTACGAGGAACTTTAATGCCCATTCAGGTCCACTCCACAGGTGGGCACAGATCCCCTCAAAACCTAGGCCCGGACACAGCTTGAATACCTCCAGTGATGGGAAACTCTGTACCTGCAGAGGCCAGGCATTCCACTGCAGATGCACGTGAGGAGAGGGGAACGGGAAATAAACAAAGGGGCCAGAGGAGCCTGGGCGCTGAAGGCCAATGTTGCCAACTTCTCAGATGAGCCTGAGGTATGTCCAGCCTCCAACCTCCAGGCCACTGCCCTCTGCCAGAGGAGTCCCGTTCTCTAGGAATTGAGGGCACCTCCCAGAAGCCAGGCTTGAGTGGGTAGATGTGGAAACAGGCCGAGGCACACACCAGTGGGTTCCACCCCACCAGGCAACAGGAAAGAGAAAAGAGTGGCCCCAGGCCGGGCCCAGCAGCAATAGCTGCCTGCCAGAAAGATCCGAATGCCCAGATAATGAGCCAAATTCTTCTTCCAGAGACACCAGCAAATGAAAGGAGCACAGGAAGCCCCGTGCCACAGGCGCAAACTATTTATACAAGTGTTAAAAATACATTTCAAAAGAAAGCAGGGAAGCCCGAGGAAACCCTCTGCCGCCCTCGGAAAATGATTTCTGAATACCACGTTAATTTGTTTTCTGAAAGGTGTTTGAAGTCTCTCCGTGTACCCCTTGGGCAACTTTAATTCCTCCTCCTAATCCCCTATTAAACCTGACGCTCACTAGCACAGTCCGCTTAGGGGATTAGGATTTTTATTCTTAATTATACAGATATATATTTGGGTCCATGTGCGTTCCTATGTTTTTATATAAATTTAAAAGGCACTGTCAGCCTCACTTCTCCTAAAGGCCCAAAATAGCCTGGGCTTCATTAAGGCACTACGGGGATTTAAAATGAAGTGTAAAGGGACAGAAGAGTATAGTTTTAAAAATCCATTTTCAAAGCCTTGTAACCTTACAGCCAGAGATGAATGGGTTCGTGGGAAAGTGTAAGAAGGAACACGTGAGGAGCTGAGCCTGAGAGGAGCAGGGTGAGGTGCGGGGCACCTGTGCCAATGCCTGGCAGAGCTGGAGGGACCCCCCCCACCCAGGCAACCAGCTGCACAGTCCCGGGAAACAGGAAGGCGCAGTGATCATTGCCAGCATCATCACCAGCAGCAAGTCCCTCTTCTTAAACACCTACTACGTGCCAACTCTTGTATTCAACTCTTGGCACACTTCACCTCATTAAACCCAGCAGCCCTCTCAGGAGGGTGCCGCAATGATCCCTGGTTTTCAGATAAGGAAACTGAAGCATGGAAAGGTCAGGTGACTTCCCTAAGGTCCCACTGAAGAAATGGTACGGAAAAAATAATATATTAATGACGATGATCATGATGATATTAATTGAGTGCCGGTAACATGCCAGGCACAGTTTTATGTGCATTATCTCATTTAACCCTCACCAAATGCCAGTGAGATACGTCCTGTTATTAACCTTATTTTACAGATGAGGAAACCAAGGCTCAGAGAGGCTAAAAAAAAAGCTGCCAAAGGTCACAGAACCAGTAAGGACCTCTGACTTGAACCCAGGTCAGTGAGACCTCAAGACCCAAGCCCTCAATTTCTCCTCTCTCACTCCACAAAGTAACGGTGTGCTCCCTAGCCACAGAGGACTTAAGGACAATGGCACAAGAGATGTGACAAGGCAGCATCCCTCCCACTGGTCCTGGAGGCCTAGTAACCAGGGGTCTGTCTAGGTTCTGGATCATCAGGGCCCCAGCAGCTGAGGTAATCTGGGAAGACTCCCTGGAGGAAGGGGCTAAGAGGTAGGCTGGGGAAGAATGGGCTGAAGCACAGAAGACAGTGGAAGTGGATAAAATGGGGCGCAAAGGTAAGAAAGGAGGAGTATGCTCAGAGGCACGTGGCTGGAGACCTTAGGATTCAGATAAGGCAGAAGGATGGGGAGAGATGTCTGGTCTGGGGACAGACATCTAGCGGTCACAGAACCATAGGGATCCTTCCACCAAATCTACCCTCCCTGCCTTCCTTCCAGCGACCGGGCATGAAGAAAGCATCCCTGCTCCTATTCAAGGCCAGCTCCTGCCTTCAACACCAAGTCCCACCTCCTGAACACTCCCAAAGACATTGCTCCTGCCGACTGCCGCTCTCTGGGGATCATTAAACTTCCGCTTTCTCCTGCATCATTCACATCAGCATACAAATGTGCTCTATTTTTTCCTATGTCTCAGGAAACCCTGCCTTGACCCCCACATCCCTCTCAAGGTGCCACCCCGTTTCACTGCTGCCCATTTTAGCAAAACACCTCGAGAGCTGTGGGGGAATCGGATAGATCTGTCTCCTCCCACAGCTCCCCGGTGGACTGGCTCTCACCAGGTCACCAACAGCTCGGGTGGTCAAAGGCCACCCTCAGCAGACTTTCCCTCCCACCCGTCTGGCTGTACCTTCCCCACCGCCCTGGCTGGTGCCTCCCGCATCTACGACTGCCCTGTCCCTAGCCTCTGAGCCCTCTTCTCTTCTCTCTCTCCACCCACCAGCTCATCCAGTCCTGTGGCGCTAAATTCCACACCCATGATGCAAAAACCTCTATGTCCAGCCCCGCCCCTCCTCTCAGCGCCACACGCCTGACGGCAAACTCGATGTCATCACTTGTATGTCTAAGAGGCCTCTCAAACTTAACAGGTCCCAAACTGCACTCCTGATTCCCACTCCCCCAGACCTGCCTTCCTCTGCTCCTCCCCCACCTCAGCAAACGGCTGTCGGGCTGAGGCAAAGAGGGAAGTTAGGCGTAACTCTCGGCTTGAGCAGCTCTGTGGACGGAGTGCCAATCCATCAGAAAACCCTCTTGACTATACCCCCAGCACATACCTGGAGCCACCCACGTGTCTCCATCCCCACCGTGCCCCGCCAGCCTACGCCGTCACCATTTTGCACCTGGACTCCTGCACTAGCCTAACTGACCTCCCGTCTTCACCTCTGCTCCCTACAATCCACTGTCCATTCAGTGGTCAAAGGGATCTTTTTAAAACACAAATCCAATCAAGTCATCACCACCACCACCGCTCCAGCTTCCCACTGTACTTGGAATTATACCCAAACTCCTAGACATTGCCCCATACAGCCGCATAGGATCTGAGCTCTATCTCACCCGTATCATCCTTTAGCACTCCCTTCTGGATTCCTACATCCAGCTGTATTGCCCATTCTGCATCTTCAACACACCAGTCTTGTTCAACCCCAGGGCCTTTGCACTCGCAGTTTCATCTGCCTGTAATGCTTCCCCCTGATTTTCTCACAGCTGATCCCTTGTCATGCAGATCTCAGCCAAACTGTCACCTCCATGGGGAAGCTGTCCCTGACCACCCAGTTTAAAAGAGTTGTCCATCACATCACCCATTTTTAATGCTTTACGGTATACTTGTCACCCCCGACAATTTCCTTGTTCATTAATATATGTGTGCTATCAGTGTCTCTCACCAGAGTGGGAGCCCCAGGAGGCAGGGACCTCATCTGTCATGCTTTCTGCTGTGCCCCCAGCATCCAGCACAGCACCTGGCTCAGCCTTGATGCTCAGTCACCATGACATGAGTGACTGTGTCCTCCCATCTCTTCAGCCCTCCTCCTATCACCCACCCAACCTCCCCCAAGACCCTGGCCTTTCCCACAAGGCCCACTGTCCACATGTTGAAGGTCAGTGTCCTGATTACATCAGAGCTTAGGGGTGGGGGTGAAGGGGAGTGGGAATCACAGTGACTGTCTTTACCCCCCTGAGCCTCAGCCGCCACTCCCACCTCCGCACTGCCCAGGCTGCCCTGGGCCACGCCTGCCCTGGCCTGAGGACGAAATGCCGAGGAGGCAGCCCTGTGCTCTGGAGCACCAGCTCTGCAGGAAGACAGCCAGGGCTCAAATCCTGGCTCCCCACTTTTGGCCAAGGGACCTGAGCAGGTCTCTTCACCTCTCTGAAAACAGTGAAAAGATCAGTGGTTGCCAGGGGGTGGGGGAAGGGAGGGATGAACAGGTGGATCACAGAGGATCTTTAAGGCAGTGAAACGACTCTGTCTGATACTATAATGGTAGATACATATCATTAAACATTTATCCAAACCCATACAATGTACAGCAATAAGAGTGGACCCCGACATAAACTACAGACTCTGGGTGATCATGATGTGTCAACGTAGGTTAATCAATGATAACAAATGTGCCACTCTGGTGGGGGAGTAAATGGAAACTCTCTTTACCTCCCCCTCAATTTTGCTGTGAACCTAAAACTGCTCTATTAAAATGAAAGCTATTAAAAACTTAAAAAGTTGTAAAACCCCAGCACCAAGCCTGGTGCCCAGAGTTCCCTTCTGATATGTATCTGGCAGAATGTGACTATGCCTCTTTATGCCTTCAGTCTACCAAGTAGCTAGACACAGCCCTGATGCTGCAAATTTATTGTGCCATAGGTAAAACATTAAGCCATGCTTAACACCCACAAAGTCTGAGTTCTAATGATAGCCACACTGACAAACTTATGGTCCATTCAGCCCCTCACTGCCAGACAAAAATGTAGGGACCGAGCTCTGCAGCCTCGTTACCTGGGCCACAGGGAATCGTCCAGCTCAGGATAATCCATAGGGTATGCGTTGGTCCTCGGAGTTGCACCAAGACGTCTTGGCCTGAATGCCCTTCCCAGCAACCTACGCCATCAACACCAGCCCAACCCACTCCCATGGTGTTTCCAGGCCACAAAAGCACTTGCTCACATCACCAGCACCCCGCCCACCCCCCAGCCTCTAAGCAGCCCAGGAAGGAAAAGAGAGTGTGGACTACTGGCCCCTCTATGCACATAGGGACACTAATACCCAAAGACATGTAGAACTCGGCCCCAGGGCCACACAGAGAGTGAGGGACAAGAAATCTGGAAATCCAATAGTCTGACTCCTGTTTCCTTGTTCTTTCAACCCCTCTGTCCTGAGTGGCTTAAAAAAAAAAAAAATAGGGATGGACTTATTATCATCAATACTCCTTTTGTATCTCTATTAGTAACAACAAAAATTCAAATTCCTCATTCTTGCCTAGACTCCACAAAGTGCCATCTTTACAATTGTTTTCAATTCCATTTTATGATGTGGGCTTCACCATAAGCCTATCAGGTTGGTACCAGCTTTCACATCTCACAGATTCTGAACCAAGGCCCAGCAAGGTTTCTGGCTGGCCCAAGGTCACACGGAGCATCAGAGGTGGGGGCCGCGTCGCCTCCCACGCCAGTGCTCCGTGCTCTCCACCCACCACCTCCCACACCTAAACAAAACTCCCACTCCGGGTCCCTGGAGACCCACAGCTCCTCACCAACTACCTGCTGTTGGAGGTGTCACTCTGTCCCCCGCTCCTATGCCTCTCATCTTGTTGACCTCAGCCCACTGTCTCTGAGGTAACAGAGTCCATGTTCCTGGACAATGGAGCCTCTGGAATCCCCACCAATGTACCCAAATATACCTGCCAAGCATCACCACCATCAGATCATCCTCCACCTCCGCCAAGAGCACAGCTAATGACGCCTCCCAACTAGTTGGGGCATCAGCCGCAAAACAAAGTCCTGAGAATGGGCCAGACAGTGCAAGGAAGTGGCCAATGGACAAAATGTACAGACCCCAGAGTTCTGGGCGGGCCTGGGCTCACCTCAGCATTATCCATCCATCTATCACCTATCCACAGCAGCCAGCACCTCAACCTGTTCATTTCCGCAGAGGCCGGTCTAGCTCGGAAGCCTCACCAAGCCCAAGTTTTACCCCAGGCACTTTAGCCTGGGCAGCACAGGCAGATAACCCCCATTTTCAGGTATGCCTGTGGTCACTGATCAAGGGCAAGCCCTTGGGAAACCTTCTTGCTTCTCTGCGATGTCCAGCAGACAAGCCTAACCCATGTGGGAAATGCACAGACAATGGTACATGGCGCCATGGTTCAGGAAGCTGACCTGGCCAAACGGCCTTGGGCAAGGGGACTGGGGGGAACTCAACAGAGAAGGGGCTGGTTCTCAGGGAGAGACCTGAGCTGACATTGGAGGGGTGGGACAAGGCATGGAGGTAAGAGTCTACAAATATTTGGAAGGTGCAAACACCCAGGAAGGGCAGCATGACCTTGCCAAGTAACCAAATGTTTTAAGATATCAGGCAAAACTCTGACCGTAATTCACTTCTTGTCTTTAACTGAAAGCCTCGCCAAGGATGGAGGAGGTGGCCAGACGTTGGATCCCCCGGCAGCACGGAGTGGACGTAGAATGTTGGTCAGCCAGCACCACCCTCACAGGACTCCCGGGGATGAGGACAATGCAGAGACCCACACCGATAGAATCTCCACATCATACTAGATGCTGGGCTTTTAGGGAGGGTGGGAGGAACTGTTCAGTGTGCCTCCCAGACATAGGGGACCCTCACCACAACACAATCTTCCTGGAGAGAGGCCAACCCCGACAAGCCTCCCGGAATCCCTGAGCTCCTCATACAGATGGCAAAAGCCAGGCCCAGAAAGGGTCGGGGACTTGCCCCGGTCACACCAGGCATGTGAGAGTCAGAAATACTCCTTCTCTCTCCCAATGCCTGGGGTAGCCCCCTGCCCCATCAGCAAGGCCTTTGCACTTTGTAGTTTTTCCCTGGGGCCCTGCCCAAGCTATTCAGCTTATTCCATAACAGCTGACAAGTGGCCTCCCAAGTATTTGCGACAAGTGCCCTTTGCTTCATCAATGAAGCTTTGCTGTAAAGGGTCTTCTCTTCCCTAAATATGGTCTCTCCATGGCTGACAGCACAGAGCAGAACGCACGCCCAGAGAAAGTACCGGAAAATGGGTATAAAATTACATAATAACGTCTGGTTCACACACAAAGTTCTCTCAACCATGGAGACCCACTGGGAAAAGTCGAGGCAAGATGACCAAAGGTTTGATAGGTCTTTTAAAGTTTTGTTTGGTCGAAATGTTTGCTCTTGTTTTAAAAACTTCTTTGTCGCAGATAAAATTGTTCTCTAATTTGGTCATACATTTGGATTTCATTATTTTCAGAATGTATTCCAGACATCTAAAATTAAACAGATGTCATCAACCCCGTTTAGACCTAAAGACTTGTAACCAAACGGTGACTTCAACCCCAGTGCAATACCGACTTGGAACACTGTGTTTTAGTCATTAAAAGTTTTAAAACTCTGCCCCATTTTTCTCATTTCCTATAATGAGATCTCTTCCCCCTCCTTAAAATACGCCAATTCTTCAAGGGTCAGTGGAAAGTCAAACCGGAGAGTAAAGCAAATTTAAATATGAAAAATGGAAGAGTGAAATATGAAATCCTTATCCACTGAAACCCTTACAGAGAAGCCGAACCTCGGCTTCATCACAGAGGAGGGAAAATGGTACGCGAGAGAGATAGACGTAGTGTGAGTGCAGGAAGGGGATTTGGCTTCTAAAGCCTGAATTGTTTTATCGTTCCTTTTCTGACAGGGATTAGGTTAGTGAGAATCCTCCAAGCCTGCTCAAGGCGTCCTGGGGACAGTTAAGAAGAAAAGACAATTCTTTCTCTCCTCCGAAACTCATCTCCGAGCTCGCCCCCAAATGAATTTGTTAAACGGCATAACCAGGTCGGAGGAAAGTGCCTGTGTGAGACGCCCAGAATTCACAAGCAGGGGTACCTGGCCGTTGGGACGTGCCTGAGCAGTGGGGGAGGGTTATCTGGATCTGGGGTTTGGACGTCACATTTGGGGTCTGGCCTACTGGGCCACATAACGTCTTCGTTACGTCAATTTCTTAAGCAAAATGGAAAGAATAAAATTAGAGAAGGGGATGAGAGAGGTCCAGAGAACAGAGAGGACCTTCGCCTCTCCCGTGGTACCTCCACGCGCCCTGTTCTGAATGGGGAGGCGGGGCCCCAGCAAGCGGGCCTCCGCCCCTAAGCCCAGTCCCCGCCCCCCACCCCGGCCACGATACAGAGCTGGTGTCTCAACCGGGCCTGCTGCCCTCGGGAGCCCATGCCAAACATCGCACTGCCCACTCACCGCCCCACGCCTCAATTCAGCTCAGGCCCCATTTGGCACGCCCTTCCTTCCCGGGCCACGTGCCTGCACGGGACCCAACACTGGAAAGAGCGGGGAGAGAGGGCGGGAGGGCTCTGAGCCACTCGCCTAAGCTTCCTGATGCAGCGCAGACTCCCCAGGCCCCTCCCCGCCCCACAGAATCACTCTCTGTCCTCACTGCTCTGCCTGGGGCACCTCTGGGCAACGAGATGGG
The DNA here is from genome assembly GCF_965194825.1 of Balaenoptera physalus. Classification (NCBI taxonomy): domain Eukaryota; kingdom Metazoa; phylum Chordata; class Mammalia; order Artiodactyla; family Balaenopteridae; genus Balaenoptera; species Balaenoptera physalus. The sequence goes on from NC_138890.1 coordinate 64,859,115, forward strand.
AAAGGAACCTGCTTCTAAAGAGAGGACGGCACGTCCTGGGGCTCCTGGCCCCAGGTACCTGTTCCAGGGACGGTGCTCAGCCCCAGGCCTCAGGGAGGCACGTGGCCATTGATCTGCTTCCACGGGGGCTCGCAGAATCCTTGTTGGGGTCTGCCGTGGTCACCCCAGAGGGGAGGCGGCCAGACGAAGGAACACACACACAGAGCGCTCTGAGAGAGGACAAAGTCAAGGGCCTCCCGCGAGGCGGGCTGAAGAAAAATGTGATGCCTTTGAAACACACGAAGGACCCATTTTGGCCCTGAGTTGGACCCGTTCAGTATGTTCCAAACATAAGAAACCACCCAACACACCATCCCAAAGCCAGCTGTAAGTTCACAGATGCACTTACCCCTCAAGTCTCGGGCAAGTCAACCTCCCTGGGCCTTGATTCTCCCTTAGGCACCTCGCGGTTGATTTGTAAGGATTTGCTCTCCACGACTGGCAAACAGCTTCGCTGGCGATGTCAGCCTGGATAGAGTAGCCCTGGCTGGCTGTCTGTGGCGCTGTGCTCAGAAGGACTGCGTTCTCGGAGTTCATTGGTGATGTCTGCCTTAACTGTGGGAGGACAGAGGGGGACAGCATTTAGTTCTCTTATTTGCCAACCCAGAATCAACCCATCTTGTTTCACAGATGGGGAAACTGAGGCACGGGGAAGTAGATGAACTCATGCAAGAAGGTCATGCATGAGAATAGAAGATCAAGCATTAAAACATCTTCACACTGGAAAACTAGGATTTGCCAACTGGTCTATTTCAATCCTCAGAGTTCCCTGCATTTGAATAAAGTTAGACTTTTCAAAGCACCTCTAACCCATCTTCTTAGAGTGAGCACAACACACGTAAGTAGTGAATCAGGCAGGGGGAGACTGAGGTCAAACAGATGTAGGGACGCTGCAGCTTACACAGACAGCCAGTGACAAACCAGGACAAAACCCAGGCCAACCTGCCTGTCAGGTTGGCATTTTTTACCCACCAATACTGAGACACTGAAGCCAGAGGGTGTTATGCATCTGAGATGGGAGACCGGGGCGGATGCAGAAAGAGAATTAGCTCTTCAACTCACTGGGGAGTTTGTACACAGTAACAATTTATTTGTGGGAACCACTGAATACCTTTGACATCACTTCTGAGACTTGGAGGTAGAGTCAGCTAACTGAGAAGACACCGTTACCACCAGGGTCCTTGGACCCTACTCCAACAAAGACCTTTTGGCCAGCTAACGCCACTCATTTCTGTAGTAGGTAGCTAATAAAGCTCTCAGTACATACAGCAAACTGCAGTCATGAAAGGGACCAATTAGCTGGTAATTATTTGCTTTACCGAAGGATTGGTTTTTTCCACCCCAGGGTTCTTATAAACAGCGAGAGCCCTTCTACTAGCATTTGGGTATAATCCCATCCACAAAGACTCTGAGTACACCAGCCATTCAGAAGCACAAAGCTCCTCATAGGTCAGGACTTGACAACAATCCTGTGTAAAGCACCTGATGAACAGCTCCTGTCTGGTCTAAACACCAAACCTGTCCACAAAAATGATCTGGGTAGTAAAGGGAGCACGACCACGGAAAGGATGCCAAGGAAAGTAGGCCTGGGCTCTAAAACAATCCTGAAATGGCAGGCTGGGAACGCTCTGGTCCTTGTTGAACCTCAGAGATAAACACTCATCCCACAGGGTTGGATGGAGTCCCTACCAAGAGCCAGGCATGATGCTAGGCACAGGATGAAACAGGGAACTAAACCAACAAGAATCCTGCTCTCCTGGAGCTTATAATGTGGTGGCATGTCAAGACAGATGCCAAATAGCCATGCTCATGAATGCCTAACTGTAAACTCAGCTAGGGACTCTATAGGAAAGGAACTCTGGTCTAGGAGAGCTTTTAATAAAGGCACCTGAGCTGGCCTGAGGGTCGAGGAAGGCTTTGCTGGAAGTAACTGTTAAGTTGACATCTAAGGGATAAGTGACAGTTAACCAGGCAAACATGGGTAGGGCAGAAAGTGGTCCGGGAAGAGGCAAGAACATGTGTCAGGGCCCTGGGGTAGGAGGGAACATGGTATGTTTGAGGAACTGGGAGAGGCGGCCAAAGTAGATGAGGAGCAGAGAGCAAGGGGCAGCACGACAACAGACAAGGGCACCCAAAGGAATTTGGTCTTTATACAAAGGACAATGGGACACCACTGGAGGGCTTCAGCAGGTGAGTGCAAGGGTGTTTTGCAGAGATGGCTCTGGGCGCTGAGTGGAGAAAGGACTCAGGAGGGCCAGGTAAGAGTGGGAGGGCAGCTAGGGTGCTGCTGCCGCTGACCAGGTGAGAGACAAAGGCAGATGGACCAGAGTGGCAGCAGCGAAGGTGGACAGAAAAAGAGGGATTCAAGAGCTACAGGACATAAAGCTACCAAGACGTAGGGCTGGATCCCCCCGGGGGGCTAGAGAGAGGACCTGTCAGGGATGCCTCCTAGGTGTCCAGCTGTGTGAGTGGATGGACAGACACATCCCCTGAGATGAGGGAGCCTGGAGGAGTGGGTGTGCTGCGGTAGAAGGGTCAGAGTGAGTCTTATATTCCTTTGAGACAGCCACGTGGAAATACGGTGCATGCAGGAGAACACACGAGTCCCAAGGGAGGACATGGGCATGTACAGCAATGTGGTTCCTTTCCAAGGGCTGTCCAGGGACAAGTCCCAGGATATTACAGCTCTCTCTCCACGGCCCCTCTCACTTCCTCCTCCTGAACCTTCCTACACGGGAATTTCATACGGAGATTGCAAGATAGAGCTGCTTGCCACGGAAGTCAGACACCTTCTTACATAAGCAAAATTTCAGTCTTTTTTCCCTAAGGGAACAGCAAGAAAAAAAGAAGCTTCAAATCTGGCCGTGGGGATTAAGTGTAGACACTCAGGAGGACTTCCTGGCTCTGAGGGCGCGACACTGGAATGCAGTAGTAAGCAGGAGTCTGGGCTCTCCTTCCCCTGAGCTCTCTGAGATGGGGGTGGATTGCAGTCTCTTGAGGATGCCTGGAATACAGTCCTGCCAAGATGCAGGGGATTGGACCTGAGGAACCACCGAAGTTCCCTGGGACCAAGTGATTAAGTGCTAGTCACATGAACCCTGTTCACCTGGTAACGATCACTCCATTCATCAAGCATTCCCCACATGCAGAAACGGTGCCCAGGGGCTTTACCCTTATTCCTTCATTTGATCCTCACAACAATGCCCCTTGGTGAGCAGGACCCCATGTGAAAGATGCAGACACTGAGGCTCACAGAGGTTAGGTAACCCAACTGAAACCACACAGGAAATAAGGTACACTGCTGGGATTGGCACCCTTGACCATCACCGAAGCCCATACTTCTCCCTTCTCCTCAACCCCATCCCCGCTTTTATTAAAGAGCTCTTAGAAACATTACTAACATGGACTATGGACAGGGTAGAAACGATCTGTAACAACATTTCAATACAAACTGCATTATAAATATAACAAAAGTTATAACAAATATATTATACTACTGGACCCACAGAAGGAAAATTTGCTGTTCTTGACCAGAACAAAAAAAAACAGGGAGAGAAATCTGTAAGAAACAGAACCATGTAGAAAGAGACAAAAGATAAAACTCTGTACATATTTTAAAGGTATTTAATACATTTTGACAAAGGGCCTTTCAGAAACACTCTGGCCACGTGCACCAGCATTATACAAGGGTTCCTACCTCCCCAACCTCATAAGAAAGAAGTTTCTACTGATTTGTAAGAATTTGTATGTTATATCTGTATGATATATGATCATATATCGATCATATGATACAAATGTATTTCCCTGTTTGTGCTTTGTCTTTATGACGCTTTAGATTGCTTTCTAGAAATTCAACTTTAGTAACATAGTTGACAAAGTTGCTTAAATCTATAATTTAAAGCAAAAATCAAAGGATCCGTCACCTGGAAAGACATGTCTTTGCAGGATTTTAATTCTGTTCTCCGTGGTTGACAAGCCACCGTGTGTGATGAGTGACAGGAGAGGAACACTCCAAAGGGAAGTCAGGTCTGTCCCGCCCCTGGGGCTCAGTCAGAACGGTCACCCTCCCAGTGCACCAGCGTTCACTGGCCTCTGCCTCGGCCAGCACCTGCTGTCCTGCCTCCGGGGCCCTAGAGCCACCTGGCGCTGCTGGACTTTTGCTTGGGAGTCCCCATAGCCTCAGGTGGTAGCACAGCACCCAAACCAGAGGGTCGCACAGGAACCTAGCCGCACCCTTCCGGGGACCACACTCCCTCGATAGGCCTCCCCATGCTCACTCCATGCCTTTCCCTGACCCGGTTCCCTGTCATGAAGATACACACACGCATGCACAGCACATGTCTCCAAAACAGCAGCTGATCCGAATGGGACCATGTGACTCAGTCTGCTCACAGGCCTGACAATGCAGAGCAGGGAAACTGAGCCCCCCGCTTGCCCTCCACCCCCAAGTGGAAAGAGCGGGAGCCAACGGCATGGCACACCTGCAAAACACACTTTTCTTTCCCATCACCCTATATTGTGGGCAAGGGGCACTAGGGAAAAGCCGAGACGCACATGCCCCCCTGTCCCCAAATGGCTGCAGACGGGCCAGCCCTTCCACAGCACCCCCACACTTCCCTTTGTGTCACCCCAAGACAGCAGGCAGTTGCTGCAGAGGGACAAGACCCTCTAGGGAAGGAGCAGTGCCCTGGGGTGAGTCCCTCCCCACTGCCCCCCCCCAAGCTTTGCTGAAGCAGCTGCTCCTGATGGGACTTCAGAGCTTACAGTCGGAGAAGCTCTGTGGGTGATGGGTTCCAGTGCCCCAGAAAGAAGCTTCCCCAGGTCGGGGCTGGGGGACTCCGGTCACTAGTCTTCTTGGCTGAACCAAGGGCTGCTCTCTCTCAGAAACGGGGCCTCTGAAGCCCCCTTTTGACCCTGCAACTGTCTCCCTCCCCCTTCTCCATGCTGCCCAGCTATGCAAACACAGACATGTTTGGGGGAAGAATGGTGCTCATATTTAATAACCCTCAAATCTGGCTCCACATGTGGCTATTGTTAGGTAGATTTAAATAGCAATTACAGAGGTACCCCCTTCCTCCTCAGCAACAATCTAGGCCCTTAATCCAGCTAAGACCCAGAGAGTTTAGGGTTGAGCTCACCGAGATGAAGGTACCAGCTTAAGCAGTGCCTGCTCCAGGCTGGGGAAGCTGCAACAGGACAACGGCTCTCCCCAGATTCATTCCTTCTTGCCAGCAAAAAAAAAAAAAAAAAGGAAGGTGGGGGGCAAAGAAGGGACTGCCTGGCTGAAGTCTCCATGATAATTCAGCTTCCAGAGGACTCACATGGAAAGTCTGCAGAAATGTTTGAGCTGAGAATTCAAAAAGAAAGGCAACATGGCCCCAGGGCAGCTGAAGCTCAGGCTGAGATGGGCCGTGAGGTCTCCCTCCTTCTAGAACCCTGTAGCCCCTGGTTCCCTTATCTCAACAGAGACAACCCAAATGCCTCAGCTTGGTATTCAAGGCTGCCCACTGTCTGACCAGAGTAGAAGAAAGTTTCCATAGGGGAAACATCACTGGGGAGATAGGAGGGGATGTGTTGGAAGAACCAGATGAGGAGCCTTGAGGGTGCCATTTGCATTTCCACCCCCTGAACCTTTGCTCCTGCCAGGTCGCCTGCCAGGAATCCCTCCCCTCCTATAAAGTCCAGCTTTAAGATCCCCACTGCTTCCCTGGACTCAGTCTTCCGTGTTCGCGCCCGTGCTGTCTGCACAGGCTTGAGGGGCTCATGGTGCAGACAGTTTATCCTCTGGGGACGGTATCCCCTACCCCAGTTGGGTAAGAGGCCCAGAAAGACAGAGGCTGTGACTTCCCTCTGCTGGCCTGGGCTGGCTCCATCAGGCCAATCCCTGCCCTCTGAAAACGAAGCCCTTTCTCCCTGTCCCAGTGTCAGGGGAGGGAGTAAGCTCCCCACCCCTGGAAGCCCTCCCACGGGGCTGGGAACCCCTTGCTGGGGAAGGTGAGGGACACCAGGTGATTCCCCAGTCCCTGTTGGCCCTGGAGGCCTACGACTGTCTGGTGAATCAACACCTCTCCAGCTACTCATCCTTTCAAGTTTGGATTTTCTCATCCAAGTTTTCTGACTATAATTTGGTTCTGCTGTATCACAAAACAATAATGAAAACCATTTGGTGTCAACTATCATCTTGGATAAAGGCCAATTTGTGTCTAAAGGGGTAAAGGGACTGCAGCCAGCATTTACTGAGGGCCTCATCCCTGACAGGCAGGCACCTTGCTGGGACTCACACGCTCCTTCCTGCAGAGTCTAAGAACAATGGCTTTGCGTAGCCCAGACCTGGATGTGAATCCCAGCTTCTCCACCCAATGGCTGTGTGACCCTGGGCAAGTTACTTCATTCTCTAATCCTTAATTTCGTCATCAGCAAAGTCACAATAACACTAATACCAAGTTGAGGGGATTGTCGTGATGACTGAATTAAATGAACTCATGCAGTCATTCTCTAAGTGTGGTCCTGGGACCAGCAGCCTGGAACTGGTTAGAAATGCAGATTCTCGGGCCCACCTTAGTCCTCCTGGATGGGATCCTCTGGAGGTGGGACTCAGCAACCTGCTTGCACAAACCCTCCGGTGATTGTGACGCACTCAAGGTGGAGCGTCACTGAGCTATGGGTGGAAGGTGCTTAATGACAAGCACCTGGCAAGCAAGCTGTAGTCACCACTGCAGGAATCGCCATCTGACTCCCTCCCCTCTCCCCTGCTGGACCCGAGGCTCAGGGAAGTTAAGTCAATTCTCCAAAATCAAACAGCTAGAACCTGCGCAACATGACTCTGGAGGCCGCAGCCTTCCCAGCACACACTAGTGTCTTCCATTTAAAGCCCGAATCCTAAAGCAAAATAAGTCCTGCCCGTGTTTTCCATGGTGGTAAGCAGAGGCTAGTATGGGTAACAGCTATAAACACTTTATGTAAACCTGCAAGGAAAGCAAAGAGCCTAAGAATAGGAAGGACCCTTCCAAAAACATGAGGATGCGGAGCCTCTGTGGCCAGAGGTGACTCCATTTATCCTCAGGAATAAAGGAGCTAGGATACACAAGCCGAGGGTTCTCCAGGACACAGCTGCTGGATGCACTCAGGAACACCCGAGCGCCTTCACGGCACTAGCAGTAGATATCTGAGCTGTGCAAGTCAAGGCACCTATCTCTTTAAGTACTTTTCAAACATTAAATGGAAAGTACAATTATCAGCTAGTCAAGAAACTTTACTTTCTCCCCAGGACTCAGTTTCTCCGCCTGCAAAGAGGGTGGGCAACAAGTGCTGTTTCCCCTTTACATCTGCAACGCGGGCTGCAACCTCTGTGCTTTCTGTGCCTTAGAGCAGACCTCCTCCTCCTCCCAAGGACCAGGCCTCCTCAGCTCACACCCCAGAGAGTCTGGGTGTGGCATGCACCTACTGTGAGGAGGGCACTGGACACATCTGCAGCGAGAGACCAAACGAGCCTGAGCCCCAGGCTGCAGGTGGAAAGTGGAGGGCTGGTTTCTGGGAAACCGTTTTGCAGAGAACTCACTGAAGCCACTACCCCTGTGGCTGCCCTGTTTCCCATCTCACCATGTCACCCCAAATTAAAGACCCATGTGGGGTCTTCTTTGCTTCCAGGAGACGGTCCAAACTAAATTTCACCTGCCCCAGCACTCAGCACAAGGCCTGGCAAGCACTAGGCTCCCAATAAATGCAACAAATGTACCAAAAGCACCTAAAGCAACATTCTCAGTCTACCGCATCCCCTGCCCCCATTAAACCTCCCTGCCTCAGCAGAGCCCGCTAAGCTCCTCTGCTGTCCAGACTGTCACAGGGCCTGTGATGCCACCCTGAGTTGTTCTTAGCTCACCTTCAACTCTCTACACTCCAGACACCTTGGTGTCTTTTAATTCCACAAGGAAACCAAGCTCTGCCCGACCTCAGGCCCTTTGCATATGCTAGTCTCTCTTCTGGAATGCTCTCCCCCCTATTCTTCACTTGGCAGATTCCCTCTCAGTCTTTAGGCCTCAGCTTAAAAGTCACCTCTTCAGAAAAGCCACTCGATCTAGACTAGGTCTCTCCTGTTACCCTACCTACCCTTTGTTTCTTTAATAGCACTCTTCACAACAGGCTGTTATTTTTTAGTCTCTTGTGTTTTGTCCGACTATGCTCCCCCTCCAATGAAATGTCAGTTCCAGTAAGTCGGGACCACCTCTTGCTCACCCCTGTCTTCCCAGTGCCTGGCACACTGTAGATGCAAAATAAATATTTTTAGAATGGGTAGGTGAATGAATGAGTTCCCAGAGAGAAAGACAAAAAAGCAATACTAATGATCTAAAATGAATGAGGAGAGAGACAGCATCCTTGGTTGCAGGAGGTGAGGGGTACAGGCAGGGCAGGCACCTGCCTCCTTCACACAGCCCGGCTGGGGGCAGACAAGACTGCCACGGTGGGTTCTGGGCCTGCAGCAGGTGGACAGAGAGTGGCACTGGAGAGCTCGCTATAGACTGATGGTGACATTCTGCCTTGTTACTAGCTAGCCCCACACAAGGGCACCTCAAACAGCCACTGGGCCATGACGGCTATGTGCAGGCTGGGGGCTGGGCCCAACGGGAGGAGACTTTTCCCTTCCCAGTCTACCTGTTCTCAAGGTCTGTTGTGAGTCAAGGCTGGTGGCAGGAGATGGGGAAGGACACCCAGAAGATGGAAACAGCCATCAGCACCACGTTGGCTCCACCAAATAGGTCCCCAACAGGAGACTGGTCTCATTGTGTGTCCCCCGTTGGAAAAAAACTCAGCTCCTGGGTGGGGTGGGGGACACCTAGAGAGAACATGAGACCCTGTGCCCAGCCCCCAGGATAGACCCCAGTCAGTGTTTCCAGTTTGTGAGTTTCCCGAAGCCGATGTGTGCCAGACCGGGCTAGGTGATCATCCTAACGTTTGCCTTTCATGGGCGTCTGAGCTTCTCCTTCCCAGCCTTATATTTGAAACAAGCCATGATGGATGTTCACGCTGATAGGAAGACTAACAGCTGGCCGCCATTTATTTATGCAAAGAAGCCGGTGCCGGGAAAGACTTCTGCATACCACACTGCCAACTAAAGGCGATTCTGCTACCCCACACAGGTCTGCTGCCAGTGGCTTCCCACCAAACCAGAGCCAGTGCTTCCCCATGGGCTTCTCCTGGACGGACGGGATGAGGAGGGGTCTCTTCCTGTTCCTGTCCTCACTCACTCTGTGGCCTTAGGCCAGAGTATTTACACAGCGGCTTTGACTGCTCACAGCCAGTAAGGTCCGTTAGTTGGATGTAAATAGCTCTCAGCTCTTCAAAGGCCAAGGCAAGCCATTCTGTGAGGTCTGAGTCAGCCCTGCCAGGGTCTCGCATTTCAAGCCTTATTCATCTTCCTGATAACTTCCATAAAGGGCCAACGTAGCTTTTTGCTATGCCGAGCCTGCCAACAGCACCCCAAGTGGGACTGTCACAAGAAATTGGCATTCGCTGAGCTCCTACTACATACACAGCTCTGTCCCAGTTACTCTGGGAGGGAAAAAAGAGCAGAAAACACATTCACTATTTTTTTAGGGAGCCAGGCACACATGGACCGGAAATATTGTGGGTCAAATCACACAGAAACCCTAAGAAACGCACGACAGAGTTCAGGGGTGGCAGGGTGAACCAGGAGGGAATAGAGCCCAGTGGCCAAGGACATGTCCCTGCTGTCACAGAGACTGGACCGGGGTGTGGATTCTAACTCTGCCTCTTTCCACCTGCACGACCTGGGGCAAGTGTCTTAAACTTTTTGAGCCTACGTTTCCTCTTCTGTAAAATGTAAGTAAGACTAGTGATCATAGGGTTCTTGTGAGGACTAAATGAAATAGTACATGGAAAGCACTTAGCACGGTGCCTGGCAGAGAGTAAGCACTCAAGGAGCATCAGCTGTGGTTTATTGTGAGAGAAGCTTTCTGCAGAAGGCAAGTTTTGAGGCTTTGGTAGAAGTATGAGACGGAGACCCATTCCTTAGCTTGCCATCCTGCCCTTGTCGGGTGGTGACATTGGCTCATGCTGCCTCTCTGATCTGAAGTCAGAGGAAGAGGGAAGCATCAGCTACTGGTCCTCCAACCATGGAAAGAAAACTCCAATACCAAGAGACACTCAGTCTTCCAGGAAAAAGAAGTACAAATCCCACGGCAACTTAGCCCCTTAGAAATAAACAACCAAAAAGCACAATGTGAGACAATTCTTGGTCTGGGGTAGACTGAGCCATGTCTATGGGTCAGGACACAGGCGTGATGTGTGCAGGGAAACAGCACACCTCTTGGCAACACTCCCATTGTCTTGACTGCAGAGAGGAGCTTGGAGGAGGGGGGCACAAGCCCTGTCCCCTGACAGGGAACTGTCACTGGCTTCCACTTCAAGCTCTTTCCCACCCTTTGTCTTCGAACACCTTTACAACTACCATGATGGGGGGGGTGGCAGGTGGAGCAGGTATAAGTATCATCTGCAGTTTATAGAGGTAAAACTGAGAATCAGAGAGGTTAAGCAACTTGCTCAAGGTCACATAGCAAGGCTGTGGCAAACCTGGAACTCAAACCCGTCTTCCAATGCCTGATCCAGTCCTCCTGACTCTCCTTACCTGACTTTCTCCCCAGCAGTCCCAGCTGCCAAAAATCAGAACTGTTTGGACAGTTCAAGTATATACTACAACACAAAAAACCTTCAACCAACCCTGAGACTCCATGGGAACAAACAACATATTATATATGGCCACTTCCCAGATGTTCCCAGGATGGCAAGAGAGTCTCCAGGGTTAAGACAAGTTCTCAAGAAGGAAGCAACTTAAACTGTTGTCAAGGGGTAAGGGCAAGACACTATATTGTGTCCACATTGTGGAATACTATCAGCCACAGAGAAGAATGAGGTTGACCTTGAAGTACTGGCATGGAAAGAACACCTGGACAGGACATGACCCCAAGGATATTAAAAAACAATGAAAACAAAACCACTGGATTCATAAACATATACGCAAATTCACAAAAAAACATCTGGCAAGACCCACACTCAATGAGATATCTTCCATGTGCCCCTGCGGATCCCCTCTCCACTGTGCTCCAGCCTGCTCCGTGTCCTGGGAGACTGACCTGAATGAATGCCATCAGTGGGTGGCCTTGCCTTCCAGCCAATGCTGAGCACCAGCACGAGATCAAAGGAATGGAGGAGAATGAGACTGGAGTATTTATTCTCCCACTTTCCATCTATGGAGTCTCCAAAACTGGCCACAGCCCTCAACCAAAGGTCCCGGCTCCTTTCAAGGTGCCCCACTCTCTTCTCCCCGGGTTTGGTTTCTTGGGCCTAAAGGTGAGAAAGACTTCCCTGGGGTGCTGCATGATGCTTTGTGTCTTCCCCTCACGTGACTTTATGTATTGCCTCTCTATTAAAAAACTCCTCAAATTATCCTACTTAGAATGTGCCATCTGTTTCCTCCTAAGACAAAACCCAAACTGGTAACAGTGGTTAACTGCGGTGGGGAATGGGGGAAAAGAAGGATGAACACCAGTATCTGAAGCTTAGAGATCTATAGTGACTTTAGCCTTTTCAGTAATGATGTGCTGCGTGTTTGCTTTTTATAGTAAAAATTCTAAGCATATACAAAAATGGAGAGAACACCACCACAAGGTCCCAGGTATCCACTGCCCAGCCTCAATGACCATCAGCCCATGACCAATCTTGTTTTAACTATGGCCCCCCAGCCACTCCCCACCCCATATTGTTTTAAAGCAAATCCAAGATATCGCATCACCAGTAATGTTTTAACTTTGTAAGAAAATTATATTTCTATATTGCCTGAGTAACTAAAAATTGATTAAAAACAGAGGAATTCTCAAAGCTATAACTTCTGTGGGTGAGAAGACTCTGTCCTTGCTTTGAGTTTGTGACCCTATCATGGTTTTTTCCCTGCCATGTGTCCTAGAACCATGGCTCAGAGGCTGGCCCCTTCAGTGGGCTGGGGGCCCAACTAGCTCTGGATGTCCTTGCCAACCTGTTCTAAATGTGGAGGATCCCATTATTAATACAAAACCACAGGAATACCTTCCATCTGAGCATCAGTTTTTAGGTTGTTTGGCCTAGTTTTTTGTTTCTATTCCTGTTTTAACGTTGTATTGAAGTACAGCTTTATGTTCACGAGCTCCATTCCATATTGTTGCAAATAGTAGTAGGTTTCTCATTTTCATTGCAATATATAGTATTCTACTGTGTGAATTTATACCATAATTCATTTATCCATCCTACTCTTGATGGGAATGCGGTCATTTCCAGTTTGTAGCTGTTACAAATGGTGTTGTTATAGACATCCTAATACCTGTCTTTCAATGTTCGTATGCTTGCATTTCTGTTGGGTATACACCTACTAGGGAAAGACTGGGTCATAAGAAGGCATATGTTTAACCTTGATAGACACAGTTATGCAAAGTATATACGATTTCTGTTATTCAATATCCTTGCCAACAGTTGGATATTTTCTGGGTTGGTTTGTTTGTTCCACTTCAGTCATTCTGGTATATGTGGTGTTATCTCACTGTGGTTTTAATTTGTATTTATTTGATGACTAATGAAGCTGAACACTACTTCATGTGCTTTTGGGCCATTTGGATATCCTCTTTTATGAAGTATCTTTTCAGGTCTTTGGTACATTTTCCTAGTGAGCTATCTTCTTTTTCTTATCAATTTGCAAAAGTTATTTATATATTCTGGATGCAAGTCATCTGTCAGATGTAGGTTTTGCAAATGTCTTCTTCCATTCTATAGACTGCCTTTTCACTTTCCTAATGGTGTCTTTTGATGAACAGAAGTTTGTATGTTTAATGTCGTCTAATTTATCAATTTATCTTCTTGTATGGTTAGCAGTTTTGTGTCTTGTTCAAGAAATACTTGCCTTGCACTGCTCTCAGTTTTTACAAAGATTCTTTTAGGAGAAAAAAAAAACAAAACACCTACTGAAAATTGAGTAAGGAAAGCCCTAAGAGACTAGTGGAGACAGCAAAACAGCAGCTCCAAGAAGCAAAAGGTGTGCAGTTGCCTCATTAGAAAGACAATTCTCGGGCTTCCCTGGTGGCGCAGTGGTTGAGAATCTGCCTGCTAATGCAGGGGCCACGGGTTGGAGCCCTGGTCTGGGAAGATCCCACATGCCACGGGGCAACAGGGCCCGTGAGCCACAATTACTGAGCCTGCGCGTCTGGAGCCTGTGCTCCGCAACAAGAGAGGCCACGATACTGAGAGGCCCACACACCACAATGAAGAGTGGCCCCCGCTTGCCACAACTAGAGAAAGCCCTCCCACAGAAACGAAGACCCCACACAGCCATAAATTTTAAAAAAACTACCATTAAAAAAAAAAATTTAAAAAAAGAAAGACAATTCTCTTGTTAGCAGCCACTTGTCAGAACCAAGGCTCTTCTCACCTGTAAAGACTTACCTTGGACTGAACTCATCTCCATCAAGAGAAAAATGTAGAGCTTAAGAGTATTTCTTTTGATGCTTAAAAAAAATTACTGGATACTTAGCAATATGCCAATGACCAGCAAAGAAAATGAGAGCAGGGGTTCTTGAACCATAAGGAATAGTAGAAAAATGCCAGCATTAAAATTGAAATGGCTTTCAGAGAATAAGTGTTTTTAGGAAGAGCAATTATATTTCTATAGGGACCCCCTCTCCTACAAGAGGTTCATGTCCTATGCTGTATGAAAAGATTTCTAAAAACTTCCACTATGGGGCATTTCTCCCACTGAAAATAATAAATGAAAACATGATTAAAACAGTTAGTGGTCTTATTGTCACCAAATATGTTAATCCAAGTAATTTTTAAAGTATTTGTTGAAATGACAAAAGTTCCTTTAAAATCAGTATTTTCACTGTTTATTCAGCAATAAGTATGGAAGGTAATTATGGCCTCCTAAATCCAAACCTCTCCTCACATCTAAAACCAAAAACAAGAAACACACAAACAAAAGCTAAGATTGACAAGGAAAAAAAAAAAACCAACAAGAAAAAATATCTACACATGACCCACGCCTTCAATGTTACAAGGTACTAGATAATACTATGAACCTCAAATTACAGTTAAGTAGAGAAATAAGCACCAAATTCCAACAGAGCACCTACTACTGCTGCAAGTTTGTGAGTATAGACAGCTAAAAAGGGGAGTCTTAAGAAATTCCATGAGGAAAAAGGAGAGGCAAGTGAAGGACATAGACAAATCATAGACAGAATCATCCCAGAAAGGAAAAGTCCAACACTAAAGTCTATTATACCTCAATAAAGCTGAAAAAAAAAAAACACCCCACTAAATGCAGAACAATGAACACAAGTCTGAAACTTAGTAGTTCACAATACTGGCTACAGGAAAGGTACTTGAAAGTGAGTAGGGTTAGAGGTGGCAATGATAGAGAATTATGGCTTCTAGAAGAAGAAGGAAATAAATAAAGAAGAGGTGCTGCCCCTTAGAGGTGTGACAGTAAAAGAAAAAAAAAGGGGGGGAGGGGGAAACTAAGACTCTTGCAGAAAAAAAGAGAGACAGCAAGCAACCAACCATTCCTCCTCCCCCGACCCCAGCACTAATTCAATAAATTGCACTTCACTATACTGACAGAAGAGGGCACTCTTGAAACAGGAACTCTTTCTTTAAAAATGCCTAGAAGTGGGAGGGGAAAAAATCAGACTAATGCCATACTTAGCTACTGTAAGAAGAAAAGATACAATATGAATAAAAACATTTTAGCTAAAGAAAATTTTCCCCCTCCAAAAAAATCAACCATGAAGCAGAAGAAAACTATAAAGTAACATTTCAAGCTGAATTAAATATTATCAATTTGAAGATAAAAAAAACTAGATTCACATATAAAAACTAAGAATACAAGAGGATCCCCCAAATCAGGAAGAAATGCAGTGAAAGTTGATCAAATTCAGGAAAAATAATTGAAGAAAAAGTCAAAACTATCTCAGAAATAAAGAATAAATTACAAGGTACCCACAAGAGAATACGTCCAAATAAAGTTAATAAGGGACAATGAAGAAAGGTAGTAAAACAAAAAATAGAATGGAAATGAGTTTAAAAAGAAGTAAAAAAGATCAAAGAGAAAGTAGTTGAAATGGAAGGCAGGCGAAGAAGGTCCAACATATGTATGAAAAACATAACATAACAATGGAACAGAAATAGTATTTTGAAATATAATCCAAGAAAACTTTCCAGAAATAAGATCTTAAATCAACATATTGAAGAGGCCCCTGTGTGCTTGGAAAACTGATCTCGAATGATCAACTCTGAGATGTTTCCTAGTAAAACTATTAGATTTTAATGACAAAGAAAAAGTCCTCAGGAACCTCTATGCAAAAGCATCAAATTCTTATGCAGGTGAGAAATTTAGACTGGCATAAGACTTCCGGAGAACAACATAAACAACAGGGCCAGAGTGAAGCAGCATTTTCAACACACAAGGAAAGAGAGTACAAGCCAAGGATTTTATATCTAGCCTTCATCCAACCAAGCTTTACCCAACCAAACGATAACAGGGAGCTTCAGCAAAGGGACTGATGGTGATCACTTGATATATTTAATTATAGAGTTAAGAATAACAAAAGGTGGGGTCATGGTAACAGAAGGATATATAAACATTATGTGTTCTGACCAAGCAGAAAGAATGCAACCTTAAAAATGGGAACAAAGGGGAAAGTAAAATATGACCACTGATTGTTGTTTAGGTAATAGGTGGGAGTCAAAGTATATCATTTAAAACTGACAGACCATATAGTAAAAGCTTAAGAAAAGGATGGATTAAGGGCAGTATAGAAGGTATAAATGCAAAGGCAACCACCAGATCAAAAATACAAACCTTTCTGAACACCAAAGAAATTTTTAGACCATAATGGAAATACATCACACTCAGAGAAAGAAACTCAATAAACATAACATAATACACACAGTCCTAAGGCAGCATCTCAGCCTATTACTTAATGGGGAAACACCAGAGGCATTCCCACTGAAGTTAGAACAAGACACATATGCCCACTTTTCCACTGCTAACATTGTACTGGAAGTACTAGCTAATGCAATTAGGCAAGAGAAAATAATAAGAGTCTTGAGAATTGGAAAAGAATAAGGAAAGCAAACTGTACTGCAGAGGACATGATAGTATACCCAAAAAACCTAGAGAATAAATAACAAAACTAACTCAGAATTGCTCAAAAACTTTGATCTCAGAACCCCTTTACACCCTTAAAAATTGTTAAGGACCTCAAAGAGCTTTTATTTATGTGCGTTATATCTATTTATATTTACTAGATTAGAAATTAAAACTGAGAAAAATTTAAATATTTATTAACTTAAAAGTAAACACTAGGGAGATGCAAGAGGGAGGAGATATGGGGATATATGTATACATATAGCTGATTCACTTTGTTATACAGCAGCAACTAACACAACATTGTAGAGCAATTATACCCCAATAAAGATGTTAAAAAGAAAAGTAAACACTAATAAACATGTTAACATAAAGAGCATTTTTTGAAAAATAAGCATAAACAAAAACTTCCAGTGAGAATGACATTGTTTTACATTTTTGCACATCTCTTTCTTGTTGAGCTTAATAGAAAACAGCTGGATTTTCATATCTGCTTCTGCATTCAGTCTGTTATTATATCACACATTATGTAGCCTCTGGAAAACTCCACTATACACTCAAGAGAGAATGAAGTTAAAAGGGCAAATTATGTCTTATTATTATGAAAATTATTTGGGCCTTGTGAATCCACTAAATGTGTTTCAGGAACCTCAAATGTACTGAGACCACATAGTGAGAGCCATTAAATTAACTCAAACAATAAAATAATTCATCAAGGTAGTATGATATAAAATAAAGAGCAAGAGTCAATAGGCTTCATAAGCACAAATAAAAACCAATCATATGATGTAACAGAAGAGAAACCTCCCATTTACAATAGCAGTAGAAAAGATAAAGTACTTAAGAATAAATCTAACAAGAAATATTCAAAACCCTTATGAAGAAAACTATAGCACACTCCTAAAAAACACAAAAGTTGACTTGAACTAATGGAAAAGATATCGTTTGTTCATGGTCAGGATATTCCAACATCATTAAGATGTCAGTTCTTCCTAAATTAATTTATAAACTTAATATGATCCCAATAAAAATTCTAAACAGATTTTTTTTTCTGTAGCTGGACAAAGTGATAGTAAGGTTCATATGGAAAAATTAATGTGTAAGAATAGGTAGGAAAACAGTGAAAAGGGAAGTAGCCCTACCAGATAGTTTTAAATATTACAAAGCCTCTAGAATTAAAACAGTGTGATAATGGCACATAAAGAGACAGACGAATGGAAGAGACTACAAAGTTCAGAAATAAACCAAACTACCTGTGGAAATCTAGTACATGATAAAGGTGATATCTCAAATCACTCAGGCAGAGATAGCTTTTGTAATAAAGGGTACTGATACACTGGATAGACATTTGGAAAAAAAATTAAAATTTGATCCATTCCTTACGTTACATGCAAAAATAAATTCCAAATTGACTAGAGGTCTAAGTGTGAAAAACTAAATTACACTACTACTAAAAGAAAACGAGTGAATTCTTCTATAAGAATTATGAATCAAAATACAGATGAAATCAAATTTAAAAAATGATAATTTTGACTACCAAATATTTTTTAAGTTTCCCATAGCAACAAAACACCACAAGCAAAATCAAAAGACAAACGCCAAACTGCAAGTAAATATTTGCAACGTACATCACATGTAAAGGGCTAATATACCTTAAAAAGACTCCCCAAAATCATATAGGAAAATGAGCAAAGACATAAACAGACAATTCATCAAAAAGACTTAAGAATGCTTCTGAAACCTATGAAAGATGTTCAACTCCATGCATAATCACAGAAATGAAAATCAAGATTTCACTGAGATACTATTTTTCATCCATCAGATTGGCAAAAATTCAAAATCTTGACATACAGTCTGTTGGCAAAGCTGTAAGGAAACAGGTATTCTCATACACTGCTGGTGGGAATGCATTTTGCACAATTCCTATGAAGAGGAATTTGGAAAACTAACAAAACTATGTCTTTATTTACCTTGATCCAGCAATCCTACTTCTAAGAAATTACCCTAAAGATACATCTCCCACAATAAGCATATACACACATAAAGTTTATTCACTGCAGCATAATGTTGGAAACTACCTAAGTTCTTAAACACAGGAAACTGGTTGAAAATAAACTTATGTTATATACATACAATGGAGTAAAATATGCTGCTGTAAAAAAGAATGGGAAAGATCTTTATGAATTGATATGGAGTGATTTCTAGAATATATTGTTAAAAGAAAAAAGCAAGATGCAAAAGAATACTTATAGTACACTACCTTTTGTGTAAGAAAAAAGGAGAAACAGGAAAACATATGTGTTTGCTGATTTTTGCAAAAAAAACAAGCACACTAAGGAAAAAAAACAGAAAAAAATAAAATTGGTTACATCTGAGGGATAGGGGAGGAAACCGAATGAAAGGGATATGGAGAGGTGTGACACTTCTCTGAGCATACTTTTAGTATAGCTTGGACTTTTGGAAGCATATTAATATTCTACATAATCAAAAATAAAATTAAATCAACACAGATGAGGGGAACAAAAAACTAAAATTGAAAGCAAGTGAACCAAACTGTATTTCTGATCAATCTAATCATGAGAAATCATCTGACAAACCCTAATTGCGAACCACACTGAAGAGGAAAGGAAATAAGAAGTAATCCAAGTAGTTTTTTAAACAAAGTATGTTGACTATACACCCTCAGTCTAAAGGAAAAAAGACATGCAAACTAATTGTGAACTCTTTGAATTAGGCTTGTTTTTCATAGTGGTATGGGTGTAGCCATTGTGAAACTATTTTATGTATATTGTAGGACTGAAGATATGAGTAAATTGTGATGTTGTTGGGAGCCAGGGTTCTCACTGCAGAAGAAGGGAGATTCAAATATGGGATGAGGGGAGGCAATGAAGAACATGTAGGGATGGAATGGATTTGAGGGCAACATCGTGGAATCATGGGAAAATATGTATTTTATATACATATATGTACATAAAATTTCAAATACGTATACATATATGTATATATAACTTCAAATATGTATATGTACTTATTTCTATATTTTAAAGCTAGGATATATAAGTGTGTGTGGGTTTCCTATATTTGAAGGGGTCTAGAAGCAATGACACTTCATAGCATTGGGCATACCTACTGTCTAGATCTTGCTATTTAAATATCATTCCCCACTAAAAGGAACCCGGCTTCCTTAGCAAAATGCCTGATTCCAAGACTATGACAAGGAAGGTACAAGGTAAGCCTGGAACATCTTGTTAGTGCCAGAAAGCAAACTCAAAATATTGATGGTAGCATGTCAAAAGGACACAGGAGCCAAGCTGGAAGGCAATCTCACTGTCTACATCCAGGACAATTTCAGGATCAAAATAAATATTGATAGTATAGCTTATAACCCATAGAATAAAATAGGCATCTATGAGCCTATACTGAGGAGGCAGCAGCAGGAGAAGGAGAAGGAGAAGGAGAAGCAGAAGCAGAAGCAGAAGCAGAAGCAGAAGCAGAAGCAGAAGCAGAAGCAGAAGGGAGGGGAGGAGGAGGGAAAGGAAAAAGGAAAGAGGGAGGTTTGGGGAAAAGGATGGTAGGCTCTTCATCAAAGGAGAATGCGAACTGATAAATGTGGAGAAAGTATTGGGACTGGAAAATCACCATTTTATGACCAACATAGTAAAGACTGGTTGGAGAAGGGATCATTGATGGATGCTAAATTCGGGGTGGAGGGGATTTGACGAGGAGCAGGGTATTTGCATGTCAGAGTGTCTCCTCACAGACCACTTATTAGTTACAAGGGAGAAAAGTAACTACAGTTGACCCTTGAGCAACACGAGTCTGAACTGCACAGGCCCATTTACACACAGATTTTTTTTGATAGTAAACACTACGGTACTCCACGATCCATGGTGTGTTGAATTCAAGGACGGGAAATAGCGGATACAGTGGAACCATGCATACAGAGGGCCACCTATAAGTTATATGCAGATTTTTGCTGAGTGGAGGGTGGGCACCCCTAACTCCCATGTTGTTCAAGGGTCAACTGTATATAATGTAGTAACTAGACAACACCTTGACCAGGAAATCTAAGTGAACATCACCAACACGGGGCAGGAAGGCAGCATGTGCCTGCAGCTATGACATCCTGAACGGAGGCTGCAGCCCAGCCAGAGCTCGCTAATCTGAATCTAATCATGAGAAAACATATCATGAACCCAAACTGAGGAATGTTCTGCATTTTGACCTGTTCTTCAACAAAACATCAGTGTCATGATAGACAAAGAAAGGCTGAAGAATGGTTCCAGATTGAAGGTTGTTTGAAAGAGACCTGACAACTAAATGCAATATGCGCTCACGGACCGGATCCTGTACTGACAGGAAAAACGGGGAACAGGGACTGTAGACGCAGGGAGAGGGTTAACTATTCAATGGCAAAAGTCTTCAAATTCTGAAGGAAGTTTATGAAATCTTAATCTGGCAAATGTCCCAACGTATTCTTCCCCACGGCCATGTCACCTTCACTAATGATAGGCAGGTGTTCCAAGGAGGGCAGCCGTCCAGGGCCCGGAGAGGGCAGCCCCAGACTCCCGGACTTGAGTCTGCCAAAGAGTATGTATGACTTAAGTGCTCCCAGGCTTCAACAGTGGATGCACTTGGCAAGAACCCCAGAGGACCTCCTGGAGAAGCCTTGGCCATGGTGGAGGCCTGGAATCAAAGGGTGTGGCCTTCTTCTGACCCTCAGCCAGAATGGACATGGCCCAAAGGGCAAAAGCCCAAAACTCTCCCCAGCTGGAATTCAACAACCTGTATCGATCTGGCTGCAACCCCAGCCCTTGTAAGAAGTCCCTGTGATCATCCCCCCAATCTGACTGGCCAACAGGAGCTGTCAGCAGACACCACAGTGACTCATCCGATATAAAAATGGGGGGAGTGAGGGAAAATGGGAAATGAGTGCGCACTCATGTTTAGATGCATTTTTCTTCCTGGAGATTTATTCTGGATTATTGCATCTGACACCGCTCATATACTGAGAATGGCTTTTGTGCCGAAAACAAAAGGAAAATGGGAGAGCACTTTTGTTTCATGTTCTCAGAGATTTATTTAGTTGGATCATATCTGGCATCAGTACGCCCACGGTTCCATGAAATTGTATTGGCTGAAGACAGGACAGACCAAGCAAGGAGTCTGCATTTTCCATGTCTTCAAGTCACTGCAGAAATTCCAGAATTTCACAATGTTCACTCCCACAGCCAGGTGAATACTGAATGATTCCAGTGGGGCAAGCAGGGGTGAGGGAGATGGGAAGGAGAGGGGCATGGAATTTCAGGGAGAGGGCCTGACGTCTGTGACGACAGCTCTGTCACCTTCTTTAGTTCTTCCCAAAGCATTTGTTTCTATGCTCTTAAATCTCATTTGAGGTCAAGATACAATCTGGGTTCAAACTAATAACAAGGGCTTTGATCGCAGAGGTCTGCTTGTTGGATCAGAGCAACACTCAGCTGCCTAGGCCGAGATCCCATGGAGAAGAAAAGCAGGGCTGGATTTTATCTCTGAGATGGGGGTGACCCAGAGCCTGGCCTTTCCCAGGGATAAAGGGGCTAACAGCAATGACACTCAACAGCCAGAGCAAACGCTCACCAAGAGATGGGTTGACACTCTCAAAGTCCATTTTGTCTTCCTTGACAGATAAACACTCCGATGAATTTCCCAACTGATAATCACAGAGGATTCCAGCGTTTTACAAAAACCAGTCTTATCCACCCCAAATCCAAGTACCACTATGGCCTCCTCACCTCTCGGCTTTGTGACCCGGGAAAGCACCAACGTCCTCCAGAACTGCTCCATCTCCCAACCAAGAATGTTCCCACTTAAAAGACTTTTCCACAGTTTCTTTTCACTGGCCTCTGGAATATGTTATCTCGGGAAAGTTATAACACGTGAACTTGGAGCAGCTGGAGAGAAAACTGAGAATGACTCAGGAGTCTTTCTTCCTCGTTCCAGAAAGGGTCATTTCCTACCCAGTTATGGGAAAGGTCAAAAAAAAAGCTGAGTTGGATCTTCAAGCAGCCCGGGGTAAGGAAGAGCAGCCGCCGTCCCAGTTACCACCAATAAAGTACTTTACTACAACTCTGGAGAAAAGCTCACGATTCCAGATGCATAAAACTGGAGAGACGGTCCACAGCTCAGCCGTCTGCCCCCTCCTTCCAAGGTGCCCACAAGCGGCTAGAGGAAGAGCACCAGCACAGTTAGCAACCGCAGGGTGGGCTCACCTGGGTGCCTTGGAAACCCTGCCCTGTTTGCTGCTGAAGGCCAGTAGGGAGTCAAGAGTCTTGGAGTCTGCTCTCCCCCAGATAATTCTCTAGGCTGAGCAGCTTCAAGCTTTAAGAGCCTGATAAGGCTGCTCACCAGAGAGGTTGCCCCAACTCTCCCAAGGCAGCTGAATGGCCTGATTTGAGAATACTGTGTGGCCTCAGAAAGAAGTCCATCTGTCAGAATTCCTCTGGAGAGCATGTGAATGGGGAACAGGGCGGCCACCTGGCTGGTGGCCATTCCAAGCACAAAGGCGGGAGCCAGCAGTGCCAGGTGTGTTTAAAGTTCACCTTACCTTTGGTCCCCCAATACCTGTGTGATGGACAGTATTGTGGGAAGGCGTATTCAGCCAGTAATGTGTTTCTATCAGAGTGGCTGGAAATAAAAGGGAGGGATGGGAGGGGAGGCCGCTTTTGTGCTGGGGGTAAATAATCAGCAGCCTGGGGTTTTTCCTTCTCCTCATGTGCACAGGGTCGAGAGGACTGGAAGTTTACCAACTTCTCTAACATTCCTTCTTCTCCATAAAAATTTGAGTCCCGGCTAAGGAGGATTTCTCTCCCTCCTCTGTTGGCCAACCTGAGAGATTACAGCGAGCCACTCAGCGGATACCGAAAGCCCAGACCTGGCATAACGAGAAGATTTCTGACCACGGGGCATTGCTCCATACAGAACTGCTCCAAAGGCAGTCGGCACCCCGGAGGAAACATGCCAAAGAATTTCTTCTACATTAAATTATGAGGTGAGCTGAAAAAACAAAACTAAAGCCCCTAGTCCAGGGCTCACATGGGCCCCTGGACTAAGAAAATAACTTTTCAGGGCTGGTTTCTCAGCAGCCATTTGGCCAAATACCAGAGTCCCTTCCTCATGATTTCAGAGACCAGGAGGGAAGAACATTTTGGCCTTAGATAAGCCAGGCGACAATCATCTAAAAACAGGCACCCTTGGCTTTCAGGGACAACCCCCTTCTAACAGGCTGGAGAAAAGGTGTCGGGGTTAGACATAAGTTGGGCCAATGGAAACGGCTTGACCTCTGTTGGTAAAATTAGGGTGTCAGCGGTCTAGCCATGCTGCTGAGCGAGACTAAGCACGGATGCCCCACTGGACCTCAGACGCTGTGTTTAAGGCTCATGCGTGCTGCAGGCGGGCGGAGTTGAGAGTGACGCAGTCTTTGTGTATAAAACTACCATGGAATGAAAAAACATTGCGTCTCAAACCGGGCTGACCGCCGGTCTGTGGGCCAACAGCAGCTGTGACTCTCAGCCCCCTCCAGCGGGGCCTAGCGGGGAGACATGGCTCTGGACCCCCGCCCCAAAATACGGATGAGAGCATCATCTCCACGTTTGTCCTCTGCCCTTCAGTGCTACTAAAGCACGTGTTACATTCTCAAAGCCAGGCCAAATCCGTTCCTAAGACTTGGCCCATCAGGACCTAGAAAGATGTTTAGTTCTGCCCCCAGATGGTTCAGAAATGTGACTGCTGCACTGCTTTGTATCAAAATGCCCCAAACAGCCACCAAACTAGAGCCCCACTTTGTTCAAAGTACCCTACAGAGCTATTCACATGAGTGAACTCCAGCCTGTTTGTGGTGGGTTCCCGACTTCCCCGGAACACAACTGTTCATCTATGAAACTGGGATGGTTTATTGTGCAGTGAAAGGTCCCGGGCTTCCAGTGAGAAAGCTCTGCAGTCTCCTGTACACTGAAGCTCCTACACCTTTCTTTCTGACCTTTGGCTGAAGTTCCCGGTGCTGTCCGTCCATCCACACCCTGGGGACTCCCCCAGGAAAGACGGAACGAGAGGGGACGGGGCAGACCCCTCCGCCCAGCATCAAGAAAGCCCAAGTTGGACAGGCTGGCCTGTCCTCCCTTTGTTCCACTGTCTCACGGCAGAGCAGGGCCACCATGTCAGGGGGACTCAGCCCACACCTCCCACTGCGCCTCTTACACGGCACACTCCGAGCCTTTCCCAGACACCACTGCCATACGAGGACCCAGAGACACGCTGAACCCTCCACTGGCCCCATGACGGCCTCAGAGGCAGGACGCCGGGATAGGAGGGATCCTATACATCATATTCCTGGGTGGGGGAGCTCAGGGGCCACAGAGGGGGCCCAGGAAATGTAGGAGGACCAGCTGAGGGGGGCTTCAGGAGACAGCTGCAGGTCTGCCAGTCTGTGGGCCTTGGCCGAACACAGAGGCGGCCGCAGAGAGGTCATCAACAATTCTAGCCGGCGTTTGGAAGCCAGGCCTGGCGAATCCCACCAGCTCGGCTTCTCCCGGCGTCACCACCGCGGGCGGCCAACAGGTGGCAGAAGAGCTTCGGGGAGCGCTTACCTGGGGCCGCGGCTCTCCCACAGCCACAGCCGGCAAAGACCGAGGGCGCGCTCAAACATTCGGGGAAGGAAGGGATCCCGGGGAAGGAAAAGCCAGAGAGGAAAGAGCAGAGTGGGCGCGTGGGAGCCAGCCAGCCGGGGCTCTCCTTCCGCCCCACCTCGGAGAAGGTGCTCCAGGCTCTAGCCTAGTATCTCCCTCCCAACCCCACCTCCAGGGACCAGGCGGTGGGGAACTCTGGTTGGTGCAGACCCCTGTGGGGACCCGGGCTTGGAGAGTCCCCGCCCCGGGATGCAGGTTCCCGCAGCCTGGCACCCCGCCGGCAGGTCGGATCCGGCTAGTCCTCTATCCTCAGGCGTGCTTAGAATTAGTTGTAAAGAACAAGAATCCGGAGTGGGAAGGGGCTGACGGAGGTGAGACAGCACAGAGAGATGGGGTCGTGGCTGTCATCGGCACCCCTTCTTGCTACAAGCAGTGACGATAAAATTACGTTTTTTGAGAACGGGAACGGTAACAGAGGAATTTTGCCTCTTTATAAATAACTGCAACATTTCCTACCACCAAATTCCAAAGCTAACAGAGGGAACCCCTTCAGCAATGCCACAGCACTTTGTTCTGTATGGCCTCACACGTTACAGACAGTGAAAGGAATCCATCAGGTTTAATTGGTTCTGCTCTGGTCAGAACTGAGGTCTGTAGAAGCCTCCCATATACTTTACAATTTTAAGTTTGAGAACCCTAAACTAATGATGTGAAACTAATGTAGTGTAACACAAAGTGCCCTCTCTGCCAGTAGGAAATAATTTCTGCAGTGCTTCTAAAAACCAAACCAAACCAAACAAATAAATCAAATGATTTTACAATGTGGAAAAGCCGTGAGCAGGCTGGGCTGGAGCTCTGTTTGGGGGAAGCAGGCGGTTTGCGCGGCTTGGAGCGTCTCAGCCACCGGCCTCAGCAGCTTTGCTGGGCTCGGGGGTGCCTGCAGCTGGGAGCATTCGAGCCTCTGGCCCAGCACGCTCAGGAAAACAATCTGGGCCACAAATTCAAAATGACAGTTTTAACAAATACGATTTCAGCTTTTATATTTGGATTTAGGAAGGGGATGATGGCCTTCCCCAGGAATCACTATTAAATAATAAGCTTATAACATATTTGCTGATGGCAATATAGACCCTGCTTCAAATTAACTTTAAAATGTGCTGCTGATACGGCTTGCACTTAGAAGGAAAACAAAACTGGCGACTTGGTAGATTTAGTCTAGGGCCAAATGTACAGAAATGTACACAAAGTTGATCGGCACTTTTGCTACCTGAACGGCCAAAGGAGACTTTAACATTTAAATTGGTTCTTTAAAGATTTACAAGAAAACTTTTTTCCCTAAACTGATTAGAATATCAAAAAAATTTTTTTAACAATTAAAGCATGCTCAAGCTCTGACAATTTCAGCCTCTCGGAAGCTGACATTTTTTTAATGCATTTACTTTATTGTGAAATTGCAATTTGTTAATGAAAGAGAATTGGTTGCATCTGTCTGTTTACAAGTTTTTAATATCCACCAGTCATTTGACCAATGTAGAGAGCAAATAAATATTCTCCCCCCCCTGTCATTTTTTTTAATTTCCCAGAAACAAGCATTCCTTTATTATCTGTGACCTACTCAAATAAGAATTATTGTTAAAGAGTTGCAGGTTTTCATACCTGCTGGAGCATTTAGAGCCCAAAGCACCATATTTATCTGGAACATTTTTGTTGAGCTTAAATACAGTCTTAAGTCTGCCTATCCTATATTACTTGGGGTTGGGTAACATAGATCGCTTTGGAAAAGATAAACAGGCTACCATCAAAGAAATGGAATAACTAGTAAGGATGCTTTCAGTGGCAGCAGGCAGAGAGGGACTATTATCCTAGTGCTAGAAAAATATTCGTATATTTTGGAAAATGCAAACAAATAAAGGGGCAACCTGTGAGGATTAACTAAAGACTCAAATGATACAACCAGCTGTCTGTCGCCCCACGTCCATGTTGGGCTTCAAGGGGAAAAGTTCACACAAAATTGGGTTTGCATTTACTGAAGAAATTAAAGTGATTTGACTCAACACTGACGATGTAGGTCTACAAATCATTTATTACGCACGCATCCACCAGAAGGAAAACGTCTATGGGAAACTTTTGTATGTGAACCTTTGCGTTTCTGAAAGCAGAGGCACAAAAGAGAAGGCTTCGTTGCTGTTGTTTAGAAATGATTACAGCTAATACCTGACCACGGCTGATTTTCCTGTCGTTCACCACTTTAACATCGGAAGCATGTGATCGGCCCTCCAGATGCCCATTATTAATTGCATGCTCTTTGATGTCTGAACATCGTCGATAGAACTTACAAAGGCATTAACGTAAGAAAATAATGCGTCCTGAAAAATTCCCAAGTCACTGCCTGGTGAAAGCTGCGTGTTCCCCATTCGTTTGCTCACCTTCAGGGACACCGTGAAAATACCCCCAAGCCCCAGACATTTGCCAAACGCTTCAGCAAAAAAAAAGGAATTTCAAAACTTATCTAAAATTTCTACTCTGCGTGGGGAGAAAATAGCACATTTGTTCATTCAAGAAGCATCTATGTAATTAAGAGCAACAAATTTCTAAAATGCTTATGGTTCAGGAATTCGCATGAATAGAACTATAAAGAAAGAAAAAGACATAGAGTTGGGGGGGATAGAAAAACAAAGGTTCGACAGATCCACTGGGTAAGTGAATAAAGGCCACCTCGTTACAAATACCTACACTTCGCTAATGTTTATTTTCTCCCAAGAGACAAATTTATTTTTTAAAGGCTTATCATGAGGGAAATCGCTGACTGTAGGTAAATTTCTTTTCTCAGGCGGAACTCAAAAAGAGATATTGTTATAACATGGTTTCTTGTGTGCAATTTCAAAACAAATAGACTTTTGTTTTTACAAACCATTTATTTGGGGGGATTTATTTGAAGAAAAATTTTCCTTTGCAAAGAAAAATTTATAAAAAGCTACATGTGCAGATTACTTGACCCACTGCCTATCATAACATCTTTACACATCTCAAGGATTTAACACAGTGAAAGGAAAAGAGTAAAGAGGGTTTGAAGGGCAGCCCAGCACGGCTTGCATGGTTGGTTGCTTTCCTATGTAGAGCTCAGGAATACATCTATCCCAGAAATATTTGTTTACCATGAAAAAATGTTTGAGCCACCAAATATTGA
Organism: Balaenoptera physalus; assembly: GCF_965194825.1. Lineage (NCBI taxonomy): Eukaryota > Metazoa > Chordata > Mammalia > Artiodactyla > Balaenopteridae > Balaenoptera > Balaenoptera physalus. The sequence continues at coordinate 64,887,184 of NC_138890.1, forward strand.
ATTCTTTCACATTTTTGGGCAAGGTCTTTTTGCCGTCTGGAATTAAGTATGTTAGTAAAGCTTGTGTTTTCAAATATTAGATTTTCTATCGTTCCCTGAAACTCTCTCAAGCACAGAACTGAATAATCTCACCTTTCCAAAAATAGAGGCAGAATGAGACAACTAAAAATGAGAATTTTTAAAGAAAAAGAAAATCTCTTTCAAAGAGTGGAGCTTTAAAAAAAAAAAAAATGATCACACTGCGTATCTTTCTTGGAGTTCAACTAAATAACCTCCGACAGATCTACAAAAAAAAATAGATCGGGCAATTTGCTATCTCAAATGATGCACAATTAAAAGTAAAGTAAATATTTAAAACAATCTTCCTGTTCAAAAGAATTGGAAAATTAAACACTTATAGTCAGCAATCTTGGAATCTTGATTCCTTTACTCTTATATACTTTGCAGGGGTGGAGATGGAGTTTCCCACTGTTTAAAGATTCCCTCTGCAAATAATATCACACTTTCTACATGTACAAGCCCCGCAAACATAACGATGTATTAGCTAAATGTAAGCCCTCTCTGAGTTCCCGGTGAATCTAAATATGTACGAAATTAAAATTGAAATAAGGAACAAGTCTAGTGTTAGTCCTCTCAAAATACTAATTTAATAACTCTCCAGGAAATAGTGTTTTAGGAAAGGCAACCCAGATGTCAGCATATAAAATCAAGCTATAAAGTGCCCTTCAAATATATTTCAATCATTTTTAAATATTTACATTTAATAAGGACAAGTTTTTATGGCAGGAGAGGTAATTACACTTATCATTCATGGAAAAATGTAGTTTTAATGGCTTGTATATTGATTTGCAAAGGTGAAATAGTAACCTAAAATATGTCATTGTCTTTTTTTTTCTTCTGTTCAGCAATTTCTTGCTTTTGCAAAAGCAAAATATGAAATGCTAGATGTGCCAGTGTTAGGGCTGGGGAGGAGGGAAAGCCCTTGTTAAAAAATATTCACACTCATACATTCTCCCCTCTTTTCTTGATGTCTCCTATTATGCTAAACTGAAACCCCAAGTATTTGTGCTCTGGAGGGTAATTAGAAGAATCTTATTGGACTTTTATAGCTCTTCCTAATGAGGCTATTTATTTGGCAAGCATTAGCCAGCCAAGGATTAGTAACACCTTGATATGGGCCCTATTGAAGCTGCTACCCCTACCGCCCACTCGACACAAAAGCCTGACTTATCGGCAGAAAAGGCTTGGTGCAGACAAGTCGTGGCTTCTGAAAATTCACCAGGGGTCAGCCTTCAGTAGTCACAACTTCTGAGACCAGGGGCCGAGGCAAATTCAGGTTTGGTCACTTTGAGGCCAGCAACCCTGACGAAACTCAGGGCAGTGGGTTGCTGGGAAGACGGGGAGGGGGAGGAACCCAGGAATCATCTGGGTGGGTCTTGGGGGAAATATCACTGACATTCAGCATGCATCTGCCCCTGGGAAGGACCCAGGCCTCCAGATCCCAGGGACCTTCCTCTTTACAAGGAAATAGGCAGACTTCAGGGCTCTCCGAGAGCAAAACGAAATACGCTTTCTCTACTTGTCCAGGCCAGCGGGGAAAGCAAGTCGAAGGGAATTGGTTACCTGTCCTAAAATACCTCACTCCGAGCGAAAGCCCTCTTTATTTTTGATGATTTGACATAATCTTAGAGAAAGACTATTAATTTGATTAAAAGTGATTTTAAAAAGTGATTTAAGATGAATTCATAAATAAAATACTCTCACCTCTGGCAGGGAGGGCAAAGGGCTTTGCATGTCTGGCCTGGGAAGTCCTGACACATTCTGGGACTCTAAGAAGGGCAGACTAGAGAAATAAACAAACCATTCAGGCCAGCTTTTCAAAATCCACCAACGTGGAATTCCCAGTCCAAGGCTTCTGACTTCATTTTGGGCAACCAGGCTGGAGGGGAAAACCTTGAGGTGGGATGACAGGGGTTAGGTTTGCAAATGACCTACGATAGATAAATATTTGTAAAACACTTTGAGAATTAATGAGCTACACAAGCACCCCGGCTACAGAAAAGGCCTCCATTCCGTCACTTAGGAAATTTTTCAGGGGAGCTAATATTTGAGACCCAAGACAAAATGTGGCCTGAAGAAGCAGACCCCTATACACAGGCCCATGGCCATGCTCTGGGTGGTAGACGATTCCATAAAGAACACTCTATGGTGAGTTTGCTCTGAGAGGGAAATTGCTAAACTCTGATTTCTGCCATAACTGAGTAGCCCCTTCTTCACTGGTGAGCCCACCTGTGGGGTCTCTCTTGGAGGGCTAGGTAATTGCACTCCTTTCTGGCAGAAGCCATTGGACCCCCAGAAAAACGTAAGGGCAAAATGGCCACTGTGGGAGGCTGTCACCCCCTCCTCCCGAGGCCAGGACTTGACAATATCCAACTCTTGGAAGGGTGGGAGGACTGAGGCTGTCGGCTTGGCCTCAATCTCTTTGTCTAAAACAGGCACCCTAACCACAAAAACAACTCTTGCAATTGGCACCGCTTCTATCACTATAGCAACCAGCACTTCTAGAAAGGCTAACACATTGGTTTGGGACTCACAGCCAAATTAAAATTTCCACAGCTCAGTTTGCTCCTCACTCATCCCCTACCCCTCCTCTGGGACCTTCAAGAGCTCGGCCCCGAGTGGCTGGATGACTACATAACAACGCAGGCCCACAGCTGCTGGATTCTGCCCAAGGAGTGGCTGCACACCAATGCCCCAAATGCTGAGACAGGTGAGCCCCCAAAGGTGTCTGCTGGGTTTCTATAGCAACGGAATATTTGTCGGACCGAGGTCTCCATGGGGGATGGGGAAGCAGAAAGGGTACTTTTCCATTCCTGTTATGGAAGCAGCTGAAGCAGTGAGCATTTAGGCCTCACATGGCCAGAGAAGGGTAAGCTGGGTTCTGCTTACAACGGGCAGTGGGCTTGAGACGCTGAGTCGTTGACACTGGCAGACTGGGGAGGAGAAAGCATTAAGGGCCCCTCCTGCCGAAAATCACCACAGTGACTAGATGGTGCTGAAGTGCAGGCATACCTGAAACCATGGATCCTGCCAATCACGCAACCCGACACCTACAGCCCTTCAAACACCTACTTAGCGTGATTGAGTAGGCTAGTCTCTAAACTCCACTCAAAAGCAACGAGGGACATTCAGGCCCAGCCTCTGGACCATAGATGAGGGGCACTGGCAAGCTCATGAAGAGCAGCTTGTTCTAAACTTTGGCCTCTTGGACACGTCTTTGGCCGAGTCAATCTCATAGGCTGGGTGAGATATCTGTTCCTGACTGTCTGAGTCAGTAACAATTTGCAGTGAGGACCTATTCCACAAACTAAGAGAGACTGGAGATGGGCTATTAGCTATAGCTCTTTTCATGTGGAATTACTTCTACTGGCACTAATACGCCATCATTTGAAAGCCTTAACCCAAACGGACGGGCGTCCGCCCCAAGCCAAGGCTGCCTGGACTGAGGCAGTGGTCCCCATGTGCTAGCTATTACCAGGTTGTTTGGTCCTGTCCCCAGTCGGCATTTGTTGCCGCGCACTGAGAAACTGCTGTCAGGAAATGTTCTTTTCTAAATTACATAATTAGGGTATTGGGGAGCGTAGTGAAGGCAGATTAGGGGGGCATCACTTGTTCTTACTGCAAACTATGATTCAAAGCACATAAGTAAACACTTAAACTACGTGAATGGTTTAATATTGATTAAACAATGATCTCTGAGACCAAACTCTAGCATGGTAGGTAGAAGGAGCTGAAGGGGGAAAAACAAAGAGTCTGCTAAATCGTGTGCACCGATTTACAGAGAAGTGTGGACTTTGACCTGACAGATCAAAATCAGGATTTGGAATGATTACCTAAAATAAAGTCCTAAGGTCCCGCCCCTGCAAGCTGATGGCAGGGCTGGGGGCTAAATGGTCGGGGTCGGGGGTCAAGTTCTTCCCTCAGAAAGACCAGCTTCTCACTCACACCCACTTCCAGAAACAGAGACTCAGGCAAAGTGCTGGCTCAAATTGCGTTTCATTTATTGTTTCTAACTACGGGCCACGGACTTCAACTTGATTAGAAAATTGTGCTGACGCTTCCTGTGAAGTGTATCCCGAGCCCTCCAGAGGAACTTCAGAAGGGAGTTTTCTGCATGCACCCGCCTCCCCTGAATGGCATTCCCACTGCTGGCAGTACCCTTGGCTACACATGTGCCCCGATGCCCAGGCAGGTGGAGGGGCCGCCCTCAAGAAACAAGCCCTGGGCAGGAGACTCGGTGAAGGAACCACTGCTGACCAGTGCAGGTCCTCAGAGTTCCTGAGGGTGGGGCAGGGGGGCCCCTGCAGGGTGTGGCTCAGAGGACAGCTCCCCACTCCTTTCCGGGGACCTTCCACCCAGTTAGTCACAGGGTCTTTGTCAGGGGAAGCCCAAAGACACCTCTGGTCGCATCTGCATGCAGACCTCAGCAGCCTGTCATCTCCCTTCCCCCTGGCCCATCTTTTGTGTTTGTTCTCCTCCCGTCGCCTCATCTGACTCTCCTCCAGAGCAGGAGACTGCCGGTTGAATGGGGAGAAGGCTACCAAGGCATAAGTATACCAATAATAAAAACTAGCCAGTTTTTAAAAGCTTACTCTGCACTAAGCATCATAAACTCACTATTCATCACACCAAGTGATCACAACAGCCCTTCGTGGTAGGTATTATTATCTACCCCCATTTTTTAAATGACAAAAAATATGTGGCACAGGAAGGGTGATTTGCCCAAGATCACACAGCAATTCTATAAATTTTGATTATTTAACAAACACAGAGCTCTTACTTTGTGCCAGCTGCTGTTCTAAACATTTTATAAATATTAACTGATTAAATCTTCAATGCAGCCTTAAGGAATAGGTATTATTATTGTCATCCCCATTTTAAAAAGAACAAACTGAGGCACAGAGAAGTTAAGTTACTTGCCCCAGGTCACACAGCCAATAAGTGACTAAGCCAAGATTCTAAAGCCCAACTTCCTAACCTTTCCAAAAAACTGAAGGCAGTCCTTAACAAAAGAAGAAAACATGCCCTTCTGCCATAAGCAAAGTGCCTCGGTGAGACGGAACAGCAGGCATTGTGCTGACGTGCAGAGAGCGCTAGTCTGAGAGACTAGAGGCCTGCGCTCCAGCCCCATCTCTGCTTTGTGGTGATTGGTGAAGCACCGCCCCTCTTAGGTCTCACTTACCACCTGGAACTTAAGGTGACTGGAGCCCAGGGGCCCTCCATGGTCTCAATCTCAGCCTCTAGAGGACTAACAGGGTACAGGTAAGTCTAGGAGACCAGGGAGTTGGGGAGGGGGCACTGCCCTGCTTCTTCCCAGTCCTCCTCTCCCCACCCCGCCTGGAGCCAAGCCTGGGGGGAATCTCTACTGCGGAATCCATAATCATCCATTCCTCCCTCCTATCTGCACAGATGCTTGGGTTCCTAACATACAAACACCTCCAATGATGTTTTCATCTCTGCCAGTTCTCTGCAGGAGGCAGAAGCGGGTACCAAGTGAAAATCCTGCAAAGATTAGTTTCTCCTCAATTATATGTTCAAAATATGGACAGAGTACAGATAGACACATCCCTCCCATCCACTGCCGTAAACAGCTGAAGTGCTGTGCATGGAGAACCCATCAGGGCCCCTCGGATGAAGCCCTCCAGCTCAGCCACAGCCCAGCCCGGGCCTCAGAGCCCCGCAGCCTCCCTATGCTCAGGGCCAGGCGGGCAGCTGGCCCTGGGGTCATCTGAGGATCTCCCCCTCTCCGAGTCGCCTGTGGCTCCAGGGCTCTGCTGTCATATCCCAACCTTGAGCAATCCCCGTCAGCTGGGCTGGGCCAGAAGTTTGGGTTCTGTACCATACACAGCTGATACTATTTGCAGACTCCACATATGCCATTCACCTACTTGCTAAAACTGATTAGTAACCCCCCAAAATCAATACCTGCAGGACTGGCATGGCAGACGTAGACACGCGGAGAACAGTGAAATTTCTGCATTCCCTGATGTGCACGGTCCCAGGTGGAATGTGGTGACGCCCTGCCTTGTTTCAGCTCTTACACTGCAAACAAGCGCCCTTTCCATGGTCAGCACAGTGCCATGTCTGCCACATTTCTGAGCTTTTTCTTGGTGATTTTGCTGTTGAAAATGGCCCCCAAGTATAGTGCGGAAGTGCCACCCAGTATTCCTAAGTGCAAGAATACCATGGTGCACCTTACAGAGACCATCCCTGTGCTAGATAAGCTTTGTTCAGGCATGAGTGTGCTACTGACTGTGAGTTTAGTGTTAATTAATTAAATATGCATATATTACAGAAGGTGTCTTTAAACAGAAACCCACGTAAGACAAGGTTAGGTATTGATCAGTTGATGAATATGTTGGGACCGAGGTTCGCAGGAACCAAACCCTGTATTTCCCTTAGAAACAGCAGTTCAGCGTTTGTTATTTCAGTGTTGCAGTGACTTTCTAGAACACAACCACCAAGACATAATGAGAACAACTGGAGTTTCCTTCCCACTGAAGGTGTCTGGGCCTATGGGGGGGGTGAGATGTAAGGAGATACAGGGCCAACAGCTGATGTCAGCTACTATTCACGCAGCACCGCCTTCCCAGACCAGGGCAGGCCCGTTATCTCATAGAGCCTTGTCTTTGTCTTTAATAATAGTGTTTAAAATTGTAATAATGGCCACTAACACCAACTGAACTGGGAGGCAGGCACATACTAACGACTTCACATTTGTCACACAATACCTCATCTCACCCTCTTGTGCCCTGTGAACGTAGGTGGCTTCAGAGCCTCTGCCCGAGGGAACCTGTGCTATGTAGCAAGTGGTCAGTGCAGCCAGTGTCCTGGACTCCTCAAGGGGACAGCTGGAAAAGCCATGCTCCAAGGATTTTGAGACCATTTTCCAGCTCTGGGGTACACAACGGTGAACGGAGGAAGCAGGGACTCAGCCCAGCCTTGAGAGAGTGGCCTGAGAGGGCAGCCAGCCTGTCCCCAAGCCGTGCCCCAAGCCTGCCACCACCCAGCCCTGGGCCACTGCAGGGCAACACTTCCTCTCTGCTCACATGCACCGGCCGCCATACTGACGTCCACAGCCTTGTGTGACAGACCAGGCAGCTCGGCCTCCCCAGCCCAGCCTGGTGTGGTGGAAGAGCCCAGATGCCAACCCGAGTGCCCGATCTCGGCCACAGCACCACCCCAGCTGAGATGCGAAAGCCTGAGGATGGTGCCACTTGGCACCCAGGTGGCCCTGGGCCACTGTCAGCCTCCCCATGTGACCCTGAGGAAACAACTCACTTCTCCAACCTCTGGTCTTTCCCATCTGTAAAGAAAAGGGAATAATTACTTTCCTGCTTCCAAGTTTTCATATCTACTGTCTCACAATTCTAGGAGACACACAGGCATGGCTGGTAAAGAGCACAAAGACAGTGACTGTTACTGCCGCAGATAAAATTAGATGAATAAAGTAATACTCCCTGGATTCCAAAAAGAAACAAAGTGACAGCATTAATCATCTCAGTTTTTACATTTTTCACTAAAGCAGGATAGATTGGGCCGCTCAAAAGGAAAAGCCAAAGTCTCAGAATATTCCTGCCACTGAGCTCCCCGTGGAAGGAGGCATACAAGGCATTCGCTGACCAGTCATGGGTGCTGATTACCTCCAGATAATGACAGTGCTACTCACAGGCAACAGCAGTGAGGAAAGCTCAGAAACAGTCCCCTAAAAGGTGAAGAGAGGAAGCAACAGGCCCCTCTTCAAATGAGCCTCAGAGAAGATATAAATAGGGTTGAGTGGCAGGAGGAGGGCCAGGACAATTCTGTCCTCCTGCTGTGAGGTAGGAGCTGTGACCCTGGAGTCCCCACAGCCCCACCTGCCTCTCGGCTGCCCCTGCCGGAAACTCCACAGGGCCCAGACAGCAGGAGCCCAGGTAAGCCGCCCCAGGTGCAGAAGTGACCTTGGCTGCAGGAAGTCCTGTCTCCTGCCTGCAGCTAATTGCAGCTGCTGCAGAGGAGCCGACCTAATTACACAAAAGTATGTAGCTCCCACATTCCTGGGCCACCACACAGTCTCACACATCTCGCAGGAGATGCAGCCCCTGACTCCTGTTCTGGCCCTAGCCCCTCGTGGTTTTGCCGAGCGCCCAAAGATGGTCCCCTCTCTAGCAGCAATTTGGGGCTGCCCCGGCAGCAATTCCCTCCACTCTCCCTTGCCTGCCGCTGAGGCACTTAACCCTCATCTTTGCCTAATGTAAATATTTAATCCTGTACATTTAGGATCTGCCCATCACCTGCCTCTAGCCTGTTCTCTCCTCATCCAAATGGTCTCCCTGCCAGACCCAGGAGTAAGGGTAGGACTCTGACGGGCTCTCCCACCCTGCAGAGCTCCCCACACAGCCTGGCACCCAGCTAACACTTAACCATCTGTGGAGGTGACAAACTGTACAACTCACGGTAACGCAGGTGCTCTGAGCTTCAGTTTTCTCATCTGTCACGTGGCGCTAACACCACCTCCTTCACAGAGCTTTTCGGAGATTGAAATCTAAGTTGGTACCGGGCATACAAGAGGTCCCCCATGAACATTTACTGAATTGAATTGTGAGCCTTACACCTACTGAGCATTAACAATGGGCCAGGGGCTTGTGCATCTAAGACATTTCATCCATCCACATGTAAGTATCCCTTCCTCCCCGTACCAAGTCTAAGAGACTTCTATGTCTGCCAGCTGTTCCTGCCTCTTCTGTGATGCAGAATCAGGAGATGGTAGGCAGGACAGAGGAGGGACGAAACTGGAGAAAGGCTTAGTTGGAGAGTGGGCCCATCTATATCACAAAGAGTTGGAGTGTGGGGAGCACAGAGGAAAGGAAAACTGATGACGGAGGAAACTGCAGCTGGGCACATGGGCTCAAGTGCGCCACTGGGACACAGGAGAAGGACTCCCAGTGTTCAACTTTCATTCAAAGGACAATAAAGAGACAGCTTTCTAATTACTCTGGGTGCTGGATTGTGCAGAGACCTAGCCACATGGGGCTCTGGGGCTACGAGGGTTGCACACCCATTATCTCTTTAATGCTTACAACATCCCTGAGGCATATTCCCCATTAAACAGATGAGGAAACCAAGGTTCATAAAGGTTAAATAACTTGCCTGAGGTTACACAGCAACTAAGAGGCCAAGCCAGGTCTTCCCGCAAGATCTGCTGTTTTCTGAGCCTGACCTCCAATTCATGTCACACTGCTACTGCATTGTCACTGTACTCTAAGACAGTGGGGGTAGGGAGGTGCGTACTGAGCAACTTTTGTGGGTTCTTAAGGAAATGCTGCCTTACAAACCCATCCCCTCTGACACCACCACCCACCGCCCCCGCCAGAGTGCAAGGAGGCTGGGCCCTCTGGGGACATGTGGAGGAGGGATAGGCTGGCTAGAGGAGCCTCTTGCCCAGGGGTCCTGCCCTGGCAGAATCAGCTCAAACACAAAGGTGACGATAGAGTGGTGGCAGCCACCAAGACCAAGGGTGGTGTCCTGAGCAAGGAGAGCTGTGCTCTGCCCAAGAGGGCTAGGAGAGCTAGGTGGGCTTCTTGGGGGAGGCGATCTTTGTCCACCTGGAAGGATGAGTAGGACTTAAGATGGGGATCTGGTAGAGGAAGCAAGACAGGCAAAGGTGTGAAGTGAGAAAGCACAGGTTTCCCCTGGAGAGGAGACAGGACACTGGACCCGTACGTGTAGAGCACACGCAGGCTGAGATGCAGCGTGCGCCCGAGTTCCCTGGTGAGAAGTCAGGCCGTCCTTCCAGAGGCAGCCGGGAGGGGCATGGTGGGAGCTGGCCTTCAGGAAGCAGGCCGGTGGGAGTGAGGGGAGCCAGCGCAGGGCAGAGGCCTGCCCCCTCGCTGAGCTGAAGTCTGTGTATCAAGGGCCCCTCTTGACTCCCTCTCACCCGGAGCTCTCGGGCCCTCCTGGAGGGGATGGTGCAGAGCACAGCTTCTGAATCCAGAGAAATGGTCTTTTCAGCCTTTCGAGAGACTCATCCCAGAGCTGATCAGATGGGATATTTCAGAGTAGGGAGAGGGGGCCATGAGGTGCCCCTGGCCCCATCATGCCACACCACCTGTGCAGGGTAGCTCTAGGACACCAGCAGCACAGGTGGCGAAACACCTCCCTTCCTTAATGCAGATCCACCCCACCCCCGCGCATCTTCCAAAGGACTGGGAAACCTACCAGCACTGCTTGGAGGTCACCCGTCAGTGACCCCGACTGACATCCGCACCCCCCTCCCCATTCCAGGCGCTTACACCCTCTCCCCCTTCCTCCCCTGCAGAGTCCTTCAGGCCTCAACCTGAACGCAACCTCCTTCTCTAATGCAACCTTCCTCCTCCGTGTTCCCACAGCTCTCAGTGCTTCTGCCCACAGTCTGCGCTTGATAAACACCAGCTGAAGGAACAATCCCATGGCAGTACTTCCCCAGACACCATTTCCTCACCACTGGATGTGACCGTCAGCCCCCGGAGCACAGGGCCCACCATCCCCTGCTTCTCCAGCGCCTGCTTGGGCCGCGCACAGTACTGCACACGGCAGCTGCTCACTAAAGACTCAGCACGGGCCTCCCGCACTGCATGTGCACCCCAGCCCGGACAGCCCCTGCTCACTTGCATCTGACCGGTCTCCCTGGGAGGGGACCCCAGCACTGAAGGTGCAGGGCTGAAGTTCCAGGGCTGCTCCTGTCCTGCCTTCGCAGAGCCAGCCGCTGGTTGTGTGGCGAGTTGTCACCCAGCTCCTCTCGCAGCCGTCCCAGAGGCTCACCCTTGCCTCCTAGGTCACTCCCACCCCAACCCCGCAGGCAGGCAGCCGCTGCCTCTCACCCGAGATGCCTCTGGCTCTCCCAGGCCTCGGTTCTGAGGCCCTCCTCAGGCTGACACATTCGGTCCCTTTGCCTTCTCAAACCCCAATTCCTCATCTGTGAAATGGGTTCAGCACCCTCACAGCCCACGAGGACCTGAACCGGCTTTTGACACAGGACAACACCCCTCACACTGGTCCCCTCCACTGCAGGAAAGTTCTTCTAGAATCTTCTAGCCAGGACCAAGGAGTGTATGCCAAAAGAGGAAAGGACTGTTTTCTCCTTCTACTCGGCTTAGTCCTACAAGGACCCAGAGGGAAAGGGGAGAGTCCCATCCCCACCTCATCACCACGCCCCCTCGCCAGGGGTGCTAGTTCTCTCTACAGCCAGCCCTGAATCAATCTGTGTTTGTGTCATTTAAAATCCTAGTCCTATTAATAGGTTATGCTCAGCACCACCTCATGTTTCAGTTGTGCTCTCTTACCTAGAATGTCCTCCTCACCCCACATCTGAACCTACACCTCTTTCCAACCCAATTCCCAGTGCCACCTCCAGGATGCCCTTATGCTCTGCCTGCCCACACCAACCTTTCCTTCTCCAACATCCAATCACAGTACTAAGGACTACCGTCCTAGCCCACCTGGTTAGGACCAAACTTGATTATCCCACAAGTTCCTCTGATCTCCTCTGAGATAGGGGACACACAGACCTAATTCTCCAGTACCCACTCCTCCCAGTAGAGTCCAGAATTTTTTAAGCAGTTCTAAATGACTGAATAGATGAATGAGTGAATGCACAAGTGTTTGGTAAATATTTAAACCTTCAAATCACAAACTGGGTAAAAACATATGAAACATCCTTAATACATAAAGAGCTCTTACAAATCATTAATAGGAAAAAACACTTAATGAAAAATGAGAAAATTATGTAGACAACAAATTCAGACAATAGTCAATATAAGTGCCCAGTAATGATACAAAAATGTATTTAGCCTCCCAGGTAATCAAAAAATGCAAATTAGAACAACAATAAGATATTCATTTTTTCTTTAGTAGAGCAGAGGAGAGATTTAAACTTTAGACATTTGATATTTGGTGTTGGAAAGAATAAAGGGAAACACTCTCAAGCACTACCGGTAAGAAAGTAAATTAGTACAAACTTTTTGGAAGGCAACTTAGCAAAAGCCATCAAAAGCCTAAAAAACACAGATACCTTTTTCAGAAATTTAACTTCTAAGTATTTATCATAGGGAAACAGTTGTCTGAGGGATGCTTATACAAGGATCTTCGCCACAGTGTGGTTGGTGATGACTGACACTCAGAAATAACCTATATAAACACATATGAGAGAGTGGTTTTGAATACTAGAGCACATTCATACCATGGGCCACCATGGAGCCCTCACAAACGATGGTGTAGAACGTAAAAGGCTATAATGATATATTGAAGTATATGCAGCAATACATACCATGATATATTGGTTAAGTGAGAACAAGTTACAACAATGGATCATACTGTTTTATAAGAAAAAGTATATAGAGGAAAAAAAAAAAAGACTAGAAGACTCCAAAATGTTAACAGTGGTTAACTCTATTCTATTTGTTCCAATTTTTCTAAAATGTAGCATATAGTACTTGCATATAACACTATCAATTGTTCGTTGATAGACCACTGATCAGGAGTTAAGATGGGAAAAGCCCAATAATATTCCCTGCCTACCCCTGCCCCACAATACACGCACACACGAGATGGCACCAGGCATATAACGAGGTCTATGCGTGCACTCACACCCCCCAACCCAGATAAGCCTGGTCACCAGCCCAAGGCTTCTTTTGATCTTCAACTGAATCTACTCACTAAGTAATAGAAAGCATTACACGCCAGTACAGATGCCTAATGCCCCTTACAGGAAGTGCCCAGCAACCCCTTGCAGCTGCCCTCTGGACAGTGGCTGCTAACCTCAGGCTCCCCCCTAGAGCTATGTGACAATAAAGATGCTACATATAGTGGAACCAGCCATGCGTGTAATCCAGCCAGCAACAGCATCAATCATATTAATTGTGGCATTAATTCACTTAGGAGCTGATGACTTCATCCATCACACTGAGGCCCTGTAAGCACCTCCCCTGGGTCTTCCTCATTCTCTGAAAGTAGGGCACAGGAGACATGGTGTGGGTGTCGGCCCAGGCAGCCGGCCCAGCCGAGCCCAGCGTCAGGCAGGAAATGGACAGTGATGCAATTCTGAGCCCATGCCCGGCACAGTGGTTGTCATCTCACACGCTAACAACCCTCAGAGCAGATCGGCAAGGAGACGTGGGAACCCCAGCATCTTCATCCATAAACTGGGGACGTGAGGCAATTGCACGACTTTCTCAGGGTCACACAACTAAGAAGAGCCTGAGCAGAGATTTGAGCTCTGATCCTCCTGCTTCTTCCATGACACTAACACTTCCAAGACGACAGGACTCAGATCCCCAACCACATGACCCACACCCCACAAAGCTCAAGGAGCCCATGGCACTGGAATCAGAGAGAGCTAGGTGAAGCACACAAACCCAGGGGCCAGTTCCTCTCTCCTAGCCCTGCCCTTGCTCACAAGTGGAAGGGCCTGGGGCTGCCTCTCTGCCATCCTGATATCATGGATATGCAAAAAATTATCAAGAAAGCGCTCACCTCACCCAGAGGCTGCCTGTCGCCTGGTCGCATCACACAGCACAGTGGCCCTGTCCAAACTATCACGGGGCAGCTCGGATGCTGCTGGAAGAGCCTTGGCCCCGGCTATTAGGGTAGGCCTGGGTGGGTGGTGCTAGGCAAGGGAGAGAGAAAAGGGGGGCTCACCATGCACTTCTCTGTTGCCGAAACCACGAAGCAAAATATTTTCATTCATGAGTTCATCCAGCCTAAACATGCATCTAATCCCCAGGAACTGGCAGTTCAAAACGGCTCCCAGGAGGGACAAAGACTGAGCGCTCAGCTCAAAGTCGAAACGAGCCAGTCTTTGCCGCTTATCACCCAGTGACCATCAGCAGAGTCGAGGAGCTACCCCGGCTTACCCCAGCTCCTGGCCAGCCAGGGAGGCCAGCTTCTTAAAGGGCCCAGGGTCCCAGCACCATCAGCTCTCAGTCTGCCCCCCCCCCTCCTCCTTAACTGGGCCCTGGGACAGGAGGAGAAGGGGCAGCTTCCCTCTCAAGATGGGTCTTAACTTTCTGCTTGGTTGCCGGGTGCAGTTTCCCTCTCAAGATGGGTCTTAACTTGACACTGCAGCAGCAATAGTCTGGGGTGGGGGAAGGGAGAACACAAATGGGTCCAGATACACCTTCTGCCTAAGCAGACTGCTGGTTTCTGCCAGGAAGGGCCTTCAGACACCCACTGACCATGGAGAAAGGGGGAAGGAGGGAGGCCTGGGCTCTACAAAGCTATGCTCCGCACCAGCCAGGCAGAGGCAAGGCTCGGCATCCCTGCCTCTCCCCGCAGGCTGGCTGTGAGTTCAAGAAGGCAGGCTTGGGCCTTCTCTGGCAGGGCTGTCCAGCTTCTCTACCTTGAAGGCAGGTTGGCTGTAGTAATGAAGCTCTGCATAGATGCCTCCGGGGCAAAGAGTGTTATACAATCCAGAATTTGTAATCTCTTCTGGGAAACTAGGTTGCCTTAAGGGGAAAAAAAAAAAAAGCAATCCCACTATGGCCCCTGCCTGACCAATACTTTCAAGAAAATTGTCTGGTACAGCAAGCCAGGTCCTTGAGAAACTAATTTTGTGTGAAGACGACACCACACATATTTTTTCCCTTGGGGGTCCTCTTCCCTCCAGCTCATCAGCAGCAATCTCTGAATCCGCTGGATTTTTGAGCTCTGCCAATCCCTTCAAAGCTTACTGGCAGTGCTACAGATTTTATGGTGAGAAAACTAAAGCACTTAGACCAGACACGCAATTTGTAGCCGGAGAGAATTACACAGTCCTGTTTTCTACCTTCCCATGGAGAGACGGGGAGGGTCCCAGAGAACAACAAGTGACTGAGCCCCACTACTTTCTGCACCACCAGGTGCCGGGCATTTCCCATGCTCTGTGCTAATCGTTCCCCTGCAAGGTAAAGTCCCAGTTTACAGATAAGGAAACAGAAGTTCAGCGGGATGAAGCAATGTGCCCCGAATCACATAGGTAGTAAATAGGAATGTGAGGACACAGCCCAGGGCTCCAAAAGCTAAGTGAGCCTAGAGACAAAATCCAGGCTAGGACTTGCTTTCTCGCAGGAAGTCCTACCCAATGGACATCTGTTCTCAGGCATCCAGAGAAAATCAGGGACCTCCAGGAAAGAGGTCTCTAGCCTCAGGGATGGCACAATGAAAGCCAAACCTGGGTCTGCAGGTGGCCCACTCACCTCCTACAACCTCTCCCACCCTAAGCAGCCCTGTCTCACCTACTTTCTTAGTGGAAAAACCTCTAAATTTGGAACCAGAACCCTTGGTTCTAGGCCCAGCTCTGATGGTGATCTCGGGGAAGTCATTTCGCCCAAGTGAAGCTCAATTTGCTCACCTGCAAAATGCAGATGACGATTCTGTTGGCCCCGCCAGCTCATGATGTTGGTGAAAACACTCTGCCACAAAATGGGACAAGGCTGTGGCTGGGATGTGGGCTTCAGTTAAGCTGCTGGAATTGCAGACTGTGCCTTCAGATACCTCTCACCCCTCAAAGCAGGGTGGTGGTACTCCCCAGGTACACACAGGTCTCACCTCCTCTCCAGTGAGAGCCCCCCCAAGGGCATGACCCCTCATGGATTCTTATAATCCTTGTGGTCATTCGCTGACCCTGCTCCGGGATATACGGCCCCAAGATGGACATTGAACTCATGGGGTGGGTGTGGGGCAATGTGGTGTAGTGGTCATGAGGGTGCCTTTAACCCAGGCCTGTCTGATTCTAGGAACCCAGCTCTGCTCCATATTAGCTGTGTGACCTTAAGCAAGTTCCTTCACCACTCTGAGATTCAGTGTCCTTACATTTTAAATGGGGATCATAGTATCTACCTCATAGGACTCTTGGGAGGACTGTGTTAAGTTCTTAGCACAGAGTCTAGCACATGTAAGTGTCCAATAAATGGTAGGCTGAACCCCATCAAATTATGTAATAGCCTCAGATCTGAGCAAGCGCAGAGAAGGGTCTAGAGCAGCGCTGTCCAACAGAAATATAATGCCAGTCACAAATACAATTTTTAGTTTTAGAGAAGCTACTTTTAAAGTAAATAGAAGCAGGTGAAATTAATTTTAATAATGTATTTTCTTAAACCCAATATACCCCAAATATTATCATCATTTCAATGTGCAATTGAATATAAAAAATTACTAATGGGATATTTAACTTTTTTTTTATCCTATGTCTTTGAACTCCAGTGTGTATTTTACACGTACAGCAGGCGTTAATTCAGATGCTTGATTTTCCTCAGAAATTCTTAATCAGTACTTAGGTCTCATAAAATTTACAGTTATAAATGTAAATTCACATACCCAAATTATTCCAAACATACCTAAAAGTTTTCTAATAACTTTTTGCATCCTTGGGTCTGCTTTTTATAGTCTTCTCTCTCCTCCCTGCTGGTAGGCCGTACTTGTTTTTAAATTTAAATTAATTAAAATGTTTAAATATTGAAAATTCAGCTCTTCAGCCCCACTAGTCACATGTGAAGTGTTCTAAAGCCTCACATGGCTAATGGCTACTGCTTTGGACAGTGCAGGTTTAGGTGCTCGAGGAAAATGAGACCCCTAATTGGGAGGACCATTCACTCAGGGGCCCCGTCACAGCAGAAATGGGCCCCTTCTACAGGGCTGGGACTATAATACCACCTGAGGCAGGTAATGCCCTGAGGGCTCTGTGAAGACCCTCTACTCCCACTGAACCTCCTGTTCCCTCAGCTCCCTTTCAGAAGATGTGCCCATTTCACAGCTGCTCTGGTCAGGAGAGGCCCCTCAACTCTTCCCATGGATGTGCCTCTCTTCACAGCCTAAGACTTTGCTCACAAACAATTCTTGGAACCTCAAGGCAAAAATGATGAACGTGCTTACCAATTTGCTAACGAGCCGCCTCTTGGAAGACATAAGCCAATTTTGTATTGTGTCTGTGTGCATGCCAGGAGGCTCTGGAGATGGAGAGAGAAGGATAGAGCACAGAAAGAGGAGGAGCAGCCTGCCAGCAGGGAGGACAGGGGAACTACAAAAAAGAAGACCCCAAGACTCAAAAAGTAGAGCCCTGGAACCACTTAGTGCAGGGCAAACAGTGTGCCCCACCCTCAGAGGGCATCCCCGGATCACAGCCCAGAACAGGCATGGCAACAGCCTGGAGTTACCACGACAGTGTATCTCATACACTCTTGCCTTCTGAGTCAGGGAATAGGGAACACAAGAAAACGTTATGGAAGGACTTCCATGAAGAATAGTAAAAGGAAGCTGTGAGAAACCCAGATAGCCAGGAGTTGCCCATTTCCCAGAAAGCCAAGATATGACTGTTTTGGACACACTGAGTTGTGTGTCTACAAGTGTAGCAATTTTTAAAAGAAATAAAGGGACTTCCCTGGTGGTGCAGTGGTTAAGAATCTGTCTGCCAGTGCAGGGGACACAGGTTCAAGCCCTGGTCCGGGAAGATCCCACATGCCGCGGAGCAACTAAGCCCATGCGCCACAACTACTGAGCCTGCGCTCTAGAGCCTGCGAGCCACAACTACTGAGCCCGCGTGCCACAACTACTGAAGCCCGCACGCCTAGAGCCTGTGCTCTGCAACAAGAGAAGCCACTGCAATGAGAAGCCCAGGCACTTCAACAAAGAGTAGCCCACGCTCGCCGCAACTGCAGAAAGCCCACATGCAGCAAAGAAGACCCAATGCAGCCAAAAATGCATAAGTAAATAAACAAATTTTTTTAAAAAAGAAATAAAAACAAAACCACAGAAAAAAAGGTTACAGAAATCATTTAAATTTAGTTAATAAAACTACCCTTATGTGCAGCCTGATCTCTGGATCCATTATATGTTTTTTCTTAATCTCATTTAAAAAATCTTTTTTTAAATCAAGTTTTTAAATTAAGGCATATAGTTGATTTACGGGCTTCCCTGGTGGCGCAGTGGTTAAGAATCCGCCTGTCAATGCAGGAGAAACAGGTTCAAGCCCTGGTCCGGGAAGATCCCACATGCCGTGGAGCAACTAAGCCCGAGCTCCACAACTACTGAGCCTGTGCTCTAGAGCCCGCGAGCCACAAGTACTGAACCCGCATGCCACAACTGCTGAAGCCTGCACGCCTAGAGCCCGTGCTCCACAACAAGAGAAGCCACCACAATGAGAAGCCTGCGCACTGCAACGAAGAGTAGTCCCTGCTCGCCACAACTAGAGAAAGCCCGCGCACAGCAATAAAGACCCAACACAGCCAAAAGTTAAAAAAAAGAAAAAAAAAAAAAGGTATACAGTTGATTTACAATGTTGTGTTAATTTCTGCTGTACAGCAAAGTGATTCAGTTATACATATGTATATTCTTTTTTTATGTTCCTTTCCATTATGGTTTATCATAGGATACTGAATATAGTTCTCTGTGCTATACGGTAGGACCTTGTTGTTTATCCATTTGGATCCATTATATGTTTATTTGTCTGATACTTGACTTCCAGGGAAATATAAGCTCCATGCAGGCAAGAGTTTCTATTTTGCTCGCTGTAGTATTCCCAGCACCTGGCACTCAGTACACTGGATGGATGGATGGATGGATGGATGGATGGATGGATGGATGGATGGAAGGACGGACTCCAAGCTGCCCCCTAAACTCAACACCCTTTGGTCATTCAAGAAATATTTCTTTTCCCAAGGGTCACCTGCCCCAGGTTTTGCACTGATCACATTTTTTTCATACAGAGAAAGTTCTAGATGTTCAGTTCAAAAAAACCTATAATCACTTACCCACCACAGGCTCCAATCTATCTCCAGAGAGTGTGGTACGTCCCTCTCCAGGCCACAAGAAGAAGGAGTCAACACAGCAAGCATGCACCAGCCATGAGCAGAGGTGTGTGCCTGTCTGCAGCAGGTCCCCTTTGTCCCCCAGACCTGGGCAGTCCAGCAGACTCTGGACATGGGTGGAAGAGAGAAGCAGCCTCAGCGCTCCCCTGGGTGCCCCCTGTCACCACAAGCCAAGAAGGCCCAGTGGCACAGAACACTCCCTCTTTTATCTCAGAGGAGTGGAGTCAGGGCTTGGCGATGCCACGTGACCTGCATGTGGTGGGTCCAGAAAATGGAGCCGCGTGTGCAGCAGCATTTATACCTGTGTTTAATTTCTGCTTAATAAGACAAGCAAAATGCCCTACCTAAAAGCCCACTGACTGCAGGACACACATTTCCGGATTAACAGCTCTGTTAGAGATGTTTCCAGCAATCAAATGACCTCTCTGTGATGTCTATAATTATAGCCACATAACATGTAAATCTCAATACACTTAATAAGCAGTTAATACTCTGATATAAAATATTTACATCTCAACCAAATTCATCCTGCATGGAGTAGCCCTGGTTGACCGAGTTATTAAATCCGTGGCCATCAATCAGTCACCCCCGCTAAACAGAGAACTGAGGGAGCTACAGCGAGCTTCCTTCCCCCTCTCAGCACAGGCTAATGCCTCCCTGGCCTGGGAGTTTAAATATCACCAAATGCCTTCTGCCCACTGTTCTCCTGGGGGTGGCAGGACCTCTGTCGCGCCGAAGTCATCCCTCCTAGCACCACAGCCAGAAGCCTGAGCGCGCCCATGGCTCTTCCCTCCACCTGCACCCCACCTTTGGACTGATACATCGTGAGGACCTACAATGGGTCCTAGGCAAGCTGCCAGGGCTGCCAGGGTGGGAGACGACAGTACACAGGCCCTGCAGGACTCACAACAACACAGCCAACACCACCTTCTAACCCAGCTCAAATGTCACCTCCTCTGAAACTGTCCTGAGCAGCTAGACCACTGCAGCCAGGCATCCCCGATGCCTCTCTCACGCTCCCCACATCCTATCCAGCTGCAATTCCTCTTGGCCTTCCCTTCACAGTACATCCAGGTTTACCCCCTTTTCATGACCTCCACTGCCTCCCCGCTGGCCTGAGCCTTCACCGTCTCCAGCCAGGATCACTGCAGCCACTTCGCCCCGATCCCGCCAGTCTTGGTGCAACAGAGCAGCCAGAATCTCGGTTTACATTTTAAAAGGATGATTCTGTGTTCAACAACCTGCAATGGCTTCTCATTCCACTCGAAGTTCTTAAGGTGCGTTCAGACCCCGCACCAGAGCTTCTTTGCGGTCTCTGTGCCATGACCCCTAGCAGGCCAGTGATGCCAGAGGACTCATCTTTGGGAAAGGTTTTGCATGCATAAAAAGTACAGAGCATTGGGCTTCCCTGGTGGCGCAGTGGTTGAGAATCTGCCTGCTAATGCAGGGGACACGGGTTCGAGCCCTGGTCTGGGAAGATCCCACATGCCGCGGAGCAACGGGGCCCCTGAGCCACAACTACTGAGCCTGCGCGTCTGGAGCCTGTGCTCCGCAACAGGAGAGGCCGCGATAATGAGAGGCCGGCGCACTGCGATGAAGAGTGGCCCCCGCTTGCCGCAACTAGAGAAAGCCCTCGCACAGAAACGAAGACCCAACACAGCCAAAAATAAATAAATAAATAAATAAATAAATAATAAAAATAAAGGAATTCCTTTAAAAAAAAAAAAGTACAGAGCATTGCAAATGAAACCAATTCCATTGAAATAGTTCATTTTTAAAATGTGTGATACAGTGATATGTATGCATTAAACCATAGGATCTGTGGCTACTGTAAGTTTGAACTAGGGGTGAGAAGAAATATTTCAAGGTATCTGAAACAGTTTTCATGTAGAATAAAAATATCTGTAATTTGCATTGTTGAGAAAGTCACAGGTGGGTTTTTTGCCTGCAATCATAATCCAAAGGTATGCTAAATTTTAGTTAAAGGTTAAGGAAAACAAAGGTGTCCAATTTTTTTTGCCATTTAAGCTCAAAGACCCCATGAACTCTATCCATGAGCTCTTCCGGGGTCCAAGCATACTAGGATAAAACCTCTCTCCACATGATCTGCACCACCTCACCTTCTCTCTACCCCGGGGCTCCTCTCTGCTGTGGCCATTCCACTCCAGGCACCCTGTCCTCCAGCTGTTCCTTAAACACATCAGATACATTCTTGCCTTAGGGTTGCCCTTATCTATCAATACAGGGATAACTTCTGATAACTTCTTCGTCTCCAAGCCACTGCTCAAATCTTACCCTCTCATGAGAGGTACTCTCTCCGCCCTCAGCATTTCCCAAACCTTGAGTCCTGCTCTGTTTTTTCTGTTTTGTGCAGCATTTATTACCTCCTGACATGCTACATTGTTCACTCATTTATTATAGCTGTTATGTATCCTATCCCCTCCTCTCCTTCTCTCTTCCTCCCCCTTCCCTCTCCACCTCTCTCTTCTCTCTCCTAGAAATGTAAGCTCCTTGAAGATAGAGGTTTTTCTCTATTTTGTTTGGTGATTCACCCCTAGTTCCTAGAATAGGGCCTGGCAGATAATAGGAACCCAAATATGTGCTGGATAAAATATGAATGAATGAATGAATGAACGAACGGCCTCCTCAGTGGTCTCACTCTGCACTAGCCAGTATCCTCTAATCCATCCTTCTCACATCTGATCCCATCACTCCTCTCCTAAGACTCCTCAGGAGCCTCCATCACAGCTGGAACAGAGGCTGACTTCCTACCAAAACTCCCAAGGCCCTCCACGTGTTGGTCCCTGCCCACCTCTCCAGCCTCATCTCAGCCTTTTATCCTGAACACCCCAGCTCTCCGTACCTACCTTTGTTTTACCGTTTTGCAGTCTTCCATTGGTCTCTGTCTCTGTGAGACCCCATCTGGTTCGGTTCCCCTTCGGGTCCCCAGCATCCAGCTCTGGGCCTGGTGCCCAGCTAGTGCCCAGGGACTGAGTGATGGATGCATGAACGAGTGAATAAACTAGTGGATGAACCAGGAGCAGAAGCCGCCTGGCTGCCATGCAGGCAGCAGGCTCACTGACGCCAGGCACACACCCCGGGTGGGGCCAGTCACCCTGACTCCTGACTGAGCATTTCACAGGGGACCCACAGAAGCTGGTTCTCAGTTGGAAGAGATAATCCAGCTAATAACATGTTTAGTTCAGGCACATCCCCTAAACCACACACTTGAAACCTCTGCCTGGGCAAACGTTTATAGCCGGCCTCTGCCCGGATCCCACCTTCACCAACCACAGGCCGGTCCCATCATCCACGGCTCTGTAGCTCTGCCAAGCCAGCCACGGGGCCACAGGCAGGGGCTCAGAGAGGAGGAACCTCCAGGAGGCCCTGGTGTCCCCAGAGCCACGAGCCCCCACTGCACAGCCCTGCCAACCTCCACCCCTGTGACGCCACCTGCCCTTACTTGTGCCAAGAAAGGCTGTTATGTGGGCACAGCAGAAAAGGAGACCCCAAGAAGGCAAACACCAGTCGCTCGCAACTGACAAGTGACATACGGCAGCACCTGGGGAAGCAGGCTCCAGGACCGTGCCAAGCCCATGTGGGGTGATGGTGCTGCGATGACATCTCAGGTGCCACCATCCAGAGGCTCTGTCTGACAGGGTACCAGCCTGGGTGACTCTGGCTTCTGCTACCCCAGACATACCCCCCTCTCTTACTGGCTCCCTTAAAACCATGAACTGACTATAGAAGTTCCCAACTCCAGGGGGACAACCGTGGAGGAGTTATAGACAAGGCTTAGAGGGTTGGTGTCAGCCAATGGCCAGACAGCAGAGGGAGCTGAATTGTTCAAGGCTGGGGCTAGGGTCAGGGAGAAGCAGCCACACAAAGGCAAGTCACAGGAAGTGTGATGAGACAGGACTGCCCAGCTCCAAACCCCTCTCTCATTACTGTCCTAATTCTGCCACAGTAAGACCTCAGACATCTTAACCTATCAGAGCTGTGCGGTCTGATATGGTAGCTGCTAGTCACATGTAGCTATGTAAATGAACGTTAATTAAAATTAAATAAAATCAAAGTTTAGTTCTTCAGTCATACTAACCACATTTCAAATGCTTAGTAGTCACATGTGGCTAGTGGCTACCATATTGGACAGCCCAGAATAGAGTACTTCCTTCATCGCAGATGAACTTAAATAATGTAATTGCTGTGGAAAAAAGCCCAGTGCAGTGCCTAGCAGATAGTAGATGTTTAATACCCTTCACCCTTCCCATAAACTCCAGTCACTCCTGCAACCTATCACTGCTCATGCTGCCTCCTTGAAGCCCTCTTGGGTAGCAGCTGCCCAGTCCTCACAGCATGCCTCCCTCAGGGCTGAGAGAAGGATCACCATCCTCTTTCCTCTGCACTGCCACTTAGCAGCTGTGATGCTGTCACCCTAAATGGAAGCCCTCAGAGGGTAAGGAATTTACTTATAGTTAGGAAATTGGATGCTAACAAACTCATTGAAAGGGCTAGAAAAATTAGCGGTAGATGGGCCTCCAGGAAGACTTCCCAACCCCATTGAGCCTATCTGCCAATCTGAAGGGAGGTGTGGCTGGCAGAGTAACGGCCTCCCAAGTATATCCATGTCTTAAATTCTGAGAACCTGTGAATGTTTTACATTCCATGGCAAAGGGGAATTAAGGTAGTAGATGAAATTATGGTTGCAAATTGGCTGACTTTAAGATAGGGAGAGTATCCTGGATTATCTGGATGGGCCCAATGTGATCACAAGGGCCCTTAAATGTGGTAGATGGAGGCAGAATAGTCAGTGTCAGAATGACGCAGTATGAAAAAGTCATGACCAGCTATTGCTGGCTTTGAAGATGGAAGGGTCCGTGAGCCGAGGCATGGGGTCAGCCTCCAGAAGCTGGAAAAGGCAAGAAAATGGATTCTCACCTAGAGCCTCCAGAAAGGAATGAAGCCCTGATGACAACCTTGATTTTAGCCCAGTGGGACACTTCAGATTGCTGACCTCCAGAACTATAAAATAATAAATCGGTGGTGTGATAATCTGTTACAGCAGCCATGGGAAACTAATACATATTTTGGTACCAGAAGTGGGGAGGGGGGGGTGTCTCTAACAAATACTTAAAAAAGTGGAAGTGACTTTGGAATTGGGCAGTTGCAGAGACTGGAATAATTTTGAGGAGTATGACAGAAAGCCTAGCTTGCCTTGACTTTACTAGACTATTTGTAGAAATATGGACATTAACAGCTCTACTAGTAAGGACTCACAAGGGATGAGAAACGTGGTAGGAAAACCTAAATCACCTTAGAGAATACTTAAATTGTTGTGAACAGACTGTTAGTAGAAATATGGATGTTAAAAGTGCTGCAAGTGAGGGCTCAGAAGGAAATTGAGGAAATGTTAGTGGTAACTGGAAGAAAGAGGGTCCTTTGTTATAGAGTGGCAGGAAACTTAGTGGAATTATGCCCTGCAGTTATGTGGAAAGCAGAACTTGCAAGTGACGAACTTGGATATTTGGCTGAGGAGAATTCCAAGAAAAGTGTCTAAGGTGTGACCAGGTTTCTTTTTGCTTGCTGCTTGTGGTAAAATGCAAAAGGAAAGAGATAAACTGAAGGAAGAACTGGTAAACGAGAAGGAACCAGGACTTGATGATTTGAGAAATTCTCGGCCTATCTAGATTCCAAGACACTAAAATTAAGAGATTCAATGTCAGGAAAGCAGGTTCTAGGGTAAAAACTGAGGGTGTGGCTGGACAATCTTTTGCTAGTACCTCAGAAAGGTCAAAAGGTCAGAGTATTCAGTCACACAAAAGGCTCTTTGAAAAGATTAAGTGTGTGACTCATAGATCCCCTCAGCTGTCTCAGCAGAAGCCAAAATAGAGATGAGATTGTCTAGCAAAGATCTGTGGAGGAGGAGACCTACAAAGTTCTTGAGAATGTTATACCAGCAGAAACACTGCCAGTTTGCAATGAAGGGGAAAGAGAGCAGACAAAATGAAAGAAGGCTGTATGAACTCCAAAACTCTCCACACAAGAAACAGGCTGATCAAACTCCTCAGAGGCAAATGTTCCTCAGATGCTACATTTAATGAAAAAGAAAGGATGACTCAGAAGGTAGAGGCTTGAGCCAAGAGGTTGGAGCCAAGAATCACAGAAGAGGCTTTGAAACCAAAGGGAGTTTGCCCAGCTCAATTTCAAAATTGCTTGGGACCAGTGACCTTTTTTTTTTTTTCTTTAAATTTTCTCCCTTGCTTAACAGAAATTTCTATGACTGTTATCATATGCCTGTACCACCACTGTGTTTGGAGCAGAAAACTTGTTCATTGAATTTCAAAGGTTCATAGGTGAAATGGAACTGTGCCTCAGGGTGGATTATGGCCAGAGCCTCACTCATATTTGATTTAGTAGGGTATCAGGAAACTGCCACTGGAACTAGTGACTTCAAGAACACACTTCCATAGCTGCAATCCAGGGATGTAAAAGTGCTGTCACTGCCACAAGTGCCTCTTAGCACCCCAAAAAACTGGTGAACAGACACTGGAATTCTGACATGGAAGAATCAACAGCAACATGGCCATGTTTGCTGTTGCCAGGCTTGCTGCCAAGGCAGCAAGAAGATAACCTCCACTTCATCTCTGCCTTCCAAATCTTGTACAAATGTACCTGCTTGCATCCAGACTTTAGCTGTAAGAGAATCTGAGACATACAGTTTTTGCTTTATCAACATTTGTATATAGGAAGGTACACTAGAAGGAAGTTGGATGGATGCCTAGTGCCAATCTACTTCACCCACCAAAGTCAACCATTATGCTAAGTATCATTTCATTTAATCATCAAGGCAACCCAACAAAGTAGACACAAATGTTATTCTCAATTTACAAATGAAGAAATTGAAGCTCAGAGAAGTTAACAGACTCACGTAAGACCATACAGCTAGGAAGGAACATGGATAAAACCCAGGATTCTCTGAATTTAAAGTTTATGTTCTTAATCATCACATGCATGTCAGGGTCAACCTGGTCTTTGAAGGATCCAAAATGTAAGGTAGGACATAATGGAGTTGCATATTCAAAGTAACAGCAAAAAGTTGCACAAAAACAAACACGATGGACCAAGTGAAGGAAGCAGAAGTCATAAGTCATTACAAACATAAATAGTCCTTAAGAACATGTGACATATCAGGCACTGTTCTAGGTAGTGGGGATACAGTGGTAACCAAAACAGACATGTCTCCTGCTCCTGACTGAATAGATTTACAGTCTGGAGGTGAGAGAGGTGTTAGTCAAATAACCACACAATGAACTCCTATGTACAACCATTTTGAGAACTAGGGAGGAGAGAGGCTCATTGTACTAGTAGAGGGTACAATATGGGGGACCCAGGCCCATGCTGAAAGTCAGAGAAGGCTGCCTTGGAGAAATGACAATTATACCAGGACACTTCTGTCCTCATAAGCAGAGCTACTGAATTTTAACTGACTTCTCACAGAGGACACCTTAAAAACCCTAATGATAAGTCATGGGGATGTAATGTACAGTGTGGTGACTATAATAATATTGGGTTGGCCAAAAGGTTCCTTCGGTTTTTAAAGTAAAAATAAAAGACACATTTTTCATTTTCACCAAGAAATTTATTGAACAACATATCCATCGTTTTGTTCCCCTACCTTCTGCCATTTTTCAGGCAGCTTCATAATTCCATCTTCCCAAAACTTTTTACCTTTTTTGAGCAAAGAACTCTTCCAGGTGCCTTTTACAGTCTTCCAGGGAATTGAAATTTTTTCCATTAAGAGAATTTGGTAAAGACCGAAATAAATGGAAATCCTAAGGTGCAGTGTCTGGTGAATATGGCGGATGAATCGGAACTCCCAAGCCAAGCTGTAACAGTTTTTGCCTGGTCATCAAAGAAACATGCAGTCTTGAATTACCCGAATGGAAGATTATGCGTTTTCTGTTGATTAATTCCAGACGATTTTCTTTCAGTGCTGCTTTCAGTTGGTCTAAATGGGAGCAGTACTTGTTGGAATTAATCATTTGGTTTTCCGGAAAAAGCTTATAATATAGGACTCCCTTCCAATCCCACCAAATACACAACATCACCTTCTTTGGATGAAGACCGGCCTTTGGTGTGGTTGGTGGTGGTTCATTTAGCTTGCCCCACGATCTCTTCTGTTCCACATTATTGTACAGTATCCGCTTTTCATTGCCCGTCACAATTTGTTTTAAAAACAGAACGTTTTCCTTAGTTTAAGTAGAGAATCACATGTGGAAATATGGTCAAGAAGGTTTTTTTCACTTAACTTATGAGGAACCTGAACACCAGAGCGAAGAACATAACCAAGCTAGTGCAAATGATTTTCAACATTTGATTTGGGTATTTTGAGTATGTTGGCTATCTCCTGCGTGGTATAACATTGATTACTCTCAATCAATGTCTCGATTTGATCTCTGTCAACTTCAACTGGTCTACCTGACCCTGGAGTGTTATCCAGCAAGAAACTTCCAGCACGAAACTTCACAAACCACTTTTGACACATTCGATCAGTCACAGCACCTTCTCCATATACTGCACAAATCTTTTTTTGTGCTTCAGTTGCGTTTTTACCTTTCTTGAAATAATAAAGCATAATATGCAGAAAATGTTGCTTTTTTTTCTTCCTTCAGTATTAAAATGGCTACGCAAAAATTTACCAATTTTGCTAAGTTTTTCTTGTAAAATGCACACTGATATGACAGCTGTCACAATACAATCTAATAAAATTATTTTTAATGAAGTTAAAGACAACTAAGCACTACTGGAGCCATCTTATGGAAAAAACCAAATGAAATTTTGGCCAACCCAATACTATATCGCATATTTGAAAGTTGCTAAGAGAGTAGATCTTAAAAGTTCTCATCACAAGAAAAGAGTTTTTGTAACTATGCATGGTGATGCATGTTAAGTGGACTTATTACGGTGCTCATTTCACAATATATACAAATATCAAATCATATGTTGTACACCTGAAACTAATATAATGTTGTATGTCAACTATACCTCATTAAAAATTAATAAAACAAAATAAAAACCCTGAATAAAATATTTTTTAATCTTCTCAAAAAAATAGTGAAGAACCACCAGGCCAAAATCTACAAAAAGGAAAGGACATAGAAAGACAAGGCAAACATTCAAAGCTACTTTTGCCCTGAAGTCAATTTCTGATCTAGAAGAAACAGATGCAAAGTTGAACTATAGCTGTGGTGACCTCCTAGGGTGAGAGGGACAAAAGTCAAAGCCTAGTTCCCACCCATGGTGGGTTATTTAATTCCCCACTTACAGTAAGCTGAGTCTCTAAAGAGCTTCACTCAGAGGATAAAACAGAAATAAACTAGCCCTCTTGTGGCTCTGCAGCTTATGTTTCAAATAACCTGAGAGTTCAAGGAATCTCAAGTTTGAATTAACTGGTAGTACCCTCAAAGCCCAGCAGAAGCAAATGAAAATCCTGAAAGAACTGTCCCTAAAATATATTTTCAAAATTAACGATCAGCACACAGTCAAAAGTAATCAGGCACATAAGGACATAAGACACCATGAACCAGACAACTGAAACAGATTCACAAAAACACTTCAGATAATAGAATCCTCACACAATCTATATCTATAACAATTATGGTCACAAGGTAAATAGTAAAGAAATAAAAAACAGGATGGAAAATATCTACAAGGACAAATGCTCAAAGAACTGAAGGACTGATAGGAATTAACTAGGTGGAAAGGGCAGGAGAGAGGGGATATGAGAGGAAAGGCATTCCCAGCAAAAGGGCCAGTGGGTTCCATGCTTTATCCAACCATAAGGCCTCTGTATATTAGATACTGTGGGAAGAGGAAGAAAATGAGCAGTAAGGGCAGAGTATGATGCTGAAGAACCAAGATGGGTGGAGGCTGGATTCTGATAAGCATTGTGGTCTCTATCCTGAGAACAACAACTGAAATTTACCATTGAAGGAGCCTTGAGATGTTTCAAATAGAAAGTGAAATGGACAAACTTGGGATTTGGAAGATCTTTCTATTTTCCTGCTCAGCTCCAAAAGGATCCTTTCTCCCTTTGCTGTCTGAGAGCACACAACAATCCTGAGATCCACACTGAGCCAGCACTACCGCCCTCGTGAGAACATGGTAACACTGAGGCCCTTTGGGGGGCAATGGCCTGTCTTGAGGGGCCTATTGAGTCACTTCAGTCTGTTTGGGTTCATTTCATCTGAGGATACAACACACACACGCACACAAAGTAGGTGGGGTAGTCCCTGTTGGCAAAGTCAACTGGGGTCTCATCACCTAGAACGTCCACATCTGTAGGAAGAGTCTCCCAGCACCATGGCCTTGGGCCGTCTGAGCTCCCAGCTGACATGAGTCATGCCTCGTCAGCAGGCAAGGGTGTGTGTGTGTGTGTGTGTGTGTGTGTGTGTGTGTGTGTGTGTGTGTGTGTGTGTGTGTGTGTGTGTGTGTGTGTGTGTGTGTGTGTGTGTGTGTGTGTGTGTGTGTGTGTGTGTGTGTGTGTGTGTGTGTGTGTGTGTGTGTGTGTGTGTGTGTGTGTGTGTGTGTGTGTGTGTGTGTGTGTGTGTGTGTGTGTGTGTGTGTGTGTGTGTGTGTGTGTGTGTGTGTGTGTGTGTGTGTGTGTGTGTGTGTGTGTGTGTGTGTGTGTGTGTGTAGGAGAAGGGGATGGGGCAAGAGGAAGAAGAAGGGCCAAGATTTTCACCCTCCATGCTGAACTGAGCACAGAAGTGCAGTGTGGCTGAGGTTTCAGGGGAGCATTTGCAACTCCCACAAGGTGAGCCACATTTTCTGGGAGGACAAACAAATCTCCCCAGCAGTTCATGAAGCTCCTCCCTCCTCACGCCAGGTGGGAGGCACGGTGGATACATCACACACCCAGAGCCCAGCCACTCCCCCCATACAGCATTCATCACCCCCAGGCCACCAGGCCTTTGTTCCTGCGTGCCAAGGAGCCACCAGCCTGCCCCTCCCCCGCCACAGCAGGCCCCCAGAGGCTCAGGGACAAGTCGTGACCTCATCAGGGACCAATACGCACTCCTGTCCCCTGCTCTGAGCCTTCCAGGGGAGCCCCCAAGGTGCCGCAGGCAGACCACTGTCAGCCCGGGCAGCCCTGGTAGTGGTGGGGACTTTGAGGGAAAAGTTAATTTCATCAATCAGCCATTGTTGGCCTGCCAAGTGCAGGCTCGTCCTCCCCCCCGCTGTGTCACCGGGCACTGTTGACACAGATGTCAACTGTCAAGGGTGCCCTCCGCCTCCCTCCTGCGGCATCCTGCAGGCCCGGCACAAGGGCCTCTGTCGCAATGCTCCCCACTGGCCCCTTGCAAGAACCAAGATTGCCACACCTTCAAAATTGCCAAAACTTGACTGGATACTTCATCATGCGGATGGGCCGTGGAGGCTGCAGCTGACACGGACAGGTATGGCAGATACTTGACTGTTTGCCAGATGACAAATCCCAACTGAGTGAAACCTGCAGACTTCACAGTATCTGCGGTGCATGCTTCCTCCTGCCCTCCCAACAGAAGAGGCCAGTGGTAGCTTTCTGGAGCCCATTTCCAGCATGGGAAGAAAAGGGCCACGTCTCCATAATCTGTGCATCTGTGGGCCCAGCCAGCAGCCTGGAACCATAGCACTGGCTGAGCTGCCCCCATCCCCTTCAGACCCACCCCAAACCTGTTTCTGGGAAAGACTGAGAAACAATGGGCACCATGGAAAACTATGCAGTGAGCCCCCACTGGCCTCCATCCCCATTCCTGCCCTTCACTAGTCCCAGTGGACCTCAGGATAGAGGACAGCTACCCCATGACAATCCATGGATGGACAAGACCATACAATTGCCAGAACATGACAAAGATTCCTGAAACTCACTTAATGCTGAGTCCCAAGGAAAGCTGTTAGAAAATATATGATCCATGGGAAATTTCACTCCATAGGTCACAGTGATTCTGCTGAGTTATTTGTCTTGTTTGTGGTCTCAAAAAAAATCCACAAACCATGGCCAAGGCCATGGGAAAGATACGAGAAGGGAAAGAGTTGAGGTCCATTCCTAGTGAGCTCCTAGTCTAGATGGGCACACACACACACACACAGATTGTAGCACAGGTAAGGTATGTCCCCAGTGAATGGGTCAGCGGGGGCCCTGGGGAAGGGAGAGCCCAGTGTGCTGAAGTGGACAAGGCAGGCAGGCTCACCAGGGAAGCTAGGTTTGTTCCAATTTAGCCAGGTGCCATCCAGGAAGAATAACGCCTTAATAAACTGGATGGGAGGAGCACGGTGCCATGTGAGGACATTCAGCCCGGACCCACAGACCAGTGGAGACCTCCTGGCATAAGCCAGCAGCCACCACTACGGCGCAGAGACCGAGGCCTGTGGGGAAAGGCACTTCTCCAAGAGCAGTCAGCCAAGTGGGAACCAGCGTCCAAGGCTCGGTTGGCTCCAAGGCGTGTCCCTGCCACCACCAAAGGACACTGCACCAATACACCCTGGGCTCTCTCTCACGACACACTATTCTGTGCAGCCAGTGATGCCTTCCCAAGATCAGGCAAGATTTCATCCCTGGAGCCCAATCCCACAGAGCTGTAGCAAGAGGCTGGGGAGAGGGGCAGGAGTGAAGAGCCGAGCGGTGTCCTGGCCTAGCCCAGGCCAGGAGAGGTTGACAGTACAGGTTTGGGGTCTTCTAATTTTGAAACATTAGTGAAAGAAGTATTTTGAAATCTCATTCAATTTTGAAATTTCCTCAAGATAAAACCAAATCTGATTCGGATGAGTTGACACCTTGAACACGGGCACAGGATGTGCCAACCAGTCTCCCCTGTTCTCGTGACCCTGGGGTCTGGCTCCACGGGCCCTACCGTATGGCCTGTCAGAAAAACAGGCTGGCACAGTGTGGGGCTCTGCCCAGGGAGAACTCTGCGGGCAGAAGGCAGCTCACGCTGGGTAGCAGACAAGGCTGCTCATGTCCCGGAGTCCTGTGTCTGGCACACGGCAGTATCCAAGGGATGAATATGTGATGCTCTTGCCATCCTGACACTGTAATTCTAAAAGCCCTTCAGGTGCCTAGTGCCTCAGTTTACCTCTCAAGTGAAGTCAGCCCATGGTTTCCTCCCTCTGAGAAGCTTTACCAGTTGAACGAAAGTATTGCTAAGGAAGACCTCTGAGCTCCACAGACTACACAGCTTTGACCCATGACCAGGTCTACACATATAAAACAAGTCTATGAGAGGCACAGGCCCAGAGAAACTTAAGCAGCTTTCTTTTTCACTGCAAGGAGCAGGTGCTCCGGCAGCTCCCACAGCAAATTGCGGAAGAGCATGCGGAAAGCTGCAGAATTGTGGCCACTGACCCTTTGATCCAGAAGGTCCTTCAGAGGGCACATCCCCCCAGCCCATGGTACTCTGAATACCTGGCTGACACCAAGAACAGTGCCCAGAGGAGGACAGCGGTAGTAGTCTGCTCTGCAGTTGCAGTGAAGAACATTCTGGAAGGCCAGGTATTTTCTAAGTCAGGATTTCTTCCCTGGGACAGAGAGACAAGAAATTCAAAGATAACGATCTACAGAGGCAAGGTAGGGTGAGATCCTCCAGGGTTGGCGTAGATTACTTGGGGGTAGCCGCGGTAGGTCCCATCGTAAGATGCCTCAGTTGACAGTAGTCGTCTTTATTTTCTAACCGGATGGACATTTAACCATTTTCACACTATGGCAGAACACACGGCTCTACCGGTTGTGCAGCTCAGTCATGACCCAAGTTCCACGTCCATTGAGCAGTTCCATCACGTTTGAGAAATACCTCCCAGCACTGTCCCCTTGTTCAGTGAACTTCTCCTGAGTGCTCGCTGAGCATGGAACCAGAGGAGCTCCCAGCCCAGTGGGGGCAGGCAGAGCCCTTTCCGCTGGAAATGGGACACTCTCAGGCTGTGCCGCCTCCAGCCCTCTGGCGCTGCTCCCCATCATGGCCATGACCCCCGCTCAGGCCAACCTGAGGAAGATCTGTGAGACCTCAGCACAGTCAGGAGACCATGGGCTCTGACCCTGAGTCAGCCATGCAAGCAGCTTCACCTCTCTAGGCTTCAGGCATCCCATGTGTAGGATGGGGATACAAGGAGCTGCCCTGGATAGCTCCAAGAGCGAGTAAGAGGAGGACCTAACAAAAGCGATCCCCTTATTACGATTGTTCAGTTCCTCCTACAAAGGAAGGAGGGGGAGCAAGGGGCAAAGGTCCCTTCCTTAGGAAGGCTTCTCAAATCTGTCATCACGTCAATCCAAAGCTGCTCTACGGAGATTTCCCAGCTGGGCCACCACCGCCTCCTCTCACCAGAGCTGTGCCACAGCCCGAGCTGAGAGCAAGTCACCCCTCCCACCCCAGCAGGAGGCAGGAGAATGACACAACTCAACACCCTGATTAGTCCTGCTCAATTTCTATGCGAGCAGAGTTGGGGCAAAGAGGCAGGTCTCTGCTGTGACTCACCTGCAAACAAGGTCACTATCCGCAAGACCAGGGCTGGTCTGACCTGGAGGTGACCCTGAGGGTTTGAAGGCAGGCCCTCTCTCCACCTGAAAAATCTCTCTCCCAACATTTTTCATAGCTCCAGTTCTCACCATTAGAGTGAATTTTTTTGGATGCTGGAGCTCAAGAAGTCCCATTTAATAACTGTTCATTGTTTTAGTACATGTGCTGGTCATTGTTTTAAACACTCTACATGGATTAACTAATTTAATCCGTATTACAAACCTGTGAGTTAGTATGACCATTTTACAGATGAGGAAAGGACACTTAGAGAGATTAAGAAACATGCCCAAGATCACAATAGCTAGCAAGTGGCAGATGCAAGAATGAACCCAGGCAGCCTGATTTTAGAGCCCATTACATTCATCTTCACACCACCTAGAGGGGACCTTGCTTGGGAAAGTGGCTTATAAAGCATTTTTCAAAGAACCCTAGAGTTGCACGGTGTTACCTGGGGAGCCACCAAAGCAAGTAGAAGGATAAGGTGCTTGTCCCCTCCCCCATTTTAATCAATGCAGCTTCCTTAAGCAGAATCTCAATTTTAAAGAGACAGTCTAATTTCACTTGTAAAACGGATCACACCACCAAAAACAGTTCTAAAATTTTCTTCTTTAGGGAATTCCCAGGTTATACTTTAGGGAGCTTCATTCCCATGGGGCCCTCTGATCTAGGGGAGGAGATACAAGGGAAGAGGTCAAGAGGAACTTGGAAACTTCAGAATCCGGCCGAGAACCATCTAACTTGGAGTCTTAGAAACCAAGGGTCCCTTCTTCCTCCCTAACCATCTTGGGCCCAGAAAACACATGGTCACAGGTCCAGAAATGTAAATGGTACCAGCAAATGGGTCAGGGTACACAACCACACACATTCACACACATTCTGTCTGTCTATCTCTCTCTCTCCCTCTCTCTCCGCCCCTCCCCCGGACTCTCTCTCTCCCCTGCCCCTCCCTCCCCCTCTCCCTCCCCCACACACTCCATTTTAGCCTGTCCTCAGCAATGGAGCCAGATGCATGAACTCTGAGAGGTCTTTGGTGTCTGGTCAGCCACACCCTCACAGCGTCCATCCTGGGGCCTCCACCTGGGAGCCGTGAGCCAGGCTCTGACTCAGTGACTGTGTGGCCTGTGGCTCTCCACCTGTCCTCTGTGCTGCAGGGGCCCCATCTGTAAAGGAAGTGTTTGCAGTGCGCTGGAGCTGTCCTGCAGGCCCCAGCCCGCTCCGCCTCAGGAAGGGGCTCAGGTATGTGTGCCCTCTCCCCACTGACCAGCAAGCTCCTGAGGAGCAGGGGCCACTCTCTGACGCCCTGGGGAGGAGCATGCGGCCTCGAGGGCAACATCCGCTGGGCCAATGTGTGCGGCGGGGCTACAGACAGCCTCCCGCAGCAGCTGATCTGGGAGCAGGGGCCCACACGGGGCTTAGCACCAGGTGAGCTGGGGCAGTGAAGCGCAGCAGGTGGACAACGTCCTCAGTCTCTGCTTTCTGGCCATCCGTGTGGACAGCTGTTTCTGCCTCCCTACAGGACCCTCAACTGACAATGAGCCTGGGTAGACACAGCACCATGGCTGTGATGGGGCCGAATCTCTTCTCCCTTCCTGGGGATAGGGATGATCATGAAGACAAGGAAGGGCTGAGAGGGGTCTAGGGAGAGGGAGTCCAGACCGCCTCTCCCTTCTCAGCCCACTGCTGGGAGCACAGAGAATCCGGGAGCACTGAGAACAAAATCCCGGGAGACTTTCCACTGTTCCCAACTGGGCCCCATCCCCCTTCTCTCTCCTGCTCTTCCTATTCCCCCAGCGAGCCTCCACAAACCACTCAGCCACGACCTCTTGAAGAAGAGCCAAGTTCCTTCTTACTTTCCCACCTCAAACCACGCACCCCAGGAAGGAGGCATCCAAACCCAGGAAAGCAGGCAACGTCTGTGGCCAGTGATTGAGCAGGAAGAAGACGTGGGAGCAGCTTGCCCAGTGGCCACAACACAGTGTTCCCAAGATGCCTCCAGTGCCACGTGACCCTTCACCTCCTGCGGGGCTGAGGGTCTCCCTCCCTGTACCCCGGGTCCCCACTGATGAGCGCGAGTGTGGTCTGAAGGGCGTTTGTGCAGTGGCAGCTGGAACGCACAAGATCCGGAGCGTGGTCTGGTTTGAAATCAAGGAGTGCTGGTTGGAAGAGCTACACCCCATGGAAGGTGAGCCCTCCTACACCAACTACTCTCCAGCCTGCCCAGCAGAGAACTTCAGTCTCACCTGACCGAAGCTGTCGCAGCAGGCAGCTCAGGGGGACTGAGGGGCGTGGTCGGACCCCCCGCCCCGAAAGTGAAGCAGCGGCAGCCAGGGAGTAGAAGGGGCCAAGAGGTCTGTGACGCCGAGCCTTGCTGTCCCCAGAGAGTCAGCTTTGCCCCCGTCTCCCTCAACACCTGCAGCACCCTCAAAGCAAGCCCACGTTCCCCCTCACATGATGCCCAGGTAAAGATGCTCAGGACACACCCCTCCTGTCCGCATGAAGGAGCCCCCCGGCTCAGCCTGCTCTGCCTCCTAGTAACAACGGTTCAAACCAGGCCCCCAGCCCCACCCCCACCACCGCCCAAATGAGTACCTTTCTCCAACCCCACACTGGCAATTACTCCCAATTACACGCTGTGACAAGGCGCTGGGACCTTAGCACTTAACTTGGGTCCTGCGTTATGCAATGCTTTTAATCCTCTTACTTAAGGTGGAAAACCGATATGACGCTCTGAGTTCACGTGAATGACTGGAAAAATAATTCTAAGAAATAAAAACATTGCCATCAATATCACCTTACTGGCTCCCTGAAAGGATTAAAAGGATGCATAGTTTGAATTTTCAAATGCCCTCTGCTGAACTCTCCTTGCAAAGGCTCCCTAGGGGGAGAGGGACCGTGCAGGGATTCCCTGGACAGGAGAGTGGTTCCCCTGTGGCTTTGGTGTGAGCTCTATCAGCTAGAATCCGAGGGCCCTCCTCCCTGTGCCCTCAGCCACAGCCAGGACTCTCTGAGCGCCCACATCCCCTAGAGCACCCAGGGTGCAAAGGCTGGTGCTCCCCCATTCATAAAAAGCCACCCAGAGCCAAAGCCCCATCCCTCCCTCATCCCTAAGGCAGGTCCTACCTTACAAGACTAAGATCCTCAACTGCCCTGTCTTCCGTAATGTCCAGACTTTCTGGAGACGCTCGCAGCACCCACAGGCCACAGAGAACCTCCACAAGAAGGATAGACATTTCTGGGGCTGCTCAGGTCCTGATAAGGTAGGGAGGCCCTCACGGCCCCCATCAGAAGGTCCTAGCACACAACAGGCTCCCCGCTTTCTCCATGATGAGCTGCCAGGCTGCCACACTGCACTGAGTTTACCTATAGCCACTGAACACTCCAATTACCAACCAGCACTAGGTGGGCAGGTGGGCAAGCAACAGGGCCTGCCCTCTGGTATCCACACCCCAGCCCAAGGCCTGGCCTTTGGATGGGAGGGAGCAGCCTGACACCAGCAGGTACAATTACAGTGGCTGGGTCCATTAAACTTTGGGAATAAAGAGCTGGCCAGGTAATTACCCCTAATCCCCTTCGAGCCTTTGTCTGCGAGCAGCACTGCCGTAAGCCTAATGGTGTGAGATAAGTGGCCAGACACCCCGGCCCTCCCCAGAGCTGCCTCAGGCGGGTCTAGAGTGCGGGCACTCAGTCAGCTCAAGCCCACCAGTATGCCATTCCTAAGAGTCTCCTTTGACAGGACCCTCCACGAAGAGGTAGTCCCCAAGGCCCCCCCAGGACGATGAGGTCCTTGGGGCTACAAGATGGTGGCAGCGTGGCAGTGGAGGAGGAGGAGGAGGATTCCAGGTCCTGGAGGGACCTGGTGTTTGGCCAGGAGGTTTGAGCGAGGAGATTCATGCCACATGGACCCCACAACCATTTCCATAACCATATTCTGGTCATGTTCAGACATAATTCCTGCCCTCCAGGAGCCATGCACAGGATGGAGATTGTGGTACAAAGCAACTCACCAATAGAATGGCTGGCCCTCAACACTGATGCATGAATGACCTGTCTGCTACAAAGGACTAAGAGGCTTCCACAGGTGTCGGCCAGCCCCTCCGCTCTTTATAACAACCCTAAGAAGTAGAGGGGGCTCCTAGGACCCTGGATATATATAGCATGCCCTTCATCCTCTGGATCCCATGGCCCCATTCAGCATTTGCATCCTGAGCGGCAGGGGTCACAAACTCAGGAGCCCCCAGGCTGTACCTCAACAGGAGAAGACAGGTCCTACCTGCGCTCTCTCTTATTTTTCTGAAAAGACAGTCCTCCCAGCCCTCTCTCTTTCTCTCTAAACAGAGACAGGGGTCCTTGCTCATTTAAAAAGCGAAGCTCCTGGTAACTACTGCCACATATTCCTGTTTCTCTAGAGAAGTCTGAAATCCAAATTTTTAGGTAAAAGCCCTCAATTTTCAAATATCAGCAACTAATGCCAACAATTTAAAACACTGGATGAACCAAGCAAATGCGTCCGTTTGCAAGCTCTGCTGTCCTGGATTTGTCTGTTCGGGGGCCCCTCTATCCCACCTCAAATGAAGCTCCTTGAGAACAAGAACCACATCACGTTCTCTGGAGACCCAGCAGCCAGCACAGAGGCTGGCACACAATCAGCGCTCATTAAATGCTGGGTAAAGGAGTCAGTGACTTAATGGTGAAGAAGCCGAGGGCAGAAAGGTTAAGTCACCTGTACAAGGTGACCCAGCTGGCGAGGACCAAGCAAAGATGAGCAGCCAGGCTCAGGCTCCTGGCTAAGTTCCTGCCACAGCTCACGTTGCTGTCCTTAGCCCCACTCTACAACATTCACAAAAATAGCCCATCCTGGATTTCACAGGGCTTATTATCCACCAGTGGAATTTAAATTCCAGTGTTTCAAGTTAAATTTTGCAAAGCATTCCACAACCATGGACCCAGAAGATCATAGACAGCTGGGCTGCAGACCCCTTCCAAGCTTGACATAGTCCATGAGTTGGGTGCAAAGGCCTCAGCAACCCCACAATGCAGGAAGAATGGGCCCACATGAGGAGGAAGGAGACCCCCCTGAATCTATGAGACCCTCTTCTTGTCCAGTCTTCTGGAACCACTAGTAGGAAATGTACATGGAGCCTTTAGGCAACGGCATCCTGACCTGGAGCTCCAGCCGCCAGAGGCTGAATACTCAGCTCCTCACGGCTACCAGACCGTGAGGCCAAAGCACAGGAGCTAAACTTCCAGTTCAACATAGCAGCTCGAAGACTGCCTGCATTAGTTACTGTGGGCATAACAACATCACAAAGCTACAAAAAAGGTGTCCACCGGGACTGCAATTTCATCTCAAGTCTCAAATGGGGAAGGACTGAGCTCTTCCAGTCTTATGCGGTTGCTGGCATAACTCAGTTCCTTGCAGCCTGCTGGACTAGGGGTTTCTTGCTGGCTTGCAGCCAGAGACCACCCTCAGTTCCTAGCTGGTTGTTGGCTGGAGACTGCCCTCAGCTCCCTGCCATGTGGGCTTCCCACATCGCTTCATCAAAGCCAGCTAGGGAGAGAGCCTTCAAGCAAGACTGATGTTACAATCTTATGTAAGATACGGACATGACATCCCATCACCTTTGCCACATTCTGTTAGTTAGAAGGAAGTCACAGGTCCCGACCACACTCAAGGCTGGGGGGATGGAATAAGACATGAGTACCAGGAGGAGGAGATAAATAGGACCATTATATAGTGCGCCACACACTGCCTAACACAAAGCAAAGTATTTTTTTATTGCATCAGTCCAAGAGGACCAAGAGAAAAGAAAAGGAAACAACAGAAGAGCAATGTCAATGCTATTTTGGAAGCCAGCAAATAAATGGATGAGTGATGCGGACGAAGGCTGCAGCATTCCACAGTCTGCTAAGCTAAGGCAATCTAGGCCAGCCTTCAGAAGCAAGCTGCTGCGGACAGAACCTCAGAAATGCAAGCGACTTAGAGGCGATAGGTGCCTCTGAAAGCAAACAGACTGGTTAAAGTCTTTAAAAGCGGCAAACAGATATGCCCTCCTCGATCCTCATCATCCACGTAAACATTTCTCTTCCAAACTTTCAGAACACAGTAGGTCTATCCTCTGAATCCAGGGACACAAAGCAAAACTGAGGAAAGTGGTGAGGTGCCATTCTAAAAATGGGGATTCTATGAAAATTAATGTACTAAATAGCAAAATCCCCCAGTGCCCTTTCTCCTTTTGGCTCCAAGAGTTACATGTATCAGGCTGGAAAATTCCCCCTTGAAACTAACCAGCCCATGAAAAAAACTCCCAAAGATACCACTATTTGAGGGTCTCCATGCCCAGAGTACTTCCAACCAGCATGTTCGTGCCTCATCTTAAATATGAGCCAAGAATCACCAGCATCCACCAAAAAGACAGGACAACCAAAAGGAAACAAAAGTAACCCAGAGAAAAAATACAATATAAACAGCAAAGGAAAACTCCAGAGAAAAATACAATACCCTCAGTGAAAGAAGAGAACATAGAGCACATATAAGGTAAAAATTGAAAGCTGTAAAGACGTACAAAGCAAGAGCTCTAAGAAATTTAAAAAAGGAAAACAAGAGTAAAAAATCCAGTAGATGTTTGTAAGATAAAGTTGAAAACATACAGTTTAGAGCAGCAGCTCTCAAAGTGTGGTCCTCAGATACCTAAGGGTTCCTGCAGCCCTTTCAAGGGGCCCATGAAACCAAAATTATTTTTATAATAATACTCAGCCATTAGTCACCTTTTCCACTGAGTTGACGTTTGATGGTACAAGAGCAATTGTGGGTAAAACTCCTGGGGCCTTAACAGAAATCAAGGGGGTGGCAGCAAACTGTACTAGTAGTCACTATTCTTCACTGCCACACACTCAAAGTAAAAACTTAATGTCAAGAAATATTTTCTCAAAAATTAACAAAGTAAGTCTTTCAATTCAAGGAAAACAACTGGTAATCTTTGTTACTAACAATAAAATTTGAGCTTTCAAGCAAAATTAGAATTTTAGGAAGCTCATCTAATACCATAAGCTTGAGAGCATACTTTTCTGTTGTGATCAGTGACATTTACAAATCGAAATGTTTGATATTGTATAAAGCAATGTGTCAACATTTCAAAAATCTATAATTCAGTGCACCAGTATTTGCCAAATGATCAATGAATAAGGTTACAAAATCAGGCATAGGGAAAATCCACTCCACGTACGAGATAGACCAATGGATTTTAATGTAACAGAGAACAAGAAGTTTACTAATAAGGTTTCAGATTCCACACTGACACTAACCTTTGAGAACTCACCATGGTAGAGTTTTGTTGTAATATCAAAGAATATATCCGCATTTATCCGAAAGGGCAATTAGAAATACTCTTCTCTTTTCCAGTACACATCTGAATGAAACCAGACTTTCCTCATATACTTTCTTCATATACTTCAATCAAAAAACATATCACAACAGATCCAATGAAGAAACAGGTGAGAATATAGCTATTGCTATTAAGCCATATAGTTGAAAGAATAGCAAAAATATGAAACAATGTCACTCTTTTCACTAAATTTTTTGCTTTGAAAAATGTATTTATATTTTCATAAATTATGCTATTTATGTTAACATGTAAATGGTTTATTTATATGAATTAATATTTTTTAATCTCTGTTTTAAGTTCTAATATGGTGAATATCAATAGGTATAATCTACATAAATAAAAGGTCTTTGTGATTCTCAATGATCTTTACAACTGTAAATAGATCCTGAGACTAAAAAAGGAATCTGAGGCCAAAAGATTTGAGAACTACTGCTCTAGAATGTAAAACAATTAAAAAATGGAAATTAGGAGAAAAGGTTAATCAGTGGATCAGTTCAGGAGATTCAACATTTAAAAAAAAAAAAAAAATTCCAGAAAGGAGAAAATGAATGGAGGGTGGAAATTTTTATCAAATAAATCTTATAAGGCAAATCCCTACAGCTAAAGTTTCTAGATTTAAAAGTATCCAGCAAGCGCCCAAAACAATGTATTTTTAAAAATTCATATGAAGTGATGGAAATGCGACATTTCTGGACACTGGTGATAAAGGGATGAGTCTCAAAGCTTCTGGGTGGAGGGAAGGGGAGGAGAAGGAAGGAATGGTGAGAAACGGTCACCTTCTAAGGATGGGGACACAGAATAGCACGTGACTTCTCAGGAGAAATGGGAAGCTAGAAGACAATGCAACACTACCTCCAAGTCTCTAAGGAAAAGCAATTTCAACCTAGAATTTTATATTCAGCCAAACTACTCATCAACTATAAAAGTCAAACAAAGATACTTTCAGACATGCAAAGCCTCCAAGTTTTTGCCTCCCATGTGCCCTTTCTCAGGAAGATACTGGAAGGTATGCTCCTTGAAAGTGAGAGAGTAAATGGAGAAAGAGAAAGGCATGGAACTCGAGACAAGCGATCCAGCAGGAGGCCCTGCATGAGGGTAAAGGGTGAACTCAGATTAGCAGTGGTGCCTACAGAGCCACTATCCAGACTGAAGGAAAAAAACAAAACACAGATTAACTGATGCATTTGAACATATTCAGAAAATACTTAGAGTTTAATCAGAGAATTGGAGGATAAATGGTAATAGAAAACCAAGCAAATGAAAAAGCATGTTGGTTACTATGCACCTAATTTCAAGGAAAACAGAAAGTCTATCAGGAGAAAAGTGATCACAGTACATTACATGGATGTTTACACCACGGTGGGTATTAACACCATCATAACCTGGGTGCTGCCATGTTTCATAAAGACTGGGGAAAGGGAAGTTAATGTGCATCTATTTGATCAGAGGAGAACTGATATAGGAAATCTTAACCCCCATCTTCCATAATTGAAAATCAAAAATAATAACTAAAAAAAAAAATCAAGAAAAAGGTAACATAAGCGCATTATCTAGAAATATGGTAACTACCAAAAGAAACAACCAAAAGAATTAAAAACAGTTACTTCTAGAAAGCAGAAACCAGAGGTAGGGGTCAGTGGGCTGCTTTTCATTATAAGCTTATTACTGCTTGGCTATGAATATGTATTCCTTTGATAAAAATAAAAGTCAAATTAAAAAATTACCCAGGCACCAGACGAGCCAAACTCCCCTCTTCATAGTCTCATTCATAAACATTCCTTGAACTTTTACTTGCCTTTACCCCATAACCA
Organism: Balaenoptera physalus; assembly: GCF_965194825.1. Lineage (NCBI taxonomy): Eukaryota > Metazoa > Chordata > Mammalia > Artiodactyla > Balaenopteridae > Balaenoptera > Balaenoptera physalus. Next base: position 64,929,780 of record NC_138890.1, read on the forward strand.
CAGTCCAGCCAGTTGTGAGTAGCAAGCATGGCATGATTTGGGGGTACAGGAAATCCAAAGATGTTCCCTCACTCCTGTGGCTGACACTGAAGCCACCCCAATAAGCCCTGTCATGGTCATCACCATTCACTGGACCTTAGTACAGAGCATAACATCACCCAGGAAGCTACACACTCTTATTTATCTCCTTTTTTCCAGGTGAGACTGAAGCTCAAACAGCCTAAGAGGCAGGGCCTACTCCCTAGGGTTAGTAAATTGCCGAGGGGGATGTGAATCTAGGTGCTCAGTTTGTCTCTCAAACCCATGCTGTACTTCCAAGCTAACCTTCGCCTCTCGCTGGTGAGGCTTCCGCATCGCCCCCCCCCAAACCTCAAGAGGGTCACCTGCTCCCCTCAGGACAGTTTTACAGGTCGGCCTATCACCCCTGATACGCTCAATAATTTGCACATGTTTGGAGAAAGTGGCGATATCACTATGAAAGGAGAGGTGGCAGGACAGGCATTATCACACCTCATCTGATAGAGGAGGAAACTGAGACCAGGGAGAAGAAGGGGCCGTCCCGAAGTCACGATAGGAGCCCAGGTGGCCTGACTCACCTTCTGGTACCCCTTCAGCTATACTGCCAGTAGGCCCCTTCCTTGTCCTCATTCAAGCTTTGGAGTTGGCCTATTTGTAAGGAGGAAGAACTATTCATGGGTTTCCTCAGTCCAGCTTTGGGTTTACTCTTCAGTGAAAATGGTCGCAAGTGGATGCAAAACAGACACAATGACACCTGGTGTGTTCTCAAGAGAAGAGGTCAAAACACAGTGGGGCTTGGCTGGAGGGGTGGGGGTGACAGGGCTGAGGTCCAGGTGCCAAGACATTCAGGTCTGGGTGTCTGCTGGGAAGCCCAAGAGGATAGAGACACACCTGGATGTCAAAGTGACCCACAGCCTTTAAGGAAAACACTTGGCTTCCCAGAGGGGTCCAGAGCTGTTACTGGGGACCAAAATGGAGCCAAGGGCATGGGGAGGGCATAGAGGATGATCAGCGTCCCCACGGCAATTACTACATCATCTCTCCTCCAGCTCCCAACAGGGCAGCCCAGCTGGGCACAAGGAAGTGTTCTACCCCCGGCATTTGTTAGATTGAACTGTGCTGGCAACATCCTGCCCGAGTCTTTCCTGATACTGATGACAGGTCACACACAGGGCTGGGCTGGACACTGGTGAATCCCTGCTGAAAGAATCTGTAAACCCACAAAGCCAGTCGCTGCTCTGTGTGGCAGCAAGCTGGCACCACCCACAATATAGGAGGTTCTGGCCTCTTTCTAAAAACAAGGAAATAGTTCCATGGATACCCACGAGTCTTCTTTCATTCCATCAAAAGGCATACATGTTAAGTTCTCAGACCCGAGGAAGTCCTATAAAGAATCCATCATCTCCCACCAAAGCCCATACCCTTCTCTCTCTAGACCAGTGCTCCTCAAAGTGTGGCCCCCCAGTTAACAGCAGCAGCAGCACAGGGGCACTTGTTAAAAATGCCAATTTCTAGGACCCACCCCAGACCTAATGAATCAAACTCTAAAGGTCGGTGGGACCCAGAAATCTCTTGTATCAAGCTATACAGGTGATTCTGACACAAGCTAGTTTGAGAACCACTGCTTGGGATAAAATCTCCCCAATTAAAATCCCTATACAAAGCAGGCTTCTTCCCCTGAATGAGAAAAAGATAGCTGATGTCATCGATCACTCACGATTAACATCCAACTCCTCCAAAATCATTTATTCAGCATCTGTTCTACATATATCTAAGATACCTTCACAGATATGTAAGTGTATATAATTATAGAAGAAAAGGGGGAAATATATCTCATATAACTTATTACAATTATGTGTGTGTGTGCTTATGTTTGTGTGTTTTTCCCACCTTCTCCCTAAGATCCTCCAACTTGCTGAGCATGGGACTCAGCTTTCCCTGGATTTTGCCCTCAGGGTTGTTCAGACCCCTCTGGGTGAGCCGGGAGCTAAGCCAGCCACCATCGGCTGAGAGTTCACACCCAGCCCAGCCTCCGGGACTTACGGTCCAAGACTTGTCTGAAAACTCCTAAGGACACGCAGTCCTTCCTTCCTGCACATTTCTTGCTTCCTTCCTTGCCCTCTTCCTGCTCGAGAGTCATATCACATACGTTATGAAATGTACACATTTCAGCACATTTCTCCTGCCTCCCTATCATCCAGCGCCGCTAATTGGGCCTCCACATCTGGCTCCTCCCTCTCCTTTTCCCTGACTAACCTCGCCCCGTCACCTTTCAGAGAGGCTGAGGCTCAGGGCGGCTCACTGTCCAGGGTGCAGCACTGTGTTTCCCTGTTCCCACGTCGCATATGAATCAGGGCCCATGGGAATTTAAGGACAAGTCAGCCCAGCCTGTGTATTCCAGCGGGGTCCCCCTAGGAGCATGCCACAGGCAAGCCCAGCTGGAGACCCGGGCCTGCAACATGGACCCCTCTGAAAGCCTCATGAAAGCATTCCAGGATGTAATAAACCCGTCAAGCCCTGGCTAATTTATATCTAAGTGGATGATTTCCCATTTTTCAGAATGTAAATGTTTAGATTGCAGCATTCCCCTGCCTCGGCATCCGGGGTCCTGGCACGTAAGTGGTGAAATCAGCCCGCTTTTCCACAGGGATCCTTAGATGGAAGAGCTACAATGCCAGCATCCTCCAACTGGGAAGAGCTTCCTGCTCTCAATCCGCACGTGTGCAAACCCCACGCCAGAGGCAGTACACCAGCGTTTGCTTAGTGTTGAGAAGTCTCACTCTCGCTTTTACAGGGAATGGGAGGAGAAACGGAGTTTTCAAAGGCAGGACCTCAAAGCTGAGAGAGCAACTCAGATTAGCTAGGTATTCCAAGACAGTGTTCCTTTTATACTTCTTTCCAAAATGTTCTTCGTTTGCTGTAGCCTCAAATACATTTTATTGCATCTTTTCATTGTATAAACAGGCAAGAGAAGTAGATTAGTGGGAATAAATATAACACAACAATCCAAGGAAACGGTCCAGTTTGGCCGACCGAGCCCCAAGCAGCCCACTGCCCGCTCTGTCCAGGGCTGCATGCACTAACCCATGAGACCCTGCCAGCCAAAACTCTGGGTGGTCCATCATCAAGGGCAGTCCCCAGCAAAGAGAAGCCCCATAAAGAAAGCCATGAGCCTAGGGAACCACTAATGTCTCTTTGGGTTGTAGACACAGAACCACCAGCTCCCCAAGACCAAGGGAACTCCAGGCAAGAGGCCCCATGATACACTACTGGCATCCAAGGACTTTCACGAGTTCAACCAAACACACCCATCATCCTGGCGCGTTCCATAAAAGGGCATCAAGTAAGTGTGAGCCCTACCAGCCACCAGCAGTTTCCTCACTGGCAAAGTGAAGCTGAGAATGTCTGACCCTCCCCACCTGCCAAGACTGACGTGAGAAGTCCTGAAATGCTGCAGGGGAAGGCTTGAGAGTCCTCGAAGGAAGGCTGCTTCACCTATCCAAGAAGGCAGCATAATGCTGCACCTCAGAGCACTGGCTCTGACGTGAGTCACACTGTCCAGTTTCAGTCCACCAGCTCCTGGCTGTGTGTCCTTGGGGAAGTCACTTCACCTCTCTGAGCCTCAGCTTCTTTTCCAGTAAGATGGAGATGATATAGTATCAATCTCCTAGGCTGTTACTGATCATTAACACGGATTGAGTATTTACTAGCCTAAGCCAAAGGGCAGCCAGGTGAGATCACCTGACAGTGGATTGTGGACCTGGATGAATGGGCCACTCCCTTGAGTGCACACTGGCTGGATGGTGGCAGACGGTACTCAGGCAGCATTTGTGAAAATGAGTCCCAACAGGAGAGACCTGCAGAGAATGGCTGGGTGGAATGCTGCCACGAGCCAGACCTGCTCCCTGGCACAAATGGGCTCTGACCCACCCGAAGGGCCAGACTCCTCCATGGCTCTCAGCTCGAGCCAACACCACCCCCTCGGAGCAGCAGGGATGGTTGGTATAATCATCACTAGGGCCTGCACCTATCCTCAGGACCCACGGGCGAAAGGAGTCAAGTCCATGTGGGGCCCCCCTTCGCAGTCACAGTGCCTGAGCTTTGCCAAGTCACCCGAGGACAAGGTTTTCAGGGAAATGCTCAAAAGTGAGCCCAAGTTCCATCCCAGCTTTGCCCCAGGTCTGAAGCTCAGGGGCAGCGCACAGCTCCACGTCACCTCTGCACCTCTCCAAATCCAACATCCCCTTCAGCCCTGGAGGCTGACCAGGGCACCAAGGGGCCTCCTCCTGTATCAGGGATCTGCAAACCCAGCCTTGTCCAGCTTCCTGCTCAGCCCCATTTCCCTTCCTGGTCCGGGCTATGGGGACCAAGCTGTGAGCATTAGCAAGGACCCCCACTCCCAGCCCAATCATTTGCAGACAGCCCGTGCTTCCCCCCTTGGCTTGCCGTGTGACTGCCCCAACACTTCCTGGCCAATCCTGGCCATGCAGCAAAAGCTTTCCCTGGTCCACCATTGGGCAGCCTGGCTAGAGGTTTTATTCCGTTAATTTTCATCCTGAGAATTGGAAGCAGCTCTCCTTGGTGCTCCTGTAGGATTTAATGAGCTACCCAACATCACATTTCCCACTCAGGCAGCTTAAACCTGCATTTCACCCCAGGGGTGCTGCCACTCCATCCTGCCCCATGGACACCAGCCTGCGCCAGGCGAGCCCCAGGCTGCGCCCAGAGCCAGCATCTCCTCCTCCCTGGGGTCCAGCCTGCTCAAAGCACGGCCAGCAGCTCCAGCCTCCACAGGGGTCTCCGCCAAACCCCTTGGCAGAAAGCAAAGTAGAATCTTCTTTGGACCCACGTCCACATCATAGGCACATAAAGGCCTTTATTACCCATAAAGCAAAATTCCTGCAAAGCCTTTCCATCTCGACATGCCACATGCTATAAAATGACTGCTGCTCACACACAGCCCTTGTGCGTGTCAGGGTCTACCCACACACGCTGCAACCAGGGCACGCCCACACCCACCTGACCTGGGAAGGCATGGGGGTCCAAATCCCACCCCTGGCACCCACCAGCTGAGTAATATGGGCCCATCACTTCATCTCATCGAGGCTTATCTCCTTCCTCTGGAACATGGGAGAGCAACAGCGCCTAATTCACCTGACTTGTGTGAAATCCAATTTGCAGTTTATTCATTCATTCAATCACTGATCAAATAGCAAGTCCCCTACCCTGTGCCGGGCCTGCCCTGAGCACAGGAGACACAACACTGGCCAGAATCACCCACACCCTCACGGTGGTTCCATTCTAGCAGCAAGTAATGAATGAACTTAAATTTCAGATAATGCGGAGTACCATGAGCGCAAGGAGACAGGGCACTCTAGGAGTGCTGGGGGGCGGCTAGTCCAGACTGAGGGTTAGGGAGAGAGCAGCTCACGCACACAGGAGCACCACATAGCTAGAAAATGTGTCTACTGTAATAGTATACCATATTAACACATTAAGAATTACACACTATAATGTATAATTATATGTATGATGCAGTATTACCCTGCAGCACAGCGCAGCTGGGCTCCCTGAACTGTGAGGTACCTGCCAAAGCCAAAAGCCTAGGCAGCCTCACGGGAGTGGCCAGGATCTCCGGGGCTTTGCTGCTGCCGCTTCACTATCAGGGATGACTTCTAGGCTCACCCCACAGATAATTATACCTCTCCCGTCCCTACCCCTGCCACCCAAGTCCCCCTGCCCCTCCTCAGACCGAGTCTGCACGACCCCCCAAGAGGGCCGGGACCTCATCTGTCCTGCACAGGGACCCGCACCCAGCAGGTGCTCTGAAAGGCCGAAGGAACTAAGCAGGACTCAGGAGATGTTGCAAGTGCTGCCCAGCCCCCAGAACAGACCCACCTCCCCACGCCCCCAGCCCCAGAGCCAGAGGGAAGGAGCCCCATTTGCCCAGATTGACTGTAACGCTCAGATAGGGCAAGGGACTCCTCCAGCGCCTCTCCATTTCCTGCTCTGCTGGGACTTGCGCTCACCTCAATAACCGGCCCAGAGAGCCCTTCAGCTCACCACGCCTCAGCAACCGGGGTGCCGGGCCAGATCCACTGACCCCATCCAGCAGCCAAGCCCACAGAGGGGCAGTGAGGTCACCCAGAGGTCGCACTGGTGTACATCCTGTCCCAAGGGAGACACCATGACCCATCCATGGCTCACCTCCTGCAGGGCCAGACAGGTCTGTCGAGCCCAGGGTGTGTGACAGGCCTTGTACTGCGTGCTTGGCCTGAGGCTGAGCCGATCAGCTGGCATGGGGTCAGAGCAGCACTGGCCCTGTCATCATAGGGGCGAGGGCGACACGTGCCTTCTGCAAACATCCGCCGCACACGCCCTAGGTCGCTATCACAGGGTCCCCTCTGCGAGGAGCAGTCGTGAGCAGCAAGGGTCTGTTGCAAGCGCCCTGACTGAGCAAAATCTCACGGGCGAAAAGAGGGCCATCGTTAGGGGGCTGAGGCGGCCAGGCTGCGGGGGAGGAGGAACAGAAGCCAGGAAGGGTTGAGGCAGGAGACGGAGGTCCTGGGGCCGAGGCTTAATGATACTGACGAGGGCTGAGCTGGGCATGGTGGGTCAGGACACCTGCATCCAGCAGTAACCAGAGCGAACAGTCAGGGACAACACAGTGAGAGGGGAGCGCCCTTTCCTGAAGCCATAGTCAGGAGAGCCCCCAGGACCAAGAAGAGCAGCCTTCCCGTAAAGCTGGAGGCACGTGGCTCATGGAGACACTTAGCCAACGGCTCCCCATTATATACCAGAAACCTGCCATCTGCAGATGCCTCTTCCTCCTCCTGCCCTAGGGACCACTTGGAAACCCAGGGCCAGGTGTAAGATCATCCAACTGCCAAGGGGTCATCTTTCTGCCAGGGGGGGACCCTGAGCTCTTCGAGGAGAACAGGGTGGTGCTTCCCTCAGGAAACCCCACCAGGACACAGGAGAGTGAAGTCTCCAAAGGGCGTGGGGTCAGGGATGGCACAGCCCCACCCAGGTTACCCGACCTGCTGCAGAGGCCATGGAACAAGGGTTGTCACACATAGCGTGAGCCGGGCACCCTTCCTCTTCCCTCTCCAGTGCTCCGGGCAGTTTGACAAAGCTGCTCAGCCCCACCTTTCAGTGAGGTCAGGGAATGAGCATCCAGCAGGGCTGGGACCCTTAGACCACACCCTTGTCACCTGGGAAACACCTGGGGCCAAAACACTTCAACTCAGCCTCTTGGCAGCTGCCTGATGACACATCTGCTCCAGACCCCAAACTGCAGGGCCAGTAAGATCTCTGACAGGGAGCTGGAAAATCTAACGTTTCCACTTCTTTTCTGGAATGGAAAGGGGTGAGGGTCATGCTACCTCTGCTCACACACCTCCAGAGATGGGACGTGGCCTCAAGGTGGCTGGGCCCCTAAATGACCACTCTGATAGGAAGTTCCTCCTCCTAGTGAGCTGACACCTGTCTGTTACTTCTGCGGCCCAGCCTCAGACCTGCCCACCGAGGGCATGCCATCAGACAGCCCGTCAGCTACCTAAAGATGCCACGTCCCTCATCATTAATAATCACTGACAGGGTGGTGGCCACGTGCCAGGCGGCGAGCGAGGAGACAGAGAAGTAAGATAAGAGCCCTGCCCTGCCATCTGGTGGGGGAGGAAGCTCTCACAGAGGTGAGCCAAGAACTGTGCAAGCACATGGGGTGCCGCCACCTCTCAGCAGTCAAAGAAGGCTTCACAGAGGAGGCCATGCTCTGAGTGGACCTCCGGTCACCACGTGGGAAAGAACTTCCCAGGTACAGAGAAGAGCAGGTACCCAGCAAGGCCCAGGACTGGTGGGTTCTGAGAAACACAAAGGCCAGAGGCCAGACTAGGACAGGCCTGGGAGCCGCTCCCCTACTGTCACCCCCACCAAGTCACCTGCTCCAAGTTCCTGGCCCTTTCTCCAGGGCTCCTGGCTTCTCCCAGCCTCCTGGGCAGCAGAGGATCCTCTAGGGTAGAGAGTTTGCAAAGGTGGCCCTGGTGATGCCCGGCATTCATTCATTCACTCATTCATATTCTCTCTCCCACACACGTACACACTCAATCTCTCTCACCTGCTAGAACCGTCATAAGGCTCAGCTTTGCAGCCTGGGAGGCTTGTCCAGCCACTCACACTCCTCCCTCAGCTCACTGGACTGGTACCAAGTGAACTGAGATGGGTGGCAGGGGGTGACCCAAGGGGGAGAGCTCAGAGTCTTCTCCCAGATTCTGAAACGGCAACCCCCCACCCCCTCCCTACCAGAGCTCATTCACTCAGCAAATATTCATCAAGCTCCTATTCTTCTGTCAACACGGAACAAGTATATTTAAAAGTTTCCACCATTAGGTCACCACCATGAATCCCGGCACCCCTCAGACCTCCCAATCCATGGACTCATCGAATACGTGTGGGCCTGCCATCCTGGACCAGCACCACTGTGCACACTGGCTACACAGACATAAACCTGAGGGTTGGGGTCCTGGCCTTCACCAAGCTGACTCCCTAGAGGGGAGACAGATAATAAACAAGCAAACAGACAGGATAAGTGTTATGAAGATAAATACGGTGATGTGATAAAGTGAGAGTGGGGGTGGGGAGTGCTTTCGATTGGACGTCAAGCAAAATCTCTCGGAGAGGTGATGTCTGAGCTGAGACCTGAATGACGAGGAGCTTTTCCAAGCAAAAAATCTGGGGAAAGAGTGCTTCCATCAGAGGAAACAGGAAGTGCAAAGGCCCTGAGGTTACTGTTCCAGCAACAGAAAGGCCAGCACTGTTGGTGCTTATTCAGCAAAGAGAAGCTCTGAAAAGCCATTTACTACCTTTATAAGCTCTTAGGTTTTGATTCTAGGTTAGGCCCGGGGTTTTTCCCTTCACTTTCCCCCTTTAGTACCATCGGGATGGGCTAGGTTGTGCTGCAGTAACTTCTTCCTTTACACCACACACCCACTGCTGGTCAGCTGGGGTTTCTGCCCTGCCTTGTCTTCACTCTGGGGCCTGAGCAGACAGACCAGCTACTCTCTGGAATTCTGTGCCAGAGGGAAGGAGAAAGTAAGACTAATCACATGCCAGGTTTTTACGTGGTCACCCTGAACATTAGGGGACAGGGAAGGCCAGTCCTACCCCGTGGCCAGGAGGAGAAACAGAAACGTGGGAGGAAGGACCTAGGACTACCAGGGCAAATGCTTGTTCACTGGTTGGAATCCTGGGGTCAGCGCTGAAACAGGCCTGTGATCTCCAACAGCACCATCACTGACGGACAGGTGGCAATGTCGCTCCTGAAAGCAAAGACTCATTTTGGCAACGGCAGAGGAAGTGGGTCCTACACCAGGCATCTCTTCTCTCTGTGCCCTGCAGTGGGCCTTTCCTCTGACCAGGTCTCCTGCTAGGTGTACACCCATCATGAGTACCCACCTACGCAGCCCCACACAGGTGAGCCTCACGTCCTCCTGCCCCTCCTCCTCCTCGCCCAGAGCAGCGCCCAGACACATCATGTAAATCCCTTCATGGGGCAGAAGGTGGTCTGAAGCAGCAGCCTGGAATTAGAAAGGGGTCTTATTTCCCCCATCCTTCCTCAGACTCCAGATTCGCTCCCTTTGCTCTTCTCTCCCACTGCATGGGCCACCGAGCAGAGGACCTCCAGCTCTGATGCAGCCATGCCTCCTCTGGGTGAGGCCAAGAAACTCCCAAAACCATAAAGATGTCCAAACATTGGCCCAGCTTCCTCCAAACAGGCATAAACCGCCTCGCTCACATCCGGGCCCACCACACCCCTCCTCTGGGCCTCCGGCACCATCTGGCACATCCACCCTCCGGCAGCCCGCAGCTCCATGGTGGCGGAAGTGGGGATGGGAGAGAGACTCGGCCACACCCAACCCCAGCTCCCCCATGGCTCCGGGGGTCGGGGTGCCCTTGATGGTGCCTACCTTCACCCCTCGGCTGAGCAGTGACAGCCTGCACACTGGATTCCGTGCCAAGCCGCCCCAAATCCATTTATTTTTAGTCTGTTTGTTTATCTCATTTCAAGCTAACTCTGTGTCATCACTTGTTATCATAACAGAGAGCACCTGGAAGTGTCTTGGAAAAGCAACAGATAAGCTTTGGAGAGTGCCAGGGATTGCCAGGAACACCAACTGTGTTTCCAGCCTGATGCCCCAGTTGCGACAAAGCAGATTCCTTTCTTCCCTTCACATGAAAAGCCTAATCCAGGTAAGCCAGCCAAGAACGGCTGCCTGGACTCCCAAGACCTTCCTTCCCCCTCATCAGCCCTGTGCCTGGTGACGGGACTCACACGCGGTGACGTCAGCCTTGCACGGGGCTGAGTGCAGGTCCTGGCCAAGCACCAGGTCCCCGGAGTGTCAGTGTTTTCTCTCCACTCCCCATGCCAGCCTTGAGCCAACCTGTCCACCAAGAGCCAGGGCCGCAAGGGATCAGGACAGTCTTGAAGGCAGGACCACACAGTCATCTATTTGGACAGGCCAGGAGGGCACAGGAATAATCATCCTTACCGAGTCCTGCCGAGCCCGTCACCTGAGAGGCCGCAGACAATGGTGGCAGGGCCAGCCTTCTGCTACCACAGCTGGGTGTTGCAGGCCACACAGCAGTCCCCAGGGGGGCCGACCCAGCATGTCGCCCTCATTCTGATCTGCCTCCCGCAGGGTTCCGAGACCCAAGCCCTCTCTCAGCCTGGCTTCTATCACCACCGTCACCACCATCACAATGGCTCCCCTGGCTAAGCACCTGCCGTACCCGGACCCTGCGCTAGGCTCTTTCCAGACAGTGAGCCTCGTGGCAACCCTCCTCCTCATCACATTAGAACAGTTAAACAGCTTGCCTTGGTCACCATGCAAGAAGCCGCAGAAGCCGAAGCCATCATCTACGTCTTGCTCTGTCTGGCCCTCATCCCTGGTTGTAAAGAAGAAAGGGTGACAGAGAGCCCATTGAGAATGCCTCTCCACCTAGATTCCACCAGGATTCAGGGGCCCAGGTCCAACCTCAGCCAGCGCCTCCCCAGTGGGCACCTACTGCTTGCTAGCCATGTGCGAGGGCCATGCCAGAGACGTGCAAGGAGGAAGCAGTCGTCCCTGCTCTCCAGAGGGCCCAGCCTGGTGGGCAGACCTGTGCCCGGCTCCCAGAGAGAGCACCAGAAGGCTTCCAACAGAGTGGGGGCCCCTTCCCACCCCCTGTCCTCCCTGACCCAGGCTCTCATCACCTCAGACTCCTGAACGGCCTTTGGAATTGTCTCCTCTTTTCAGTCCATTGACACGTGACCAGGCGGCTCTGACTGTCACTCTCCTGCTGAGAACCATCAGCGGCTCTCATCCCCTTACCCACTCACGCACCAGGTACGGAGCGCCCACCACCTGCTGGGCACTGTGCCGGGAGCCGGGGCTGCAGCGACAGGCAAGACGACAATGCTTGTGTCCTAGCTGAGGGGGCAGCTCGTGCTCTCCAGGGCAAGGCTAGACCTCCAGCGTCCAAGGGCACGAGCTCTGTGCTCAGACCCACAACCTCAAGTCTCACACCTGCTACCCACTGTGCATGTGGGCTGTGATTATTACCACAACTACCACTGCCACTCTAGTCCCTTGGACCCTGGAGACTGACCCTGAAGTGGCCCCTGGGCAGAGAGAGCCGGTCGCCGTGGCCGGAGAATGACTCCTGGGTGACGCCTTTGACCTCGGTCTCAGGGGATGTGAGTGTGGAGTAAAGAAACAAGACGATCCCAGGCCCGAGGAGTAGATCTGACAGAGGCCAAAAGGCACAGCGTGTGTCTGGGGAGGGTGGGTTGGCAGATCTGGATGGAGATGGAGTTTGGAGAGGAGAGCTGGAGGCCGGGGCCGGTCAGAGGGGGACTTTGTTCTTATCCATGGAGGCTTCTAGGCGAGCAGTGCCACACCCAGAACTGCCATGAAGGGGAGAAAGTTTGCTAAGGAGCCACAGTGGTCAAGACAGAGAGCTGGGGAGAGACCGGAGTCAGGCGAGAACCAGGCGAGAAGTGCGGAGGGGCCACCCTTGCGCTGGGGCCCGAGGCACGGAGGGGAGAAGGCAGAGCGTGGAGAACAGGCCTTAAAAACCGAGAGCTCACAAGGGCAGGGGGCGGGAGCAGGTCCACACACTAGACGGACACGTGCAGGGCTCACCCACCATGTAGGCCCTGCAGTACAGAAAGCTCCGGGCAGCGAGGATGCCCTGGCCTGGAGCCTGACACCTCGGCGAGGAGCAGGGTGTCCCACAGCAGCTGCCCTGGCTCTAAATCCCAAGGGTGGGAAAGCTCTCGACACAACATAGCATCTGCCTCCCTGCCTCCTGATGGATGGGACTGGCCACCAGGCCAGATAGGGAGAGGGCTGCCCCCAACTCTTCCCTTGGCCTAAAGAGTCCAAGTTCTCTTCTCCATCGCCAGAGAGAAATGAAATCAATGCCCTGTCCCCCCAGTACTCCAGGCAGGCAGCCCCCTCCTCACCCGACCCTTGGCAGAGTGGCCCTGCCAACCCCGTCCCAGGTCCCCTTTGCCCCTTCCCGACCGGCGTGTGTCACTGAGTGAGCATTGGTTAATGGGCTCTGGAGAGAGCCGACCTGCCAGTGAAGGGACAGACATGCCACCACTCACATGGCCCTCTGCTTAAACCTGCCCGGGAGCTACGCGTGTTTTTCAACACATGTAAAAGAGCTCAGTCATCCACAACCATATCAACACAGATCAAAACTGCAATGAGATACCACTTTTCATCAATCGGATTGGCAAAGATCAGCACAACTGATACTGCTCCACGTAGGTGGAGATGTGGGGAAGCAAGCCACTCACACCTCGTTGGCAAGACAGGCAAGTGGAACGGGGCAACGTGGCAGAATCAAGCAAGCTTAAAAATGCATATCTGCTTCGATCAGCACATCCCCTGTAGGGATTTCTCCTGTAGGTGCACATGTTAACTAAGACATTGGCTGTAGCAGCATCTCTTATTATGGCAAAGACAGGAAGCAGCCACAAAGCCCATCCATGGGGCACTGGTCCAAGAATGTATGGTCTGGCTACATAACGGAATAATATGCAGCCAGTAAAAAGAATGAGGCAGCTCTGTGTGAGCTGATACAGGATGAGTGTTGAGATATGCCAAGTATCAAAAGGAAAAAAACCAATCAGGCAGCTTGGCATATGGAGTACACTGCTATTCACAAAATGAAAAAGTTTGGAGGTATCAGATACATGCACAAGCACTGACCCCTGTATGCTTGACTGAGCACACCTCTGGGAGGGCATAAAGGATGCCCTGGAAACACTGGTTGCCTCTGGGGAAGGGAACTGATGGCTGGAAACAGGCAGAGGGATGCAGGTATCACTGTCTACCCTTTTGCACCATATACCCTACACGAGTATCACCCAGTGGCCATATTACCTTAAGGAAATCAACAAGGAACTCTCTTATGGGATAGCATTTCTCGTGCCTGCACCCATCTATGTTAGACTTCCCGCCCCTACCCCAGGAGATCTCACACAACTGGACCCAGGTGCTGCTTTCACCAACTCCTCAGTGCCTGACACTATGCCCAGCACACGGGCTGCTCAGCAAAGGGGCTGAGCGCCGGCCCCTCCAGTTCCAGGGTCTCCATCTCTTCCTGGAAGCCAGCAGGGGCCAGAGCTTGCTCTCCTCCGTCAGGAGGATGGGGGGAGGCCGTTGGGCAGTGGACCGGGCCATCAGCCTCCAACTGTATTGCTCCCCCAAAAACACATCCGTGAAGCCAGTGCTCCGTATCCTGGAAGGACCCTTGAGGCAGGCAAGGCGCCGGCAGAGCGCCCACAGCGAGCTGCCTGTGGTCCGGGGAATGGCCTCCGTTGACTAATTTCTGTACATAATTCCACCCAGGATGAGTCAACAACAGGGCAGACAGGAGTCCCCACAGGCCGGCCCCAAACCTGTTGAGAAGGTGGGAAGGCAGAGCATGGGGAGTCCAGACACTGAGAGAGGCCCCCCGGTCCCCTCAGATCAGGATACCTCCACCTGCAGGTACGGACCTTGCTTCCGTGAGGGTCCCGCAGGCCCTGCCACAGGGTCGACTGCCCAGGATGGGGAAGGGGCCCTGCCCCTCAGCAGCACCCAGACAGGCCCCTCACTGCAGGGGGCCTCTGATCCATCAGCTGGGCTGGGCCAGCCCACTCCACCAGATTCCACCTAACCACCCTGCAGAGGCAGCCACTGATTATGCAACACCACCATTTATCAAGCCCGTGTCCCGCAGCAAGTCACCGTGACCTGGCAGTGGGCCGAGGGGCTGACCCTTCTTACCCCACTGGGTACCCGCCTGAACAGGCAGGCTTTTCCAGACACTCAGATTCTACCACACCGCTTACTGCCTGGGTCATCTGGGGCCAGCCCTTTTGTTTCTGGTGCCTCAGTTTCCTTGCCTGTCAAATGGGCTCCTGACACCCCCCCTCTCAGGGTTGTTATGAGGACTGAATGGGCTCTTAAGCCCAGTGTACTTAGCACATGGTAAGAGCTCAGTAACTGGCCACTGCCATCAGAATTCCCAGGAAATCCATTCTGTTCTACCTCCCAGGGCCTTCCTGCAGCATGTAGGTCTGGGCAGGGAGGGGCAAGAGGAGGTCTAAGGAGAGGAAGGCCACTCCCGCCTGGCCTTGGTGCTTTGCAAAGACCAGTAGCAGCACCTCCATCCGTACCTTTGTTTGCTCTCACGTCTCGGCTCCCCTGCGCTGGCCTTCCCATCTCCAGCCCCTGCTCCTGGAGCAGCAGCAAATCCTTGTCAGCAAACAGCATGATAATTGCTTCTTGGCAGGGTTTCAAATGATATCACAGGACTGGGCTGCTCAATTTGAGCGAATGGAAAGGGGGAAGGAGGGGCACCCAGCAACTCTCGCAGAGCCCGGGGTGATGGGTAGCTCCAATTACTAATTAATTGACTGCTCAGATGGAACAAATCTGAAACCCCAACAGGTTGGGCAAGCGAGTCCTGGGCTCCCCGCCAGCCCCTTTCATCAAAAGAGATCAGAGCTCTGGTCCTGACCACCTTCGGGATGGGGAGCCCTGGAGTCCTGCCACCCAGTGTCCAGAGAAGCCAACAGAGCCCATGACCTTGTCCTGGCCAGGAGGCCTCCTGGACCATTCACTCAATCACTTGTCCAGCCAGCATGTGTTGAGCTCCCAGTATTCATTACTGGACTGTAGGCTTCGGGGGGTTGGAGACTCATCTGTAGTACTCCCTGATGCACCCCAGTCCTAGCACAGTGCCTGGCATAAAACAAGAACGAAATGAAATACTGAATACTAAGTATGGTGCTAGGTTCTTAGGATACAGTACTGAACAAATGCAGGTTCTGGTGCCAGGATCGCTGTCAACCAAGTAAACAATTAGAAGCAATACTGCAATCACAGTAAGTGCCATGAAGAGGCCCGCAGAGGCAAGGGAAAGATAATAGTGGAACATGTCCCCAGCTGGGAAGTCAGGGACCCAGACACTAGAGTGAGGAGGGGTCTGGGGTGACTTCTCCCAGCCCCACTCTCCCTGAGCTTCCCCAACATGGGCACTGGCACCACCCTTCCACCACAGAAGACCACCCACTCAGTGGTCTCACCAGCCAGCAGGTGGGGTAGGGTGTTGGCTGGGAGGATTTCCTGGAGAAATTGTGCCTCCAGGGCACTGCCTGCTGCAGTGGCGGTAACAAGCATGAACAGACACACGGGACCCTGAGACCATGTGGGACCCCCAATTCCCCAGGCACTTTGCTTCAGAGACAGGTCATGGTGACATTCGCAGAAGACCCAGACCACCATTCTCAGGGCCTGAATGTCAAGGTGTAGCATCCTCCTCCCCATTTACCTTGTGCTCCTGGAAACTGACAAGGGCATGTTTCTAAAAGAGCATATTTGGGGAGGGTGGGGCACAGGCCTGCATTTGAGTCTCAGCTCTGCTTCTCCTGGCTGTGAGATGCGGGATGAATGACCAAGCTACATTTTCTGTCAGATGGAGTCAAACTGTCAGCAGAGGCCCTGCCACCACGTCACACAGACGAAAAGACAGGCACACAGACCCCTGAGGCTGACCAGTGGTGACTTCCAGCACCCTGTCTTCCTTTTCTGATCATTATTGGGGTATGGTATGGGAAACCAGCCTGGGCCCCAATTTCTGCTTCTCTCTACCCGTCTTTCCACCTGTCCCACATTTTACCATCCTAGGTGTGCATGCCTCCTCTCTGAACCAGGAATCATGCACCTGGGTCCGGGGTCCTTTCACACCCAGAGCTGCCTAATATTTGGAAAGTGGCGAATCTTTTTAAACTATTACCTGTATCAATATTAGTCAGAATTTCTACCAAACAGGAGCTTAAAGGGGGTCATCTGCTTAGAAGGGGGAGGGGGGCTAGGAACTTGTCTAGAAACACAGTATTTTTACATAGATTTTGTGTTTATTTGGGGTCTTTGGGGAGGTGCTGATGGAGGCGGGGGGCAGGGCACCCTTGACACCAGCACTGTTGTTAATAGTAACAACAAAAAACACTTCCGTTGATGCTAGCAAAGCACTGTGCCAAGAGCTTTACATACGACTTCTCACTTAATTCTCTTAATATCCAATTAGGTATTGTGTCCATTTTACAGATAAGTAAACCGAGGTTTAGAGAGGCTAAGTAACTTGCCCAAGTTCTTGCAGCTGGCTCAGAACGAGAGGCAAGACTTGAACCCAGGTCTGCCAGATGGCAAATCCACCACTGCTGTTAAATGCAACTGCTACCTTCCTGGCCATGCTCCACTCTCCTTCCACTCGAGGACACCCGTCCCACCCGCTCGACCACCCAGGCCGCCAGGCTGCAGCTGGAGGGCTTCAGACTTCAAACTTCCCGCAAATGCATTTCTGAGCAGGATCTTTTTTTTTTTTTTTTTTTTTTCCTGGCGGGAGGCTGAAAAGGCTGTTCCTCTTGGTTGCTGCTATCTAGGACTTTTGAAAACATTACAGGGACTCAAAACAACTCAGAAGGTTGGTGGATGCTCGCTCAGGTCTGAGCCCCTGGCTGGGGATCCTCCCCCAAATGAGGAAGTGTGGGAGCTGCTCCAAATTCCCCTCTGAGGACTGTGCTCCCTCCCTGACACACCTGACAGATTCTCTTCCACAGATGCCGGCCCAGCCCCTGGGACCTCACCGCACAATGAGGCCCACACCTGAGAGGAATGTCTGTAAATCCTGGGGCTCTGCACAGGGCAGCCGGAGCACAGGGAACGGCAGCAAATCCCAGGATAAAAGCAGAAGCCATCCTGTTGACAATTCATTCGTCTTTCTCCCCCAAATCCATCCACAACAGAACTGTTAAGCTCATGTTTCCTCTCCTGTTGCAAACAATTGTAAAAATGACTGGTATCTGCCCTCAGTGTAGAGCCTGTCTGCTTCTTCCTCAGGCTAAAGCTTTCTGGAAGGGCTGCATGTGTGAAAAACATGCATTCCCAAGGCACACAGATAATGGTTACTCTTAGAGACCCTAATCACTCAGCTCAGAGATGACAAACGCAAAGGCTGCCAACATAACTGCTGACTTTCTGGAGACTGGAGGCCAGCTGCAGACCCGGGGTTGGGGACCCGAGGGCAGGCAGGCTCAGGGCTGCATCTGGAGACAGGGTTGTTCTACAAGGCATTGTTCTGGCGCTCAACCTCCTATAATGAGTCGTCTAGACTCCTGCCTGAGTCTCTCCTGCATCTATGGCTCTAAAATCTCATCTCAAAGTAGAAACGGTATCTGGGGGAATGGAAGGAGAGTGTAAGGAAGAAAGCTCGGATGGGGCCAAGACAGCTGGTTCTGATCCTGGCTTTGACACTGGCTAAGCTACGCCTTCACCTCTCTGGGCTTTGGTCTTCTCATCTGGCAGTTTGGAACAAAGACCTCTAGGGTCCCACCCAGTCGACATCCCATGAGCGAGACATGCAGATTGAGAGACATTTAAGTCAGAAAGCACACAAGAGCCCAGTGCCGACAGCCAGTCCCCAGCTAAGCAGGGGGGCCGGCGTCTATGGGGCAACTGGGCCCTTGCTAAATATGTACACACAGGACTGCAGGGGCTGATGCAGATAACTGAAGAGGAAAACATCTTTTCAGCTTGAAGGGGCCCAAAATTGGTGCACTAATGCACAGATCTTTTTTTTAAACATAAGATGCTACCTATGATGAAAATACCTTCTATTTCTCCCATATCCATTTCCCCTTCTGCCAGCAACAGCCTTAATTTTATTGGAGGATCCATCCTTCCCACACTCTCATTCCACCTAGGGTGGAGCAAAAGTCCCATCTAAGCTAATCAGCGCATGGCCTTCCCCTGGCCAGTAACTGGTTCAGGAGAGGGCACATGACCAAAGCCAGTCCGATCAGAGTTCTGAGCCCCAGGACCTCCTAGGAATGCTGGGACAAAGATTCCCCATCTCTCCCACTGGACCAAGTAAGAGAGGATGTGGGGAAAAAGCTGCTGCAGTCATCTTTTCACCATGTGGGGCCTGAGAATAGGACTAGCTTCACTGAAAGGAACCAAGGAATGGGGAGGAAGAACCCCTGTCATGGAGACAGTCTGGGTGCTGGATCAAGCCACACATGATCTACCCATAGACTACTCAGAGAATATTAAGGAAACATCACATCTGATTGATTCCTCACTTTCCTAATCTTTCTCTGAAGAAGTTATTTGCCAACTGAGAGAACAGAACGGACTCACAAGCATATCCAGCCAATTCCCCCAGTTGGAAATGGATTCATTCAATCATCTATTGATTCTACAAATATTTACTGAGTGCCAGCTCTGTGCCATCAATGGTGATCAAGGCACAGTCCCTTCCCTCAAGAACTCTCAGACTGGGGGGACACAACCGCACAGATTGGCAGTTTTGCTGCAGTGTGGTGACAATTCTAACAGAGGACATATGGGGGCTGGGAACACACAGCGTCTAACCCAATGGGTGGGTCAAGGAAGGCTTCCCAGGGGGTATCTAAAGGCAACCACATACCCTCTTAGATTTAGAGCAGACAAACCCTTCACTAACTAACCTCAGCAGTCCTCAAAGTGACCCTGTGTCCAAGGCTGGACAGGGATCTCCATCCCCACTTTACAGAGAAAGAGGCAGACACCCAAGAAATGAGGGGGTAGGAATGACCGGTTCAGCCTCACACAGGAAGTTGGGGGCTCATCAGAGAGGAGAACTAAACCTCACTCTATCACATACGTTACAACATCCTCTCTGACTTGATGACTGTACAGGACTCCAGAGTTGGTATCAAAGGGACAAAGACCAGCCGTATGCCCCCAGAGGTTGTCTGTGTTCTCTCAGGAAGGTGCCACAGGGAATCACATTAGGCCACGCTGCTGGCCAGGGAGACAGCCCTGCGTGCCCGCTGCCACGACAGCAGCCTTTCTAGACACCTCATCACAGACCCAGGCCAGGTTCCGGGCAGGGCCTTATCATCACGGGGGTCCCGTCGGCAGAGGGAAAGCTTCAGCAGAGCTCTGACCAGCCGCTGCATTTGACCTGGCCTACGAGGATGGCAACGGGTTTGTGGCCACTGACCCGAGGGGAAGGGGTAAGTGCCAGAATCATCCCAACACACAGTCCTCGCGCTGAGGACAATCAGGTCCAGAATAAAAATGAAACTTAATCCTCCCTGCCTTTGTTTCACCACGATATGATGAAGACCAAAAGAAAAGCTATTAAAAGAGATTAAGAGATGGACTTTGGAATCAGAAAGTCCTGAGTTTGAGTCCCTTTACTAAGCTGTATATTATGGTTCCTTTAAATAATATTAACAACTAATAAAAAAGTCAGTTAGGGCTTCTGCAACTCAGTTTCCTCATCTGTAAAATGGAGCTGGCACCTACCTGCCATGGCTCACAGGTAGCACAGGTAAAGCACAGAGGGGAGTTTAGTAAATGCTGAATTAACAGTAGTAGTAGTAATACAACTAGCAATACCATCCTTTGGTTATTATTACTATTCCCACATAGAGATGGCCACTCTCCATCCACTTGAGAGAATATACTGGGATAAAACTGGGGACACACTAAATGAAAACAAGAAAGTATCAGGGTCTAGAATAATCCCCTCCCACAAAGCACACTGTGAGGGCAACAAGTATAATTTCACAAGCACAGCCCATGGACCCCACAGAGCCCCAGAGTGATGGCTACAACAGTGTGGCCTGGCCCCTTCTTGAGTTTTCCTGCACAGCCGTATGGGGACCTCTGCCATCAGCAGTCTCAAGGCCAGGGGTCAGAACCCTCACTTTCTCTGCCTGTGAGGGGGACTCTGGACCACTCAAAAGCAGCCTCTCAACATGCTCAGGTCACTAGAGTCCCAAGGCCACCAGCTCTAGGACACCAGAGTGTAACTGTCCCCTCAGTTGCCCCCAACCCTACAGCCCACATTCCCTCAGGCCAAGGGTCAGGAGACCTGGTAGTTTTTTCCCCATCAGGCCTTCAGGAGCCTCCTCTTTCTCCTGTCAGCCTTCTAGAACTCATGCCGGCTGGCCATGGTGCCAGCCTCCTGGAGACTCCTACTGAGGGCCGTCACAGCCCAGGTGACTCCAGCGGCTGGAGGAGGACAGACCAAAGCCACCCTGGTCCCACTGGGAATAAAGAACTCAGCTGTGAGGCCCTGGGCAGGGTGGGAAGGCAGGCCCTGCGGAGATTCACAGATCACATGTCACCAGGCCCCGGGAGGGCAGGCCGCAAACTTCGTGGCCCAGTAGGGGTAAGGAGGGGCCTCAGTCACGTTAAACACCCTCCTTGCCTTGTCTCTTTCCACGCTTTCCCCCGAACAGGCAGCCTCAGGCTCCATGCAGCCTGAAATCCCAACGTCATCCTTCTCCTGGTCCACCCTTGGGTGTCTCTCCCTGAAGCAACCTGAGCTCCTCAGGCAGCAGCTCCCCGCTGCCTTGCACTCACCGTTAGGTGCCTGTTCCTCAGCTCAGAACAGATCCCTGTTGAGTCTGTTTAGCATCTTCCCCATGCTGGGCACATCTAGCACCCACGATGACCAAGTACGGTCCCTTCCCTCAGGGGCTCATGGGGTAGTTGTAGCAGCACAAACAATGCCAATGGCATCACAATAGCTGCCCCTGAGTGCCTCCTGTGTGCCAGTCACTATGCCAGAGAGGTCTCCTATTTTTAACCTCGCAACTCTGCAAGGTAAGCATTTCATTCCCCATTGTACCGATGAATCAACTGAGGAGTTGGAGAGTTACAATATCTTCCCCAGGACACATAGAGAGCAAGTGCAGAGCTGAAATAGGAATCCAGGATTGTCTACACAGAAAGAACGTTGACTTTGGGGTTGGCTATTTGCATACCACCTTCACTATTATTTGTTCAATATTATTTCTTTAAATAATATTAACACCAACAGCGTATGTATTATCTGTTGAGCACTTTCTAAATGCTTCACATGCATTAACTCACTTAATTCTCATAACAACCCTAGAGGGAGGGTCTATTATGATAGCGCAATTAGACAGGAAGACTGAGCAAAAGTCCAAGGTCTCACAGTCCGTATGGGGCAGAGCCAGGATTTGAACCAGGCAGTCTGGCCCCAAAGCCCCACTCTTACCAGTGTACTCTGCTGCCACCCACAGACTTCTGGTCTCATCCTTGGTTCTAATACCTGAGAAATCTGGTATCTGAAATCACATATGTTGGTGAACATTTTCTAATAGACATCAAACACAACCATAACTATCAACTTCAAAAAAAGTACCCCAAGGGGCCTTCTAGAGTCATTGTGAGTACCACTGGTTGTGTACAGACCACACTCCAGGAAACCTTGTCTTGGGGAGGAGAGGGCCCAGGTAAGAGAACAAGGACCTGAAAGGTCCGCAGCTGTCCCAGCGCCCCCATCACTCTGACTCTGGGTGGACAATGGCCTGAGGCTTGGGGATCCAGGGCCACCCAGAGGAGGCAGAGATGATGGAGCTCGGACCAATAGCTCAGAAGGAAAGCAGGTCATCAAAGCACTCACACTCCACGCCCGGTGTGTTCTGCCCCATGGGGGCCCGAGGGGGACTGGCCCTGCAGAGGTCAAGTCCCGGAAAGAGTACAGAGGGATCAGAGATGACAGGGCCACCCTTCAGCTCCTCCCTTGGCACCTCCCCCAGAGGAAGTCCCGTCACCACACACCCTCCACACACCCTCCTCTCCAGCCAACTCACCCCTTCCTTCTAGCTCTTTCCATAGCAACAGAAGATGATTCTCTTGGTAAACAAAAAACTACTTTTCTTTCTCTCAAATGTCACCTACAATAGGACACTCCCTGCCTGTCGTTTATCCAGGTATTGTTCAAGCCTTGAAGGCCGGTGACCACATCAACCAAGCAGACCTCTCCACCCCCATAGCTGAGACATGGTGTCACTTCACACCACGAAAGACACCGCCTATGTCCTTCCCCAGCTCCAACATGGCAACACCAATGGGTCCATTTCAGGGAAACAAGATATGAGACACTTCAGCCAATGCGCCTGCTTTTTCTTCCTCCCCCACTGTTTCCCAGCTCAGAAACGGCACTGGGTGGTCCCTCCAGTCATTCCTTAGGTGGCAGAGAGCTACCGGACACATGACACATATTGGGCTGCTCCTAGAGACCAAAACCCCACCAAGAAGTAGGAGAATGTACCAGAGGTGGATAACATTTTGCATAAAGCTCTACCGTTTTCATCATCCCTGGGCACTCCAAGGGCCTTGTGTGATGCTGTAGCCTTCAGCTTCGACCACTGTTCTCACTCAACATGCCCAGGGAAAGCCTTGTTCCCGAAGCCCTCCACGCACCAGTTCTCACAAGGACTCGGTTTCCCCAACATCTCTTCCTGCAGCCCCAGCCCCCCAGGCCGAATGTTCCCAGACTATGGAGGAATCAATCAGTCCACTTTGGCCAAATGGTTCCCAAACCACACACCTTCTAAAGATCTACAAGTTTCCTGGGCGATGCCTTAAAGTAGAAGATGCTCCAAACAGGTGTCTCGCCTGAACAGCACCACCACCACTTCTTCCTCCATCACACACCTCTGCAGACATCCGTCCCCCTCCCCTACCCCGGTCGGGCCTGGGGATCCATTCTGTGGCTTGCTCACTGGGATCTCACACCACACATGCAGCCAGTGTGTGCAAAGGGTTTTCAACCCATTGCTTCTCAGACCCAAATCAGCAATATTGTTGTCTGCTTTCAAGGCGGGAGCAGATAATAATGGTAGTGGCAGGGGTGCCAGGTAAGAGCCTGACACGTGAGAACCTTGCCGTGTTTGACGGCGGAGTCAGCAGGCTGGGGAGGAATGTCCTATGGTGTTTCCTTCCTGGGAAGTAGCCCCTGGAAACAGCCAGGAGGGGAGGCCCGGCGCGGCCTCAGCTCAGTCACCTTGGGATGAGGCTCTCAGCTTCGGAGGGCAGAGTCGGCGCCACCCTCTCCTCAGCTGGCAAGCGGAACTGAACAGCAGCAAAGCTCAAAGTCCCAGACTCCACGAGAGAGAGAAGGCTGTGAAGCCCTGGGTTTGGACAGTGGGCAGCCACGTACTGACCCGCTCGCTCCTCTCAGCACCAGGCCGCATCCTGCCCATCCCTGGGCACAGAGGAAACGTCCGGGTCAGGGTCGTCAGCCAAACACCAAGTCCCCAGGGAAAAGGCTGCAGCAGAAATACGCTCAGCACCAGTGCCTGCTTCTTTCCACTTGCACATGGCTAAAGGCACACGCCCCGGAGCTGGATGGCCTGGGGCCAGAACCCAGCACTGCCACTCTGGCTGTTTAACCCTGGACAAGGTGTTATTACCCACAGCTGTAAAACGTGGTTAATAATATCCATCTCAGAGACTGGTCGTGAGGGTTAAATGAATTAACATCCATAAGGCACCTAAAACAGTTTTTGGCATACGTATAAGCACTTTTATCAGCCCTATCATTTTTAATTTTCAATTTAATTATCACTACAAGTAGCTCGCAGAGCCCCTGAAACAAATGGCCTCCGAATTTCCGAAGTAAAGTCCCAACTTTTGTCCTACTCATGTGGCACCTTAGGAATCACAGATGACCTAGCTTTGCCTCCCTCTCTGCCCTGCTACCCCCGCCCAGCACATAACACAGCTCCAGGCACACAGCCGGTGCCTGGTCAGCGTCTGCTGAATTGAACCAATGAGATTCCAGGTCTCCCCCTAAGCCCCCTCCCCATGAACTTCTTCTGGGTGTCACTAATCTCTGTCCCCTGGAAAGTGGAGCACAAAGGCTTATATGGTCCTGCCTTTTCAGGAGGCCCATACAAATACAAAGCGCAGCCAGTAAGAAAATGAAACTTTGGGAAACGGGATGGTGACCATGAACAGAGCCAGGGGGACAAGTCCAAAGTGTCCTTTCTTCACCTGTAGAAGTCCCATGGCTGTCTCCTATATAGATGACAGGAAAGACATATACAGAAGGGAAACTAAAGCCCCAGGAAGCAGCATATACAGCATCACAAAGCCCCTCCACCTCTACAGACCTGACGAGTCATCCCAGGGGCATGGGGCTAGGGCTGGGGCTGTGCAGGCGTCACCCCCAGAACTGCTTCCCCAACCAGACACACAGGCTGGAGAATTCCAGAAGGAACAGCGAGTGCCCACATGTCCACACCCTGCAGTGGTAACAGAAATGGAGCCTGCCCGTGTCAAGGCCCCACATTTGCACAGACAGGCACCTGGGTGTTTACATAAGGCCTGCAAGCCCTTCTTGCTTGATGTCAGATGCCAGCAGCACCCGGGGTTTCCATTGCCTAAGAATTCCTAGAGTGAAAACACAGGGCCTGCGCCTCTCTTTTCCACACAGGGGATGCTACGGGGAGGGTGAGCCTTTGGACTGAGTGAGACTCTTGTAAAGCAGCCAGAAGGCAACTGCCCTTAACAAGGAGCCGCGCTCCCCTTCCCACGTGCCTTTATAAGGGCTCCTGCCGCTAATGAGCATTGGAGTAGAAGCAAAGATGGAGAGAGAGAAAAAGGAGCTGCACTGAACTTCCCAGAGCCACAGACCAGCATCTAGATCAGGGAGTGCCCAGCAATGCCAGAAAAATGGACTCGTGGGCTAGGGTTCTGAGAGGCATTCCTGGTAACAAGAACTTGACCTTAACCCTGCTGAGCCCTCAGACATGCCAGTTAAATATGTTCAACTGAGAAACTGCAACTAGAACCCAAGTCTTTGCCATTTTATTCAAAAATGTTTACTTCATGTTTCCCTATTAAATATAAGCAATTTCCCCCTTGTATATATTTGCACCACATTCACACAATGTGTTCCCCATCAACATTTGAATTATGGGCACAGGCCCTGAAATGTTAGTTTTGTGCTAAGATAAATATTGGAATCATATTCGCTCTGCTTTTTTGAAGTAGTCAACATCACAATTCGTGATTGAAGAGCGAAGGCACCGTTTGCTTTGTTAAGTAACAAAAGGCTAACAAGCAAGGCTCTTGGGGAGAAAGGGATCACAATGGCCTCCTAGAACCTTCTCACTGCCTTTGTGACTCTTTTATCTGCTGACAATAGACTGGCACAGCTTCTCTGTTGGCACTGGGCAAATCCCCTGAGCCTCTGAACCTGGCCCTGGGAGGATGATTGTGTTCGTGGTGTGCCCGGCACCTGCCACTACTAGCACCGAGGTACAGGTGAAGCCCCAGCACCATCGCCACACCCAGCCCAGGTTTCCTGATGACCTTACATGGAGCCCTAGAAAGAAAAAGCAAGAAAGAGGACGGAGGAAAGGGAGGGAGGCAAGGGAGGGCTCACACACGATCCTGGGAATCAGACCCCTCTCCGATTCCTAAGGGGGCCACGTTGGCTGGAAAAGCACTGGCCCTCTGTTCACGTGCCCCTGCTCCTCCACAGGTGGCTCACCTGAAAGGCCTGCCTCTGTGGGTTGACGAAAGCAAGGGGGCAGCTCAGAAATGCAGTGCACTCCTCTCTGCCACACACGATCTTCACAAGGGCCATATCTGGGGAAAGCCACAGGGCTCAAATCCAGGCCACCCACAGTCAGCAGCCCACCCCTGGTTCTGGCAATTCCAGTCATTCTGGTCATTTCAAGCTCAAAATGATGCCTGGGCTGGGTCAGGAAGCTTCTCCCTCTGCAGGTGAGGGCACTCTGGGGGTGACAATTCAAAGAATCTGGCAGCACTTTGCTGAGCCCCCTCCCCTGGACTATTTCTCACAGGTGTCATACACCAATGCTATGAGGGAATCATGGCAGGTGGTAAGAGTCCCGTTTTACAGATGTGGAAACTGAGGCTGAGAGAGGCTTACCCAAGATCAGGTAGCTGGTAAGGGATAGCTCCTCATGCACCCTCCAGAGTCTGTGCATCATATCTGTTCAAGGGATCTGTGTCTATGAATCGCATCATTGGAACTTTCCTCTGTGCTCTAGGAGCTCTGAAAAACTGGTTCGAGGGTCTGTCATCAGTATCAGGTCCTTATAACCTCAGGACCTCAGTTCCCTCAACCGTACAATAAGGGGGCACACTTATCTATCCATAATCATCATTATGTTTAATTATGTCCACAATCATCATTAGGATTGCTGCTACCACCAAAAGTATTAGCACTCCATGGGCTCTTCCAGCTCTAGCTTTCTTACCCTGATCACCCTTTAAAATTATTCAGAGAGCCATGCCCAGCTGAGAGCTGCGCATCACCTAGGGAGCACCTACTACCCCGGTGCCCTTCCCCTCAAAGCTCCTCAAGGTCCCAGCTCAGTAACCGTCACCCCCAGAAACTCAACCAACGAGGCACTGCAGAGCAGAGCTGCGAACGTGCAGCCCTTGAGGCTGGCAGCCTCCCCCCAGCCCTGCCTCACATACTTGCTTCCTGGTAGGAAAAATATGATGCGGTTGGATCTGCCTCAGAGAGCATTAGGTTATGATAATTTGAACTCCATTCAATTATTTCTATTAAATGCATGAGCAGAACACTGTAGCTGGTGGGCTGGATTCTTGGTAAGAAAAGAAAGTGGGTTTATATTTCAAACTGGAAGACATCTCTAACCAAGGGATCCAATGAATGAAGTAACTTTAGACCTCTTCCTCTTTGGCGGTGCTTCACGCAGAAGAGAAATGAGCCTCGGTGACCAGGATTCCGGGTCCATTCTGGGGATGTGCTCGGCTTACACCCAGCTAATTAAATTAAGCCACAGCCACCTCACTCTTACCCGGGCTAGAGGGGGCCCATGAATTATGCTGCCCTGAGCTCCCCACAAATTGCCTCTCCCCGAAGAGGGCTTCACCACTTGAGAAAACACATCCAAGGCCGTGCATGGCGGTGAGGCCGTGGTAATTGGCCCTCCCCTTGGTGCGACCTCTCCCACTTGCCCGCCAGTGGGGAGATAATGAGCAGCCAAAGCACGGGGAGGCTCAGCAAACAGGGTGAGGGAAAGGGCTTTGCTCCGGAACCCAGGCCAGCCGGCCAGTCTTGCTCCAGCTAAGCCACAGTGGCAGGAAGCCGTGGGGCAGGGATGAACGGAACCTTCTCCTGGGTGTGGCCTCGCTGCTCCATCCTGGACAAGCTTCTCATAGACCACAAGCCACACTGGCAGGTAGTGACCTGGACGGTGGGCAGTCAGTAGGTCCGCACGTGACACAACCCCTGGGGTGCCATGTGTGAATAGTTGTGTCTGTTACTGGGAGTCCCAGAGTGGAGGCCCCAACTCTGCAGAGTAAGTAAACCAGGCAGGACTTCCTGGAGGAGGAGGAGGAAAGGAATTCCCCATGGGACTCCCACACAGTTATCTCGAGAGGGTCCTTCGCCAGGGCACCTTCCCACACCACGCAAGGCGGGGCACCAGGCAGGGGGAGTTGCTCCAGAGAGTGTCTCTGCCTCTCTGTGTTCCTATTTTTTAATAGTTCCAAGTAACTATTTTTCTGCACAAAGCAAAGAAAAACGTCTCCATCACTGTAGCAATGGAAGTGGCCTCCATTATGTGTGGGAAATCCCCCCGGAGAACAAAGGGAGGAAGATCAGCAAGAGATGTGCAGCAGGGAAAGTAAAGATGCAGACAGGCCTGGGATGGGAAGTTTGCAGAGCGCTAATCCGCCCCGCACCAAGGGACTGATTTTAACAAGGCAGGCTGTTTGCGAGGCGCTGTGGGTTGACTCACACGGGCTGTTGTGTCAGTCTCTTCTGCTTCGTTCTGCATTCAAAATTCTCTTATTCCAGGCTTTCTTATCCAAAAATGACTGTGCCGTGAAAACCAACCCCATTTTGGACAACTCCTGAATCGAAGGGACATTTCTTTACGCGTCACTTCTCTGCAGTGTGCTGCCACTCAAAGAGGCAGGGCGGAGAGGGTGATTTCAGGCTAACTCCCCATCCACATCTGCCTCTGCTCCTCGCTGAGCTGGGGTGAGGACCCTGGGGAAGAGGCTGTGCTCCTCGGCTGAGGGGAAGGCTGGGTAACTGGGCTCTGCAGCTACGAAAAGCCAGCAGCCCACAGGAGAGGCAGGTTCCTCCCTACGATGCTTTCTCCAATGGCTCTCGCCGGATTTGGACAATAGCTATAATAGCAAACATTACTGAGCACCAGGCACTGTGCCAGGCACTTTACATGCACCATTTCATTCTCACAGCAACTCTGAGGAGGGCACCTTTATCCCCTCTTACAGACAAAGAAACGGAGACTTGAAGGACTAGAAAGTGAGCCGAGGTGTCACGGCTGACCCCTGATGGAGCCGGGTTTCCAACACAGTGCTGGCTCCCAAACGCCTATCCTTCTGCCCTCCTGCCTCACAGGCTGTACTTCCATCTGCTCTGTCCCATGCCTGGGCTTTGGGAGGCAGTGGTGCAGGGAGCAGGGCTGGGAAGAACTGGTGAGCACAGAGAAAGAAACCCAAGTCTGCTGGGTCTCCCCACTTTCCTGGTAAGCCGGTCCCGGCATGTTCCTGGGAGGGTGGATTCCCAAGTGTGCCAGGGACAAAGCTGCCACAGTCCGTCAACAGAACCCATGTCGGGGAGCAACGCAAGACCTCCCGTGGAGCCTGAGGGGCAGTGTCTGGGAAGCAGCTGGGACATCAGAAACTCGCCCCTCTCTGTACCATCCGATCTGGAGCAGGAGGCAGCCGGCTGGGCCGCTTTCTGAGTCACAGGGGTGTGGGTGATGCCAGGAAGCCAAGCCGAAAACTGACCTTCTCCCTGAGGTCACTGCCTACACAGTGATGGTCACATGGCAAGGATTTGCCAGTGGCTTAACCCACTTCAAAGGGGGCAAGGGCAACCGGATGGGCACGTGATGTGACCAGCATTGGAAAATCCACCAATCCCTTCCTCCAGCAAGGAGGGCCAGCGGACAAGGTCCCCAGCAAAGCCAGCACCACGTGACAAAGGCCAACCGCACACCGGGCACCCATCCACCGGCTCTCAGTCACTGGCATAGGGGATGAGGCAGCCGCACCCTCCTCAGCCGGCATCACTTCTCTCAACTCCCCCAGGTAAACACACGCCTGATTGGCCCTCACTTTGAAATCTGAATCTCCGAGATGGAAACCCAGGGTTGCAAGCCATCAGACTTTGTTAATTTTGCCAGGCATCACCCACGGGACTGAGCACGGCTCTCAGGGCGTGGCCGCCATCAGCCAAACCAGCCACATCTGCTTGCATTTCATCACCAACATGGTAAAGCTTGACTTTCAGCTGACCTTGAAATGCACAAACTCCAGCAGGGGAGGGGGTGGCAGTGGGGGAGAGGAGCCAAGTGAAAGCCGCTAAAAGGAAGCAGAAATAAAACAAGCTGGGGCTGCCCTGTGTCCCCCCAAATTAAAACCAAATGAACATATCAAAGGGCACTTTTCCCAGCTATTTTGGCTCCAACACTCCTCAGCTTTAATCAAGTCCCTGGGAGAGAAAGCCTCAAGTGGCTGTAATTTCCTACCTGCCTTCTTCACCTGTGCAGCTCGGGCCTGAATCTGGGAGTTATTTGGGCTGATTTTCCCCTAATGCACAAACCCTGCCACAATGCCTTCTCCCTAAGCCAGGCCTGGCTCCCTAGGCCCTGACAGAGGACGTCAGCCGGCCTGGGCTTTCCAGACCCTGAGGAAGGCAGCAGGCTGGCAGGGAGGGTTCATTCCCCTCTGGGGTGTCTGCTCCAGAGAGGACCTCCATGTAGGCCCCGGCTCTGGCAGACCAGCTCCCGCAGACCAAGAGGACCTATTCACCACTGGCAGGGACAGGATGTCGGAAGCCAAGGATGCTGACCGACAGCTGTGGCCACACCTTTGCCTTCTACCGCGTGGTGCTTCCCGAGCACGGAGGCAAGAGGGCACCCGGGGCCTGCCTCTCAGCCCAAGGCCCAGCTCCCTCCCCCTCGCTGTGGGACAACACGTGAGCCCCGTCCCTTTCTGAGCCCCAGGTGCCCCCTCAGCAGAATAAGAAGACTGGACAAGATCATGAGTGACACAGCTTTTCCTAACACCATTCCCATGTTAATAATAAATACACATACAGCTTCTCTGCAAAGACCCTTCATTCTGGCCTCGCAAGAGCCCCCAAAGACAGGAGTTGTTGTGGAAGCCGGAGAGAGGAGGAGGTGGGCTGCCGAAGGCCACCCAGCTAGTAGGCAGTAGAGCTCTCCATCTGTGCCATTCTGCGTTTCCATGATGCCTCTAGGGACCTATCCAGCTCTGGCATTCAGACAGCTACTCAAAGACTCCTGTGATGTTTGCTCCTGGGGAATCTCCCCTAGAGAGATTACAATGTCTTGTGTTCTAGAGCAAGGCCTCAGAGTTCCGGAGCAGAGGAAAAGCAGATGAGAGAGAGAGGAAGCTAGAACAAACAAGAGGCACCATGAGAGCAGCCAGGTGCCAAGCTCCCCCAACCCCACCTACAAAAAGAAGAGCTTCGAGCACTTAGTTAGTGCCTACTGCATACCACGTGCTTTCCATGCTTCATCTCATTCCACCCCCTACGAGCCTCTGAGATAGGAACTATTAGCATTCCCATTTGACAGAATCATTTGACAACTATGATTGCTCACCATGTGTCGGGCACTGGATGAGACAGCTGGGGCTCAGAATCGGTGAGGTGCCCAAGGTCCCGCTTCAAGATGGAGAACAACCTCACATACCAATGGCATTTGTGGGAAGAACCCCACAAATATTCCACTTTTTCTTTCTGGCCTTGGCATCCCTCACCGCAGAGGCTGCCTTTTTGATGGCGTATTCTAGGAAGCACGGATTACGTACAAGGAAATCCAGCTGTCTGGCCTCAGCTGGCCTCCATGGCCAGCTGCGTCTGGGCCGGCAGTGGGGATGCTATCCTGCCACGCAGCGCGGAGGGATCCACAGCAGGTTTCCCTGATGTGCAGCTGGGCCAGAAATGGTGGCACAGCCCCTGCAGGGCATTGCCTATTAGGCACTGGCGGCTCCATAGGCCGGCTCATAGCCACAGCCTGGGGCCCTGTCAGCGGGCAAACCCAGCCCCAGCCCAGCATCCCTACAGGCTGAGGCAAGAGCAGCAAGCCCCGCCCCCTCAAAAATGGGAGCCTCCACACCCCTGCTCTGAAGGCCCTCCTCCTCCTCCTCCTGTCTAGCCTCTCACCCTATCCCCAGGCAGCTCTGAGCCGTGGCCAGATGAGGCATCTTAGACCCTCTTCACAGAAGAGTCAACACCCAGAACAGCCGAGTGATGTGGACTCCCAAGTTTGGCAAGACCTCTAAGCCCAAACTTCTGCCACCACCAACATGCAGCCCTTCCAAGAGTAAAAACGCTGACTTTGGAGTCAGAACGCCCGGGTGCAAATCCTGCTCTGACCTTAACCTCTCTGAGAGTCAGTTTCCTCACTTGTAAAATGAGGATACTAATGGGGCAGGTAGGGCTGAGTCAGCCAAACAGACTCAGAGAGGAGCTGACTGCAACAGGCGAGGAAGGAAATAGGGGCTAAGCACGTGGAGGGTTGGACCTGCCAACGAGGCATGGTATTGGCACACACTCGGTGCCCCATCAGCATTGGTAGGTGTCTAAGAGAGGTCCCAAAGGGGTGAGGATGACGCCAGGGAACAGAAAGGTGTGGGGCAGGCTACCAGCAAGCTTGAATTGAGCACCAACCCAAAACACGTGAGAGGACAGGGGAGCCACCAAACATGCAAAGAGCAACGCCCAGCCCTGTGGCGCCCCCAGCTCACTGGGGCCTCCCTGCCACAGACAGTTGCCCAACCTGCCCCCGCAGGGCCTTGACTCCTACCCTGAGGTTTATTTCCAAGACCCCAAGGCAAGATCTGGCTCCCAGTCAAGGAAGGCCCTTGACCTCTGCCCTCCTTGGCCAGTTCTGGCCTCCAGGCCATAGCACAGGTCCAGCAGGTGTCTCCATGTACCGGAGTCACCTCTGCCCAGCTCAAGGACAAACTGCTGCCGCCACCCTCGTGGGACACTTCTGTGCACTCCAGGCCCTGCTCTGGGGTCCCACAGTCTTGAGGCAGCGTGGGGGGGTGGAGTGGAGGTGAGGACACGGTGGGGAACAGGGATCCCGCTGATCACGAGAACTCGTGGGGACCTGGGATCCGCACATACACACCCAAGTAAGACTCCCACACCCCGGTCAGGAGTCAGGGCAGGCCCCTCGAGGTGGCTCGACAGCCTGGGTCCACGGGGGTGTGACACTGGGGAACAACCCAGAGGAGATGAAAGCTACTTCTCCCTGCCTGTGAATCCTCTACCCGGCATGGTCCCAAGCTGAGCCATGCAGGAAATGCCACAGTCCTGTCCCAGGTTCAAGTTCAAAGTCCGGCACTTGCCAGCTGTTGGGGAAGCCCTGGGCCACAGCTTCCTCGCCTGCGAAATTGGAGGGAGGGGTGCTCAGGGGAGTGGGGAGCTGAAGGGAGCTTCTGGTGGGGTCCCTTCTGCACTCGAGCCCTCTTACCGCCTAGAGACTTCCTGGGGGCAGAAATCCCCAGGACACCGAGTGTCACACTGAATGGTCCCAGAGCGAGGGCAGTTCCCCTTTGTAGGGTAAACAACAGTCAAACCAAAGACCCTTATGGGATCCCTAACGGTGGGAGCCAAGTGTGGTGAGATTCCTGGGCAGGAAGGAGACCCATGGCTCCCTCTAGGATGAGGGCTGGGGTGGGGTGGGGAAGCATCTCTACCCTGTGCCCCCAAGACAGGTTCCCACTTTGACTAAATTCCCTTTGGGGAGGCAATGACCCCTCGCCCCTGGGTCACAGCAAACACAGCTGCACCAGCCAGGACCGACTTCCCCAGCCTGCAAAGCGGGGCCGACCTGCCACAGAGCAGGCGCGCTGCCCGCAGCTCCACTCGTGTGGGCACAGCTCCGCAGCTGCACGGCTTCTTGACAGTTATTGGCAGGGCCCCCGCTACCGGAGGACGAGCTGGGGGAGGGGAAGCAGGAAGAAAAGCCAATTTTGTTTCCCGGGGAGAACCGATTGCTGCTGACAGCTGTCCATAGGAAAGCGGAGGCACGTGCCCAAGTAATCTAAACTCGAGCGGCCCAGGTCTCCCCTCAACCCAGAAATGAGCTTGTTAGAAGAGCCTGGATCCCGGCCGTTTCCCTTGACAGCCTCCTTCCCCTAATACACGCAGCAAATTGGCAACCTGTCCTCAGGCATTTGCATCCCGCGTCCCTGGAGGGAGATATCTCTATTATTCTGTTTTGGATAAAGGAGGCCGTTTGAGATGACAGGTAGCAAACGCCTCTTTAATAAAGCACGCAAGCAAGCGGCCAAAGAGAGCCAGGCTGTGGAGAGGGACTTGACAAATAGGTAGATTTGCAACTCAGGAGCATTAGCAGGGCCAGCAGGAGCAGTGAGCAAGGGAATGTTGGGGCTGTGAGAGAAATCACCCCTTGTTATTCTGATTTAACCGTCTCACTGCTGGAGCCCCCGTCTGCCTTCTCCCAAAGGCAGACTCAGGAAACTACACGGTCTGGCCCAGGACTGCAAGCCGCAGCTTGGTTCTCTGAGCTCGTCACCAGCATCGTGGGTCAAAACTTCCCAATCAGTCTGCAGATCTTTCAAGAATGGTCCCTGCCCTTCCCTCATCTCCATCCCAGTCTGTGCTATTTTTTTTTTCAATAATCCCAATTTTAGCGGACTTCCCTGGTGGTTTAGTGGTTAAGACTCCGCACTTCCACTGCAGGGAGCGTGGGTTCAATCCTTGGTCAGGGAACTAAGATCCTGCATGCCCCGTGGCTCAGCCAAAAAAAAAAAAATAAGAATCCTAATTTAAAGAGAAATTAACATTTACTCAGCACTCACCATGTTTCTCCACCGTATTGCCCTAAGTCAGGGAAGCACGTTTGCCTCTTTCGTTTCATTTCCCTTGATGGAACTACTTACTCCATTGCACAAACAGCTTCGCCTCCACTTCTCCCTCCCTGGCCTCTAGCTTCTCCCCCTAGCCTTAATCCAATGGCGCTGGGTTTAAGAAGTTGGGTTCTATCCAGTGAGGAGCTGGCCAATGTATAACAGCCAGCTCTCCCAGAAAATAAGTAAATAAAAACCTGATTTGTAGTGTCTGTCAATTTCTATGGTGTAAATACTCACACTGGCTGATGTTAAGCTTCCAGCGGGATGTCACTGAACTCAGTTGGGCAGAAACAGGCCCAGCCGGCTGTGAGGCTTGTGCAAGCTGGCTCCAGCAACCCGCTGACGCGGCTGCCCCCCAGGCTCAGCCCTTTCCCCTCAGCCCAAGGGAAACACTTCCAACCCTGAATTCGGTGAACACGCGCGCACACACACACACACACACACGCACGCACGCATGCACGCACACACACACACACAGCCTCTTCCCCCAGCTCCAGTCATGCCACCCCTCTCACTGCTCCTGCCTGAGCGAACTACAAGAAGGCTTTTCACCAGCGCCGCACCAAGGACTCTTCACCTCGGATGATTCAAATCACTGCTCCATCGCGTCAGAACACCTGTGTGATTGGGGCGCCTTTCATAACCACTCTGTGCCTTCGTTTCCACATCTATAAATAGGAATTGTAGCTCACGGGGAACGTGACGGTTAACTGAGGCAACGCGCGGTACAGTACCTGGCCCACGGCAGAGGCTCCGTAATGCTGGTGATCCTCCTCCCCATCGCCCACCGGACAAAGGCGTCTCTGATGTAAACACAACGGGATGCTTCCTCTTCCTCACCCAGGGACTGGCCACGCTGCTCAGGGCTGCCTGCGCAGGACTGGGCGGTCGTCGGGTTCTCGGTGCAGTCGTGGTTGAGCCCAGAGTAGCGCCGTGAACTCCTACCTCTCTTCCTACCCCACCAGCTCTCCTGACGAGGCTCCAGCGTGGCTGCCCTCCACCTCCGTGGTGGCGGCACATTGGAATCACCTGCGGAGCTCGACCACCTATTGAAGCCAGGTCTCTTATCCACCCAAGATTCTGATTTAACAAATTCAGGGTGCTGACTCAGCATCAGAATTTTTTTAAATCTCTCCAGGTGATTCTCGTGTGCAGGCAAGACTGAGAACCACGTGAAGACTGATAAGCAGGGCTACTCAAAGTAGCAGCTGAGCACCAAGTGTGAGTGCTCAGCTTTTGTTCCAAGCAGGCTCGGCCTCAGAGCACATTTGAATGCATCCTTCCTGATGCCGGAAGTTCCCGGCCCAGAGAATTCCTGTGGTTGGAGTGACCCACAGAAACCGTGTTACAGAAGGGATTCCAGCAACAAATGGGGCACAGGACTGGGCAGGCTGTAAGGGCTCCCTGACCCGGAATGCCGTGTCTCCATGCAGTCCCCCCATGCCTGCCTCTAATGCCTGGACTCTTTCCTGCTCCAAGAACCAGCAAGGCTGTGGTCATGTGAAAAGCATTCTTGGGGGTTGTGTGTGCACAGCCAACATGACTGTACACAGGGGCCTTGACCAAAAGCAGCACACACAGTGTCTAGGTGGGTGGCCAAAACCCGAACTGCCCCCTGGAAAAAAAGAAAAAAAGGGAGTGGAATTGCTGTTTCCCAACGTGCTTCTACAGAATGCTAGTTCTTTGGGCTATTCATCAGGATTACGGATGGAGATGATTAGATCAGATACATCTGAAGGAAGCTGGATTAGACAAAGCTAAATCCGTCTCTTTACTGTAGGACTTCTTGGAGTCTCGGTGGAATAATGAGCATAGGGCATCTCCAAGAGAAAAGAGGCAGTGCTTCCCAAACTTATTAGACCCTGGAAACTCTTCCCCATATAGTACCTCTCAGGACCAGCAATCCACAACACGTGTTCGGCAAAGGCTCAGGAAGACCCCATGCTAACAGGCCCCGCCATGACATCAGGCAGAAGGGAAGCCTGCCTGTCCCCGTCCTCACTAAAGGATGGTCACCAACAGGAGAAGCTGCTCTAGAAGCACAGGAGGAAGATCCTCAGCCCAGATTCACTCCAGATCCCACAAATAGGCTTGATCAGGCTTGGGCAAAAAGTGGATTACGTAAATACGTATTAGGGGACTTTTTAAACACAGGTTATTCACCCAATTAACTCTAATGGCCCCTCAGAGCTGAGAGTATTGTGTAAACACGTGGGGCTGAATGTGGCCTCAGCCCTAAGATTTCCTCAAAAGACGGGGTTTACAAGTCCCCCATAAGGGTTCCCTCTGGGCCCCAACTTGGCAGATAAGTTCATTGCCCGGAAGGGAATTCTTGCCTAAAATTTGAAAAGGGTAAGAGTAAAAAGAAGGATCCAGCCCCCTTTCGGCAAGTAGGGAACTCTCTGGGTACAGATTTTATATATATCTTCATTGGCCATAAGACATACATTCTATGACACAGAACATCTGGTAGCCTCTGGTAGCCTAGCTCTTTCCCAATAATAGGAGAAATTGTAGAGTTCTCTCCAGCAGCCACTTACATTCACATATTCTAAATGTTTCCCACTGGATACAACACAACCAGGAGGGCGGCCAAACCCAGGCCTGCCTCAGTGAGGCAATGGGAGACCCACCCCAGCTGGCCCTGCTGAGAGTAAGGAGGCCAGGCACACCAGCCCCAGCATGGAGCCCCCAGGAGGATCTGGGCCTCCTCCAGGAGATGAGGCCAGGGTCGACTCCCCAACATAGAGAGCCTTGGAGTCCAAGGGGATGTGTCCATGGTCAAGTCTGCTGACCGATGGTGGTTAGGGGCTAATTTTCTAACCCCAACCAGAAACAAGTCTTCTGAAATCTTCTGGGGCACTAAGGGGCCATGGGAGAGACCTAGAGTCCGAGGGCCCATCCCTGCTGCAGGGAGCTTACACATCTGGGGGGAAACAAGCTGAGGACTGATCTTCCCTTGGCCACCAACCTACTCTCCATACATACACACATCCAGTCAGAAGAGCCAGAAACGTGGGAGTCACTGTTTCCTCCCCTCCCTCGCTGCCCATGTCCTACCCAATGCCACACCTACTAACCTGACCTCCAGAATATCTCCATGGCCACAGCCTCCACCCCACCAGCCACGTCTCTCCCTTGCCCATCCTCACTGGTCTCCCAGCTTCCTCTCTGGTTCTTCTCTGTCCATTTTTTGCTTTGGGGGATGCAAAAGTGACCAAGTCCCAGTTTGGCATAGAATCCTTCCTACTACTCTTAGGATAAATACCTCACACAGCTCATGACTAATTGGGTCCCACTCACCCTTTTGCCTCCCTCTGCCTAGAACTCTCTTCCCTCCTGTCTCCTCCAAGTTACCTCTCCCTTAGCCTCCAGCATTCAGATCAAGTGTCGTTTCCCCCAGGAACTCAGTATGGGCTCTCACAACTCCTTGGTAGCAGATGACCAAACAAAAATTACTCGCAGTGCCCCGCACTTGGCCCACAGTGGTGTTCAGTAGCTATTTGTTGAATAAAAGGACTTTACTGAGACCAACAAGCAGGGGGACGAGGCATCTACAGGCCTAGCACTGAGAATGGTGGGAGAAGCAGGGAGAGAAGAAAGGGCAGGCACATGCTCCCTTGATTTAGCCCTCCCAGCAATGCTGTGAGGTCAGTGCTATTAAGCGTATAGTAAACAGGCCCAGGGAAGTAACATGCAGAGCCAGGAAGGTGAAGGCAGGATTTGAATTCACCTCTAGCTGACGCCAAAGCCCATGCTCTTTCCCCTACAGGCTTCTACTCAGGGCTCTGTTTAGGGTGCCCGGGGCTCATTCATACTGACGGTGGAGGAGGCCTGGAGGGTCCAAGCAGAGGAATCAGCATGAGCAGAGGCACGGTGGCGTGAGGCAGCCAGTGTGTCTGGGAATTGGGAGAGGGCAGCAGGGCTGAAGGAAGTTCTAGAGAGCATAGAACCAAGAGCCAGAGCAGTCTGCAGAGCTGGGTAAGGAGGCCACGACATGCCAGCCTGAGGAGCCTGGGTGTTATCCTGGATGACAGAGAGCATGACCTGAACTTCTCCCCCGCGCAGGAGACAGTCACCAGCTGATTCAGTGTTGTAAGCAGGGGAGCCCCATTCAGACCTTTTATCAGATCAGCATCACATCATCAGGCCCAGCACAAAATGAATAAACAAATACATTACCGTTTTTGTTACAATACACTAATGAATGTATTATTGAATGAATAATACATTCATTCAATAATACATGAATGAATGAATGAATGAATGAATGAATGGCAAATACATTCTACTTCTCTCTCAAAAAACGTGCTCTCAATTAGCAGTTAGTATCCCTTTAGGATCTGAGGGGAAATTTTCTCCTGCGCTCAGGACAGTCTTCTGAGAGCCCCCAGGACTGGCTAGGAGGAAGATTTGGGTCCAGAGAGAGTGTTTGAGAATGAACTACATCCCACCACCGCATTCCAAACTCCTCACCCCGCTGCGCTAGGAAGCTACCAGGTAGAGAGCAGTTAGGTTCTCCTGACTATGCCTCGTTTGAGGTGCACTCCCACACCCTCCCCTCTCACCTGCTGCCCAAATGCCCTTTTCCCACTTCACAGGAGACTAAAGCACTGCCAGACTTTTAACACCAGATCTGTATCATCACCCTAACCAGTAGATCTCAGCACGTCTCTTTGGTCCATCGTCACCACAGCTCTCTGTTGGATTACAACCTCCCGCAGGACTGAACAAGCCCGTTTCACGCCTTCGACTGGCAGCCAGCAAGTGCGGGTAAGTACCTAACACCCACTGAGGCCTGAAAGCATCTCCGTTTGTGTTTACGTATTGGCTCATTCCCAATCCACCTGGCAGCCAACATTTCCTGAGGGCCTACTATGTGCCAGACACTGATGAGAATACAAAATGGTGGGAAATACAAGATTACTGCCTCATTGGATCAATAAGATTTCATCTCATGAAAACTTATAACAACACAAGCTGTAAGGAAAAGTTCTAGAGAAGCGGTGTCCCAGGGTAGTTAGTGCTCCAGTACCATGTGAGTGACACAGAAGAATGCTATCAGCATTCAGAAGAGGGAGAGTGCCAGAACTCTGGATGAGGCTGGGGAGGGAAGACTTCACAGAAGAGCCAGAGAAAGATTTGAGCTGAGCCTTAAAGCCCAACCAGAGTTTTGATACGTGGATGAAAAGGAGACATCAGTACAGCTGGGCAGAGGGGCCAAGACAAAAGCACTAAAGAGAGGACTGCCCAGGACTCTGATGGAGAATTGCACCCACAGACCCTGGACAAGGGACACTGTGATTT
Source organism: Balaenoptera physalus (assembly GCF_965194825.1). Lineage (NCBI taxonomy): Eukaryota > Metazoa > Chordata > Mammalia > Artiodactyla > Balaenopteridae > Balaenoptera > Balaenoptera physalus. Next base: position 64,969,421 of record NC_138890.1, read on the forward strand.
GGCCCAGACAGCACTGTGGGGACACAATCATTCCAAAGACTAACATCTCTGTGTACATGTTTGTATGTGTGTGTGTGTGTGTGTGTGTGTGTGTGTGTGTGTGTGTTTGTGTGTGTGTGTGTGTGCCCATGCACACACTGCATCTCTGGCCAAGGTGATTATGCAGATCTGAAGCTGAGCCACTTCTCCCATGGGAAGCAGCCAGCAGGCAATACTTAGGGCATGGAAAGCACTACCAGGAGGTGCCAATCTCAACAGCGATGCTTACCAGGCTCTTGTACAACTCCCCTGGCGTCAGCCATGAAGACCATAGGATCAGGGAAGGCCTGACTGGGGCCCCCGCACACCACCCTACAGCACTTCTACAGGGTTTACTGAGACCTATCTTCAGGGCCATCCCAGGGTTCCAGGAGGTGAGGCTGGGGTTTGACTTGACAGCTTCCTACCACTGTACCTGAGAGCCAAGAGCAGTTCCAGCTGCAGTTCTTACTCACCAGGCCTCATCACAGGGTGTGGATTTCGGAATGTGCCCAAGATGCCCATGCAGGGGGACTTTGGGCAAGTTCTGTCCCTTCTCTGGGCATCAGCTTCTTGATCTAAACATGGCAGGGGTGGACTGTGTGACTTCTTAGGACCCCTCTAGTCTACAACTCTAAGATGCAAAGGAATCATGTAATTCCCCTCTGTTCAGCATTGCACCGGAGTTCCCGTGGGCACCACTTGACCCACTTACTTCTACAAGGGAGACCGCCTGCCAGCTGTGTCTGCAGTGGAATCTTGTGTTTAACAGCTTGCAGGGGCGTGGGGCACGGGCACAGAGAATCCCATGACCATGCCAACAGGTCAGCTCTGTTATGACACTGGTTTGGGGATACAAGGTCAGTGAGCTGAGAGTCCCAGACCCGGCTCCCTCTAACCAGGCCTGGGTTTGGGACGAGCCTCCACTCCCCATGGCCTCCATTTTCAGTGATATGAAGTGAGGGCAGTGACCTTCCAGCTGCTATTCTCTAAGCTGCCTCTCCCACATGCCCCGAAGGGTGGGGAGTAGGGTCACCTGGGGCAGGACAGAGTGGTGGGAAGGGCCAGGCTTAGAGGCAAGCATTCCTCAGTCTGATTCCTAGCTGATCCACTTACTACCTTTTTGACCTTGTGTGGCTCATTTATCCTGCAAGCCTTGGCTACACTAGGAACATCGTACATACACCCTGCAGGGTGTTGGGAAAGCTTGGAGATTAAGTATGTCAAGTACCTGAAACATAGCAGGAACTCAATGATTGGTAGTTATTATCAAAAGCACTTTTAAAACCAGGAATACAAGCAGACCAATGGAACAGGAGAAAACTCCATAAACAGACACAAGCACATATGGAAATTTAGTATATGATACAGGTAGTATTTCCACTTAGTGGAGTTGAAATGGATTATTTAGTAAATGGTGTCAGGACAACTGATTGCTAATTTTTGTTGGTGGCAAGGGAAGGCATAGTCAAATCCATACCTTTCTCCCTGAACTATAATAAATTCTAGATGAAACAGAGATTCAGATGTAAATAATAAAATCTTATAAGTTCTAGAAGAAAACATGGGTGAATAGTTTTTAAATCTTGCAAGGGGGAGAGATGCCTTCTAAGCATGTTATGTGAAAAATTAAAAGTCATAAAGGAGAAAAGTTCAACCACATAAAAACCTAAAACTTCTAATTAAAAAAAAATGTATGGTTAAATAAGATGTTTTCAAGATATACAACAAAGAGTTACTTGTCAACAAACTTTTATGAACTGGTCTACTGAGTACCAGTTGCTGCATTTCTAATATTCAAAGAGCTCTCACCATTCAGTTCTTTAAAATGAGCCTCCAGTAGAAATATGAGCAAAGGACATGAATAAGCAACTTGTAAAAGAAGCCATAAAAGAGAATGAAATATTGCCATCTGCAGCAACATGGATGGACCTAGAGATCATCATACTAAGTGAAGTAAGTCAGACAAATAGTATATGATGTCACTTATGTGTGGAATCTAAAAATATAATACAAACCAAGTTATTTACAAAACAGAAACAGACTCACAGACAGAGAAAACAAACTTATGGTTACCAAAGGGGAAAGGGGAGGGGGAGGGATAAATTAAGAGTATGAGATTCGCAGATACACACTACTATATATAAAATAGGGGCTTCCCTGGTGGCGCAGTGGTTGAGAGTCTGCCTGCAAAAGCAGGGGACAAGGGTTCGAGCCCTGGTCTGGGAAGATCCCACATGCCGCGGAGCAACTAGGCCCGTGAGTCACAATTACTGAGCCTGCGTGTCTGGAGCCTGTGCTCCGCAACAAGAGAGGCCGCAATAGTGAGAGGCCCGCACACCGCGATGAAGAGTGGCCCCCGCTTGCCACAACTAGAGAAAGCCCTTGCACAGAAACGGAGACCCAACACAGCCATAAATTAATTAATTAATTAATTAAATTTTTTAAAAAAATCCATGGACTCCCATATGCATATGTAATAATCCACGAGCTCATTCTATAAAATAGATAACCAGTAAGGATTTACTATATAGCACAGGGAACTATATTCAATATCTTGTAATAACCTATAATGGAAAAGAATCTGAAGCTGTACACGTAAACTAACACAATATTGTAAATCAACTATAGCTAAATTTTAAAAAAAAAAGAAATTCAAAACAGCCACTAAGAATCAAATAAATGCAAATAGGCACAATGTATAATTTTTCTACTTCCATATAGGCAAAAAATGAAAACACGAACAAAACTGAGGTTGTCTGGGGTGTCGGGAAACACCTTCTCTTGCAGTATGAGTGTCCTTTGAGAGGGACAATTTGGCATCATGCAACCACATAATAAATGTACATACCCTTTGGCCCTACAAAGACATAGACCTACAAAGATGTTCCTTGAAGTTTGTTTATAATAAAGAAAAATTGGAAACAGCAACCTAAATACACATGAAGGGAAGACTAGCCACGTTAAGTTGTGATAGTCACAGAACACTCTGTAACTATGTAAACCAGCCAGAGAGCTGGAAAGCTCAAGGCTCCATCAGCACATGTCACAAGAGTGGCAGCAAGATGCCATCTGGGAGGTGCGGATGCGGCTGAGCACGGCCCTTGGAAAACAATGGAATGGCTGGCTCCACCTTGCCCACTGTGTGAGGGACGGGGTGATATGGCTGGGGTTCTGAGGACCAATCCAGAGAAGAGGCTGCACACACCCCGAGGAGATGACCTTCATGCTCTGGGATGGAGGGCAGGGGGCTTGTGAATCACACCCTGGCCACCTCCCCTCCCCAGGGTGGGGAGGGGAGAGGGTGGCTATACTGTGATTTCTTCCAACATCTCGGGCAGGAAGGCCCGCCATGTTAACAAGTGGGCACGGAGGCCCCAGCATCTGGGTGGAGATATGATAGCTCAGGAGCCAGGCCAACCCCTGGGCAGAGTTTTCCGTCCAGGACCCACACGCTGGTCCCAACACATGCAGGGTCCACCTGCTAGATTGGCCACGCCTAAGATCTAGAGGCCTCCTCGGCCCAGGCTTCGGTTCAGAATCCAACCCCTATGTGCACATGGACATGGGTCACGAGGCATCAAAACTAAGGGCCCCATGCAGGTCAGGGAGAAGGCAGGCAAGAAGGCAGGCAAGAAGTACCCAGGGCATAGGAGAATCTGATAAGGCAATTTGAGAGATCAGATCAACTAGCCCAGAGGTTCTCAGGTCTTCCCTGAAGAAGGTCTTAGAATAGAAATCTCTGCTCAAACAAAGGTTAAAATGGAACCCCAGGTAGAAGAGACCCATGCCCACCCCCAAGGAGGCAGCTGCATGGGCAGGAAGGCTCAGGGGCCGAGGGCTGTGTGCCAGCTCTGTGCTTGCTCCTCTCTGAGAGGAGATGAGGAGGAGAGAGTCCTGCCCTCCAGAAGCACACGGCCAGGTGGGGAGAAGGGACTCCACAGAGGCAGGTCAGAGGGGCAGGCACTCACATCGGCCAGCTGAAGGTCAGAGTGGCGCCCGGGACAGGGGCTGCAGACAGTTCAGGAAGGTCTGAAGGTCCAATCTGGGAAACAGGTAAAGTCAACCTTGGAATCCAGGGAAGAAACACCCATAGGACAAGCCCAAAAAGAGGTCCCTGCCAAGAGGTGTCTGAGTCTGTTCTGGCCAGAACATGAGCGGTGATGGGAGAGAGTGTGTGAAAGGGAGCAGGGACAGAACTGGGGAGCCGCCAAGAACTCAAGGAGATAATCATTTAGTAATTTTGCTCTGCCTGGTGAAAGCCAGGGCTGGAACACGGTGGGTCACTCAGCCCACGCTCCCGTGGCAGCCTCTGCACCCTCCAGCCTTCCCTCCCCAGGAGGCAGCACCAGGTAGGATCCTGTGGGGCTGGGCTCTCGGCAAACAGGAGGAAAGGAGGTCAACAGTCACAGGGCTCGCGCTTGGGGCCGTCCCCAGGCAGAGGAGGCTGAGGCTGCAGGAGCACCGTAAGACCTGGCCGCAGATGATGGGAAACCTCTGAAGAGCTTTACCCAGGCCTGGCCTGACGTTGACCAGGTGAGGCCAGAGGATGAGTTAGAGGAAGTGGAAGAGGCTTTACAGAGAGATCACAGGGGTAGAGGAGCCGTGGTGAGGCCAGACCCAGGTGGGGGCCGTGGCCATGGAGAGGAGATAAAGAATCAAGAAATACTTCAGAAGCAGAATGGGTGGCAGCAACCTCCACCCAGGCTGGAAACCTGGACATTTCTTGTCTCTTTCTCATGCCCTTGGCCTAATTAACCCCCATGAGGGTACTGTCCGTGGAAGAGGCAGCAGAGCTGGAAAGAGGGTGTGGACAAAGACCGTCAGCCTGAGTGTGGGGTTGGGGGGCACCAGCTACCTGGCAGGACACACACTGCAGTGGCTGGTCATGTCCTGGACTACGTCTTCCTCAATGCCACATCCCCTGCTGAGTGCCAAGCACGTGATGGCACACGGTAGGAGCTCAGCCTGACTCGTTCCTGTCAGGAGTGGTGGTCAGGGCAAAGATGGCATCTAGTGAGAGAACTGGGTGTCATCAGCAAACAACGGCAGTGCCTAAGCTTTCTGAGCACTGACCTGCTGTTGGGCAGTGTTCAAGGAGCTTTATAGAGATTAACTCAGTTGGTCCTCATAACCACCCTAGAAGAAAGCACCATTATCATCCCCAGTTTACAGGTGAGGAAACTATGTCTCAGAGAAGTTGAATGACTTGTTAAAGGTCACACAGCTTGGAAATTTTAGAGCCAGGACTGGCCCCAGGCAGACTGGTCCCTTTTAACCACAATGCTGTGAAAATAGGCCAAGAGGAGACAGGAGAGTGCACAGAGGGAGAAAAGAAAAGGACCAAGGACAGAGCCCAGGGCAATAGCCATGAACCAGGAGCAGCCAGAAGAGCAAAGCCACCAGCGAGGAGGAAAAAGGAGCAGGAGGAAGTCAGGAGCCCTGCCTGGCAGGGTGAGCGCTCAGTAGGTGCTCGAGTGAGTCAATGAACGAATGAGTAAGTGATGGCTAAGGAATGGAGGTGATGCAGACACCAAGAAGCAGACAGTTGCAGGAAAGAGAGCGGGTGCCCCGCCGCAGAGAGGCCAGAAGGGCCCCAGATTTAAAATTGATGAGAAGCTGTCACCACAGCCTGTCCCAGCCCACAGGGCTTGGTGTTCAGTCTGGGGATGGCTGGGCCACAGAAGGCCTCAATCTGCTCTGCATGCCTGAAAAACAGTGCTTTCTCTCCGTGCATGGGGACTCTTGCTCTATGCCAAGTTCTTTCAAGTATGGAAAGGATTTGCTCCCCAAACAGTTCGTAGCTATTTCTAAAGCTCACCCTGAAAAATGTTGCCTATTTATAACCAGAAATCACTCCATAACCGAACTGGACAAAGAAGAGTGGCAATTCCATATTGTCTTTGATTTTGTTTTAAATAAGAACTCAGAATTGCCTCCTTGACCACATCCAAGTTACTCCTTTTCCCCATATATGGCCGGATCCACTGATTGCCAGGACAAGCCATGTTTTCCTTATTAAGCAATATACAAAGTTAGCAAACAGAGCCCGCTCACTGCCCCACATCCCAATCCCAACTGTCATCACTGGAGCAAGGGCCTGACCAGGCTGAGAGCATCAGGGGGCCCCAGCAGCAGCAGGCCACAGACCAGAACACTGGACTGGGGGTCGGGGAGCCGGTCCCAGTCTAGCCACCACTGACCCAGGCTCTGGGTATCAACAGCAGTAATGCCTACTGGGTGCCAAGCTCTGAAAAAAGTGATGCTGAATCCTGATAACAAAGCCTAAGGTGTGAGTATTATTATTCCATCATACAGAGGAGAGGAGTGAGGCATAGAGAGGCCACATGATCTGTTCAAGGTCATCCAGCTGGGATGGCAGAGGTGGAGAAGGACCGATTTCTGTCTGATTTCATAGCCCATTTTCCTTTCAGTTCCCCATGGGTCATCTCTCCTCTCTAGGCTTTGGTTTACCTCTCTGTACCTGAGATGGCTGATAAAATGATTTCTTAACCCCCTCCAACTCTCACATCAGCACTTGTTCTGTTACAGGGTATCAGAACCTTCCAACGTACCCTTTGGTCAGGGTCCGGAATAGACGAAGAGTAACGGGTGTGTGGAGCCACAGCCCCCTGCAGAGTCCTGAGGCAGCAGTGTAGAGCAGCATGGGACCTCCGCCGCCCATCTGGAACTGAGGACAGTCTCACTCCTCCCTGCTCAGTGCCTCTTGGTTCCCAGGATTTTCCCAGCCCTTCAAGGCCTCCCCCTCCAGGAGCCATTCTGCCCTGCAGAGCCCACAGCATGTCCACGGCCTGCTGTCTGGCCCTCACAAGCCTGCCTTTGACTCCCAGGCCTCTGGAATTGGACACCTAGAACATACAAAGCTGAAGGAATGACTGTGGGATTGGATGGTGCGGTCTGAAAGCTCCATCCTCCCAAGTGGACGAATCCAGTGTGGCCCTGAAACAGAAGGGACTCATGCCCCACTAGGCATCTTTGGAAAGTGCAAGATTGGGGCTGCCTTCTCTGGGTCACGGCTCCTCCTCAGAACCTCCTGGGTGGACAACTGGTTAAACCTGTGGGCTGTGGGCTGCGCCAGACCACGTTTCCGGATGTGAATCTCTGGGGGTGGGCATCCAACCTGCATGCTTCACCAGCACCCGGGATTTTACGATGGCATCACTGTTGGAGGACAATGCCTGCTGGTTTCTCCCCTGCCCCTCCTACCTCACATCTTTGGTCCCACCTCCCGCCTCTTCCTCCCCTGTATACGTGAGCCCAAGACATGCAGGCCCCGTAAAATGTGGGGGTCCCCATAAAACGCCACACAACTGTGACTTTTCCTTTATAAGTGGCATTTTTTTAGTGTTTTTCACATTAATCTGACAATAATAAACATAAGAATAAACCTGCACTTCAAGATGCTTTTCAAACTCCCAGGAACTACAGCATCTTAATCCACATGGGTTAAAAAGTGAAACTTTTTAGCTCCCACTTTCTTGGGGACCCACCTACTTTACCTTGCCTTCTGGTTCTGCAGGGGTTACTATCAGTGGATCAGTTCAATGAATCAATTAAATATCAGTTAAGTGAATACACGAATGAAGACCTAACCTTTAAGAAGCCAGTCTCAAGCAGTTGATCTGTTTCACATTGGTAAAATTTTTTAAAGATTAGCAAATGTTCTAAGAAATGACTGTTACTCTTGGATTGCAGAAGTGTTTTGTTTTGTTTTGTTTTAAAGATTTATTGATTGATTGATTGAGTGAGTGATTGCTATGTTGGGTCTTCGTTTCTGTGCTAGGGCTTTCTCTAGTTGTGGCAAGCGGGGGCCACTCTTCATCGCGGTGCACGGGCCTCTCACTATCACGGCCTCTTTTGTTGCAGAGCACAGGCTCCAGATGAGCAGGCTCAGTAATTGTGGCTCACGGGCCTAGTTGCTCCGCGGCATGTGGGATCTTTCCAGACCAGGGCTCGAACCCGTGTCCCCTGCATTGGCAGGCAGACTCTCAACCACTGCGCCACCAGGGAAGCCCCTTGCAGAAGTGTTTTAATCCATGACGACAGTTTGTCTTGTATCATAACCTGACATCCTTTTTCCAACCAGGCACTGACCGGGTGCAGCGGCTTTCTAAAGACACCTCATCTCACCCTGCAACCAGATACCCTTGACCCACTGCAGTTCAAAACTGTTTCATAGAGGTCAGCTCCCTGGATCCCATCACCACTCAGATTACTTCAGGCATCCTGTCCTTTCTTGTTTGGAGTTAGAACAAAGTGTTCATCATTTTAATTGGTAGGTATGTATTTTTTGTAAAAATTTCAAATGATACAAAAGTGTCTAAAGTAAAACAGGGAAGCCTGATCCCAGCCTGGGTAGATGGGGTGACACCCTCTCCTCTTCTCGGGAGACCCCATAGTCTGCAACACTCTGCTGGCTCCTTTGAAGTCACTGGGTACAGCTCCCACAATTTCATTCCATCTGTGATTCCTGAGACCCAGGCAGGGGTCACCAGGTGCTGGGGACCCTCACTCTCCTCAACACCAAAACATCTCTGCCTGGTCCCCCACTGTCACTTCTCTCCACTCCAAACTATCTTCCTTATGGTGCCTGATCACCTTTCTTTAACTTTTTTATGTTGACTTATCAAAATTAGCAACACACCTCACTGCTCAATACCAGCAAGTGTTCTCCATCCCCAGAGGGAGTTCTTCCATTACCTCAAGATCCAGACCCTGACTACTTTTCCAGACATAGTCTCCTATCTCACTTCCATGCATCAGCTGAACACCCACACACCCTCTACACGCCCCTACTCTCCTGTCTTCTTAAATTTGCTCAAGGCTGTCCCACCTGGAAGTCTTCTCTACCCCAACTTCATGGGACCAAACCCCTTCCTCATATGCCATGACTCAACCCATAGGCTCCTTCCTCCATGAAGCCCTGCCCGATGCTCCCAGCTAGAATCCATGGTCAATTGCTCCCTTTCTGACCTGTATAATACTATGAGGAGCCATTCCTCCCATGTCTCCACTCCTCAGGTAGACCATGAACCTCATGGGGTCAGAGACCAGGTCTTATGCCCTTGACTCCTCCATAGACCCTGGCAGCAACAAGGACTTTAGTTGTCTGTTAGACTCACAAATAAACAAAGAACTAAAGGACATTGTGTGGACGGATGGAGCATGAAGTCACTTGAATTGCAAGATACATGCAGCTGAGGAACAGTACGAAAGATGCAAAATGTGCAGGTGCTAAAAATCACGATTCCAACGGAAGGTGGAAAGGGTCAGGCTTTCAAGACATGTGCCCTGAGAAACAGCATCCTGGGCAAGGGCAGCAATCCGAGCAAAGTTGGAGGCAAGAAGTAGCAGAAAATGAAGGTGGGGAGCCAGGTCACATTCAGAGGGAACTAAGCTCAAGAAAGAAGTTTGAAGTCAGACTACTGACAGTTTAGAGCCATCAGATTGGATACTGGGGTGATGACTTACGGGTTGAGTTGGAAAAGAATACATCTCACCTTCTCACATTAGCTCAAGACTTTCTCTCTGCCTGAAATGACCTTCTCTACTTTATCTTCTCAGGATCAAACCTTCCCATCCTCTAGGTTCACAAGCCACCTTCTCCATGAAACCAGAGACTGAAAATCAAAACACAAAATCTCACCATCAGAAGAATCCAAATACCAGGAAAAGTGTCTGATAAGAAGGCTCTAATAGAAGTTCACTGGTTTTTCTCAGTATGGAAAGATAACATTACTCAACTTAATTGAACAATATTTGCCGACATGCAGCATGTGACAGATGCTGTTCCCCACAACCCTGGGATACAGAGTCTGGCCCAATGAACACATATTTACACTTACTAACAAAGAGTGTGGGTGCACCATAAAATAAGGAGGGGAGTAAGAGAAGACTGCCTTATGAAATGACAGTCAAGGGCAAAAGGATTCAATTCACATTAATTTTATTTATTCATTTGAGAAACATACGAATAACCAATACATGCCAGGCATTGAATGCCCAGAAATTGGCCATGCAGAGAGGAGTGAGGTAGAGGGATGGGAACATTCTAGGTAAAAGAAACAGAATCTCCAAAGAGGTCAAAGATAAGAGTCACAGGATCAGGTCCAGCTGCCAAGGAGGTTCAGCCGGGTCAGAGAAAGTGGAGATTTGTGAGAGATGATGAAGGCTTGAACTAGAGCAGTGGCAGTGGCTCAGGGAGAGAGAAGTAGACACATTTGGGAGAAAGTATAGAGGCAGAGTCTATAGACCTGGGTTATGGATGCAGAGAGAGGAAACTACAAGCATCCTAAGCAAACCTGACCCTGGGGCTAGATTTCCTGAGACAGCTGTGCTCATGCATCTGACTCCACTATGTACCTGGCCAAGTCAGGGGCCCTGGCTGGTTGCCCAGGATAAGGCCACAGACCAAGATTATTGATCCCCCTACAGCTCCCCCTGTGGGCTGGGTCCTCACCATCAATGTGGACTCTCCAGCTGTCACTGCTGAAGATCAGGACAAAATGAGTCTAAAATCTGAGCCCAGAGTCCCATCCAAGAGACTCAATAGAACATGCTAGCCTGGTATCACATGGCCAGTTTCTGTACCTCTGAATACCAAATGCATGCATTCCCTACCAAAAGCAGGAGCCAAGTCCAGACTGCCCACAGATTGGCAAGGACGAGGGGCTGGCAGTGGGGGATAGCTAAGTTGGAACACACCCTGTAGGGCCCAAGAACACCATCCATACCTAAATAGCTCAAATTGGGTTTGGCATGTACTGAATTTCAGTTTGTATGCCAAGGTTCTGGTCCCCCAGGGACACTGGTATAATTAGGCAACCCACGGGCTGGTGGTCAGAGCATAATCCCCAAGAAAATGAGTCTGTCACACAATCCGGTCAGGAGACAGAGTGTAGGGGCTGACACAACTCTTCTCCCATCAGCCAATGCCCAGAGCCCCCAGGATCAGCGGGCATCCATGAGGAGAGCCCAACCCCGCACAGCAAAATTCATCTTTCCGGGACAAGCTGCACTTTGCACCTTCTTGCTCCTCCCTCCTCTGCCCCCAGCCCCCTTCACCCTAATTTGCATGCAAAAGCCCCCACTACACACAGGTACACACAGGCACCCACACAGACGCATCCCAAGTAGACATCAGTGAGCTATGTCCACACCCTGGTCAGGACCACACTTTCCCCAGGCTGGGCTGGTCCAGGGTACCTTGAGAGTGACAGCTTAGGGGGCAGAACCAGAGGTGAGCAGACCCATGATGGTGGACCTCAGGCCGGTGACGCTCTCAGTTCTGTCCCCAGCCCAGAAGCCTCCACTAGCTCCAGACTCCTCCATCCAAAGGCCTACTGGGTGGCCCTGAGGAACCTCAAGCCCAGCTCACCCGAATGGAACTCAACATTTTCCCCTGCACACCTGCTCCTCCAGCAGGACTGCCCAGCTCCAGGGGTGGCTCCTCCTCACCCGTGTTGTCAAGCAAGAAGCTTGAGGGAGTCAAGCTCACGTCCCCTCCTTTTCCCTCCCCCTCAGCATCCACTCCATCAGCAAGTCCTGCCGATTCCGCCTCCAGTTCTGTCCCTCCCACCTGCTGCCACTGTCTCCCACCAGGATGACCACAGCAGCTTCCTACCTGGTCCCTCCCTCCAGACCCTTCTCCTTCCCCATAGCGGCCAGGGCGCTCTTCTTAAAATGCAGATCTGCCCCTGTCAGGTCCATAGCCAAATGCCCGTGCAAGTAAAGCCCTCTGTGTGACTCACCGGTTCTCCCCCTGCCCACCTCTCCCAGCGCTCACCGCCACCCCTCTCCTGGGCCCTCCCTCGCACCCCCGCCCCGGCGGTGCTGCCCTTCCATCCATTCAGCAGTGCGGACCGTCCCTGCTCACCACACATTTGCACATGCCGTTCCCCCCACCTTGATCTCACTCCCTGGCCCCTCTGCTGGGCTTGCCATGAGGACTAGTTTGTGCAGGAAGCCTTCCCCGGCAAGCACTGCTCCATGCCAAGCCCTGTGCCCCCAACAGCCCTGAGGTTCCCACTTCCTTCTCTCCATCTCCTCCCTGCACCACCCAGCGCCAGAGGGAACACTCCATCACAGACAAGTCTACTGGACAGCGCTGCCCTGGACCATTAGCCCCACAAGGGCAGGGACGGAGTCTGCCCTGCCCCTCACTGCCACCCAGTGCCTGGAAGACAGTGGGAAGCTCCATGTGGGCTGAACAGGTGAGGGGGCGGCCGAGAGGGAAAGAAGCAGAGGCAGGCAAGTGGGCCGAGGCCCATCTCCCGTGTGTAAGGGCTGCGCTTTAATGGACGAGGGCCTTCCACTTGGGGGCTGGCCATCAGGGGAAGACATCCCATCTAGAGAAGAACCACAGGGCTGGTACAGCAAAGGGAAGGCAGCCACCAGGGACAGGAATGCTCTTTAGCTGGCCCACCCCAGAGTACCTAGCACACAGTGCCCGTCTTCCCTCCCAGTCCAATCCAGGAGGGCAATCTCTCACATGGAGGGCAATCCCCTCCAAACCCTCCCAGTGAGAGGGAGGCTGCACCCACCCTACCCGGCCTTTCTCCCTGTCAGGCTAGGCAGGAGGGCCAGGCTCTGCCGCGGAGGGTCAATGCTTCGTGGCTAGACCCCCAACCCCGAGCCAGCCAGACCTGGCCTTCAGGCCTGCCCAGGGCTTCACACTCCGGATCTCTGGACTCCCCTTGCTCCCTGGGTTCCACCCAAATTCCTGAGGTCTGAATGTTCCCTGAGTCTGTCAGGACACAGGTCAGTGATGGGGAGCTGAGAGAGGAAACACAAGTCACAGACCCATCCTCCCCCCACCAGCCAGACTCCAGCGCCCTACTCCAGAGCTGCCACACCTGAGGGGTCCTCCGACGGCCAGGGGCAGCCCCGCCCTGGCCCCGAGACCTGGGGTGGGCCGGAGGGGCACGGACAGCCCAACAGTCGAGGGGCAAGGTGCCAGCTCCAGTTACCACAGTGTCGTTAAAAGTCAACTGTCTCCCAGGGAGGTGGTTACACGGCTGTTTGCTTTATAATAATTTGTTAAACTGAACATTTTCTATATGTGTTGCATTTCACAATTTCTTAAAGGTTAAAAAAAGAAAAGAAAAGGTAACCGTCTTTGTGGAATGTAAACCCTGGCAAATGCCAAACCTCAGACCGGTGCCAGAATCACCACCCAGGACTTGGCTGCTCACCGGGCCCTGTGCAGAGCAGCCCCATGAGTCAAGGAGCCCAGAGGGTCACGCTGCCCCTGGGACCTGTCAGCGGCAGACCTGTGCTGATGGGGGACAAGGCTGTGCCCATCTCCAATTAAGTGCTTTTGTGGGGGGGAGAGGGGAGAACCTGGGGAGGGCACACTGCTCTCTGGACCACCCCCCCACCCACCCACCAGCACTGTGCCTCTTCCCACCGCCACACAGCCTGCCGGTCTCTGGACCCCGGGAACCCACGACGTCCAGGTAGCAAAACTGGGGATGAACCGGGGTCTGAGGACTTCCTTCAGAAGAGAAAATAAAACACCACACACAAAGCAAGCAGTTCACACAATGGCCACGACACACAGAAAGGCTCAGCCTCACTCTTCAAAGAAATGCAAATCAAAGCAGCAATAAGATACCCTTTTCACCCAACCTACTGGCAACAGTTAAAGGGTGATAAGACAGGAGCAGGTAAAGAGGCAAGGAAAAAAGTCCCTCACTTACCTAGGAGCAGAGTATAAATTGCACATGCCTCTGGAGGGCAATCTGGCACTATCTGCCAGTATCTTATCAGTGCATGTCCATTTGGCAATTCATTTCAAGGAAATACCTAAGGAGACAAAAACACAGGCATGCAAAGATTTGGGTACACTGATAATCAGAGCAGCTCTCTTTACAGTAACAAAAAATTGGAAACATTCTAACTGTCCATTAATAACGGCCTGGATTTATAAGTTATAGTATAACAGAACACGATGCAGCTTGGTAAAGAGAAAGCAGTAGCTCCTAATTTATGAGTGGAAGATGTCCAAGATCTAGTAAGGGTGGGGGAAGGACGGGTTACAGAATAGTACAGTATAGCATGGTTTCACATATATGTGAAGTGTGTGTGTGTGTTTATACATGTGAGTATTTTGGCATACACACGCGCATAATTCACAAAGGCAAAACTATTGGAAGGATAAATACTTGAGCAGCTATGGATGGAGAAGGCAGACTATGAGGGAGTTTCGGTGACTTTGGATTGCTTTAAATTTTTATAACAATTATGCATTATCAAAGAGGTAATAACGATATCCCATTCCAATAAAGCACTAAGTAAGAAAAAAACAGGCCTACACCCCTGTGGACAGGAAGAACAAGAGAAGAAACGACAGCAACAAAATTCTGGAAACTAGAAAGCAGATGGATGAGAGGAACTGACTTCACAGACCTAAGTAAACTAAATCCTACGTCAGCAGTGAAGAAAGCCAAAAACCTAACTGATGTTCACCCTAGAATTATACAAAGCCTTAGGAATTAGAGGCACCAGGGGCCTGTGAAAGGTAAGGCTGAGAGCAGGACGGCTGGCTGAAAGCCCTTATAACCCACTTTTGGGTGTACAGATCCCCTCTCCAACTCCCTGCAGCCAGGTGACTGCACTCTCCTTGCTGGCAGAAGATGGGGGGATTCTTTTCTGTGAAGGGTTTAGCACAGGGACTCTGGCTTAGGGACATCAAGCACGGGTGAGAGCAGGAATACCATACCAAAAACCGAGGAATTAAGTGACAGTTTACACTCTGAATGCTGAGACCCCTTCCCTTCTTCCCCCATCAGATTCCCAGAATGCTGGGAGTCTGGCAGACATCCTCAAAGCTGCAGAATGGAGGTGGCTTCCCTGGGTCATCCCTCTAGCTCTAGAGAAAAGAGTCAGAAGTCCTACAAAAGGACTGCTGTTCTGTGAACAACACATTACACAGCTTCCAACTCACTTTTTAGTGAGTATGAGTGGACAGGCAAGGATTATGAGACATGAGAGGAAATTCTCTGCTATCAAAGATAGAGGACAGGGACTTCCCTGGTGGTGCAGTGGTTAAGAATCCGCCTGCCAATGCAGGGGACATGGGTTTGAGCCCTGGTCCGGGAAGATCCCACACGCCATGGAGCAACTAAGCCCGTGCACCACAACTACTGAGCCTGTGCTCTAGAGCCCACGAGCCACAACTATTGAGCCCACACACCACAACTACTGAAGCCCACGCACCTAGAGCCTGTGCTCCACAACAAGAGAAGCCACTGCAATGAGAAGCCCGTGCACCACAACGAAGAGTAGCTCCCGCTCGCCGCAACTAGAGAAAGCCCACGCACAGCAACGAAGACCCAATGCAGCCAAAAATAAATACATAAATAAATAGATTTATTTTAAGAGAAAAGATAGAGGACAAAATAAACGGAATAAAAAGGCAACTTGGAGGAAAGACACAATGCAAGGAGAGTAAAACTTTAAAGAATAATAGTTAATGCAATAAGAAATGATGCTTCCATGAAACCAGAATAGGATGCAACAAAGCAACAGCATGCAGAGAACCAAAGAGTTCTTGGAAATTAAAAATATGACAGCAGAAATGAAAAACTCAGTAGAAGGGATGAGAGATATTGTTGAGAGAATCTCCCAGAAAGAACAGTAAAAAGAAAAGTAAAGGGCTACGCTAAGAGGTTCAGCATCTAAATAATCAGATGTATCAGTTATTACCACAACAACGCTCAATAATAAACAACTGATACCTCAGTAGCACACAAGAATAAGCATTTATTGCTCATGCACCTGGGATGGTTGCTGATGTTGGCTGAGGGTTGGCTCTGCTCCACATGTCTCTCATCCTCCTCCTGGAACCAGTGGCTAACCTGGGTGTGTTCTTCTCATGGTGATGGCAGCAAGCAAAAGCAAGAAATCTCAATCCCACAATGGCTTTCAGTCCTTTGCCTGTATCATGATTACCATCATCCCACTGGCCCAAAGTGAGCCATATGTCTCAGCCCAGAATCAGAGAAGGAAGAACCACAAAGTTACATGGCAAGGAACATGGATACAAGGAAGAAGCTATTTCTGCAACTGACCACATAAGAGATAAAAAAAAAAAAAAGAATCAGAAAGGATAGGAAGATATCATAAAATAAATAATTCTCATAGATTTCCTAAAAGTAAAGGGCAAAAGTTTCTAGCTTGAATAGCCCACTAAGCATCCAGCAGATGAAAGGAAATAGAAGCATACCAAAAATCACAACAAATATCAATTCCAAATCACTGGGAACCAAAAGTTCCTAGGGACTCCCCTGGTGGTCCAATGGCTAAGACTCCACACTCCCAATGCAGGGGGCCCGGGTTCAATCCCTGGTCAGGGAACTAGATCCCACATGCCGCAACTAAAGACCCTGCATGTCTCAACTAAAGATCCTGCATGCCACAACTAAAAAAAAAAGATCCCACATGCCGCAACTAAAGATCCCACATGCCACAATGCAGATCCCGCACACAGCAACAAAGATCCCACGTGCCGCAACAAAGACCCAACACCAAATAAATAAATAAATAACTTTTTTTAAAAAAAAAGAAGTTCCGGGACTTCCCTGGTAGTGCAGTGGTTAAGAATCCGCCTGCCAATGCAGGGGACACCGGTTTGAGCCCTGGTCCAGGAAGATCCCACATGCCGCGGAGCAACTAAGCCCGTGAGCCACAACTACTGAGCCTGCACTCTAGAGTCCGCGAGCCACAACTACTGAGCCCACATGCCACAACTACTGAAGCCCACGCGCCTAGAGCCCGTGCTCTGCAACAAGAGAAGCCACCACAATGAGAAGCCCGTGCACTGCAACAAAGAGTAGCCCCCACTCGCTGCAACTAGAGAAAGCCCGTGCACAGCAACAAAGACCCAATGCAGCCATAAATAAATAAATAAATAAATTTATTTATTTAAAAAAAAAAAGTTCCTAGAAGCTTCTAGAGAGGAAATAGCAACAGGTTTCACACGAAAGATGTGGAGCACCAAAATGGCATCAGAATTTTCAACAGCAACTTCAGAAGCTAAAAGGCAATGGGCAAAGCCTTCAGAATTCTTAAGGAAAATTATTTCCAAATTAGAGTTCTATACCCAGCCAAACTATAAAGCTAAGTGTGAAGGGAAAATAAAGAGTTTGTAACATGTACAAGGTTTAAAAAACCTTACCTCCACCACACACTTTATCAGGAAGCCACAGAGACTGTGCTCTGCCAAAGGCATGGGATACGAGAGACAGGAAATCCTACTTAGAAGAGAAGTGCAACCAATTCCCATGGTGATGGTGAAGGAAAAGCTCAGGATGTATACCAAACACAGAGGAGAGCCAGTCCAGACCACGGCAAGTCAGAAGGCTCCAGGGGAGACTTTCTCAGGGAGATGAACCTCGTAAAATACTCATGTGTCTGAATATACTAAGGAGATTTACATAACTAGGGTATAGTGTACAGACAAAATAGTGATGAATGCATAGAAAATTACACAAATAAAAACAACAATTATTAATTGTGGTGAAACACAAAACATTGTGTAGCCAAAGGAAAATACTCATAGTTTCATATGACATAGGCCAAATAGTGTAAACACTGAATGCTGATCTATCAAACATACAATGTAACTCTCCTGGGAGCATGTGGGGCACTATAAGAGGACACGTGTGTAACACGTGAACAAGAAGTATAAATGCTCGCCTTCCACGGTGAGAAGTCAATAGACAAAGCTTAAAACTGAAAAAAGTTAAAGTAGCAATACAAACATGTTTGGTAGAGTTACAGAAGTCAATACCCAAAAAAATCAGATAAAAGGTTGAAATTGGCTGTCCCTAGGAAGTGGAAATGAGGATAGATGAGTATGTAGGGTAAGGGGAGCTTCTTTTTCATAACAAGTGTTGTGTAAGTATTTAATTCATGTTGAACTTCAGTAACAAATGAAAACTAAATTTAAAAAGCAAAAACAAATTCCACCACCACCACCAAAAAAGGAAAAGAAGGATAGAGAAAGCAGCGAGCTTGCCACTGTTGACAGCTCAGACGCCTAGCCATGCCAGGCTGTGGAACAAGTAGAGGGTAAAGAAGCAAGTCATGGGCAGTAGGACCCAGGAGACAGGGACTGAATTCCGAGTGGCTGGATCAGCAAAGGCTTCTGAAAAGCAGGTGATCAATCATTTCTAGCAGAGAGTTAACATGCTCCAGAATTTTTCTATTCATTTCGGAGACCATTCAAAATATTACACCATTTGCAACATTGTTTGAAAAAATGAAAAGTTGGAAACATCCCAGTGTTCATCAATAAAGGACTTAAATAAATTGTAAGCCATGCATACAGCGAAACACAAAACAGGTATCTGCAAGGAGGTGGAGCTTTGTGTGCAGATGATGTAGAAAGATGCCCAAGGTGTTACCAAATGAATGCGGAGCAATGTGTGTCATATGAGTCCATTCATGTAAATAACAAGTATATATAATACATCCTAGAAAAAATGTTGAACTGTATTCAACCAGCTACTGACAATGGTTGTTTCTGGGAGAGAGACCAAGGCAACTTACACTTTCTATATTACATTCATTTGTTCTTCAAGTATTTATTGAACACCTAAATATGTTATGTACTCTATTGTTTGGACTTTTTATACTGAGTATCAGCAGAAAAAAACAAAGATTTAGAAATACGAAAAAATAAATACTAAAATAATTCAAACTTGTTTTCATTTTTAGAAATAAAATATCATCCAGAGAATATAGGAGAGTGTGTGGCCCAGTCAACACGGGCTAGGGAGGGACCACTCCTGAAAGCTGGGAGCCTGTGAGTGGATCCCTCTCCCTGCTTCCTGAGCCGGGAGCCTCGGCCACAGTCGCTGGCAGGCTGTGCTGGCCCTGAAGTGTCTGTCCCGTTGGGAGCAGGACTCTATCTCCCTGGCACCACGTGACTGCACCCCAGAGGCCCACTTTGGAACACTTGGCTGGGACCTGGAAAGGGACCTAGCTGGCCTGGACCTAGTGAGGCTGGGGTGATGGTCACCATTGCAGTTAAGTGGGGGAGTTCTGTCCCTTGCCTGGGACCTGTCCTTTGCAGCCTGCATGAGGCCCAAGCATCCTTCCGGTCTTGACTAACAGAGCTCCCCTGGTGGTGGGGTTCCAGACTCCTAATAGGCATAAGCTGGGGACCCACCGGTCCTCAGCAGCGTGCAGTGACCGAAGGAGCACAGGCTCTGGGCTCCGCTGCCAACTAGCTGTGTGACTCTGGGAAAGTCCGTGACCACTCTAAACCTCTGTGAACGAAGATAATAACGTCCTCATGGCAGGCCTTCCAGAAGGAGTCATTGGAATAAGCCACGTTAAGTAGCCAGCACAGTGCCCGGTGCCTGGTAGGCGCTCAACAAAGGCCCTATCCTGTTTTCAGAAAGGGGTCCTAAGACTTGCCCACCACAAGGTAGCTCATGTCCCCACCCCCCTTCAAAACGAGCCAAAGCTAAAGTGATCCTGGGGCCTCAGGCACCAGGGGAGAGGGGAGGCCGGGGAGGTGATTGGAGGAGCTGACAACTTGAAAGAATGACAACGTTGGGTAAAAACACAACACCAGAAGGCACCTCACCGGAAAGGCACAGGGCTCTTACCAGGATGACCTTCCAAAGGCAGAGGCAAACCACAGGCTTTACATGTAGAAGTGGGGACCGTTCCTTGGACTGCACAAGGTGACGCTTCCTGTCAGGAAGGCAGGTCGAAGCATTCACAAGATGTTTGCTCCGCAACCCTGAGAGGTAGATATCATTATCCCCATTTTGCAGATAAGGAAACTGACGTTCAATGTAATTTGCCCCAAGCTACCCAGTTAGCAAATGAATTTAGCCTTTAAAAAAAAAAAAAAAGTTTGCTCTGAAGCACTATCTCAGCTATAAGGAGGACGTCATGCTAATAACGGAGGAATACAAATCAATGTACTAATATTAAATGCCTTCTTTTTTACCTAATAAATAGACATTTTTTAAATTGATAATCCACAGTTAGTGAAAGATGTTGGGAAACAGACATTCTTAGACTCTGCTGATAAGAGTGTAAACAGATAGAGCCTTTCTGGAAAATGATTAGCAATACATGTGACAATTTCAAACATGCGCATTGATTTAGCAACAGCTGTAAAAATTATAAATGGGCATAGCTCTCCAACGCAGCAATTCTACTTCTAGCATTTCTCCTACAGTTATACTTGCACAACTAAACCAAGACATAAGGATGTTCACTGAGGCATGCCCTGTAATAAAAAAAAAAAAAGTCCATTGATAAGAGACTGATACAGCTATGCCATGAAGCTGCCGTGCTGATGTCGTGCTGTGAAGTTGCCCAGGACACATTATTAAGTAGAACAATCACTGTTCATGCTGTTATAAAAGTAATTAATCAATTTATATTAAAAAGGATACCACATACACACACAAGGATACCTAGAAACTGTTAACAGTGGTTATTTTTAGAGAGCAGAGGTTGAGGGTCTTCAAGTTTTCACTCTATTCCTTCTTGCACTCTTTAAACTTTTCACTCATAAAAAAATAAATATAAATAAATAAATAAATAAAAATAAATAAAAGCACTCATATGATTTAACTCAGAAAACCCACTTCTAAGAATTTATCTCAACAACAAAAAAAATGTGCCTTGCGCTCAACAAGTATTTGTTGAATAATAAATGTAAGCAGAGTCTTAACCATCCTTAGCCATAATGATGTTCACTCACGTTGAGAACACAAACGTAAAAGCAGCCTATACATATCCATCCACAAAATACGGTTCCAACCAACGAGAGGATGGTCTGCAGCCCTAGAGAAAATGTTCAGGAATATCCAATGGCAGTCACAAACATTCACAATTAAATAAGAGGAAAATCCAGGTTACAAAATGTCATGTAGTTAGCACGATCTCATCTTATATACCAAGATGGTGCGATCACTAAAAATTTTTCTCTCTCTGAATTTTCTAACTTTCCACAATAATCATATACTGCTTTTTAATAAGGAAAAAATCAGTTTTTTCTTACACATAAATGATAAATTTAGTACAAAGGCTTGGATGAGATGCTTGCCTCCGTATAAAACTAATGGTTTCCATAATCTCAGTAGTGATAAAAAGACTCAGTCATGGGACTTCCCTGGTGGTCCAGTGGTTAAGAATCAGCCTTCCAATGCAGGGGATGTGGGTTCGATCCCTGGTCAGGGAACTAAGATCCCACATGCTGCGGGGCAACTAAGCCTGTGCGCCACAACTACTGAGCTCGCGCCTCAACTAGAGCCCACGTGCCGCAAACTACAGAGCCCACGCGCTCTGGAGC
Source organism: Balaenoptera physalus (assembly GCF_965194825.1). Taxonomy (NCBI): domain Eukaryota; kingdom Metazoa; phylum Chordata; class Mammalia; order Artiodactyla; family Balaenopteridae; genus Balaenoptera; species Balaenoptera physalus. The sequence continues at coordinate 64,990,788 of NC_138890.1, forward strand.
CCGCGCCACAACTAGAGAAGAGAAAACCCACACGCCACAACTAGAGAGAAGCCCACGCACTGCAACGAAAGATCCCACGTACCGCAACTAAGACCCGACACAGCCAAAAATAAAAAAATAAAAATAAATAAATAATACTGAATTTGCCTGTCTGTAAGATGCTTATTGTTATCTAACAAAAACCTGAGGCTGTATAAATCACTCAGTCTGCTTCTGAACTAAGACAGCTTAAGGAATTTCCTGAACAAGGTAAAATAAAGCAATAATATATCATGGATTTATTAAAAAAAAAAAAAGACTCAGTTGTGGAATGCAGTCAGATTTGAATTACTATAAGCATGTTCCAAAGCACCAAGGGACGGGATGATGCCCTAGCTTTGACAAAAGGGCTTGCCCACACGTGGATGTGTTCTCAAAATAACAGGTTCCGCATCTCAGGAGTCCCTCTCTCTCTGTCCCTGGGTCTCCAGGAGGCCAGTAGGGCAGAGGGCCACGTGCCAGGCCAGGAAGGTGGCAGCAGGGGCATGGCCCTGAAATGCCCTGGACCAGGATTCCAGGCCAGTCGTGCTCTGGCAGGCCGGGAGACCTTGCAAGGGTCACATCCCCTCTCCAACTCTGTTACCTTTACACGTGACAGTAATTCCTGCCCTGCCTACCTTACAATAGGCGGATGGAAGGAGCATATGAGAGGCCTACTACGTGCCAGGCACTGGGGGAGTGTTGTGTGAGCGTGAGTTTATTCCCTGTGGATTCCACGCCCGACTCACGGAGCCAAGACAGACAGCTGGAGACGATCCCAGGAATGCACCGAGGTGGGTTTCCAGCCCAGCCCCACCCTGCACCCATCCCCCCACCACCACCTCTCAGAGCACGCAGCCACACACACCTGCTGTCCCCTCCCTGACACGTCTTTCAGGAAGTCAGTGTCCCAGAGAAAAGCAAACCTCTTGGGAAGCTGCTGGAAGCAACAGTAGCCTTACTGTCCCAGTTATAAGAATCCCTTTGCAAAGAAAGTTTTGACAAAGAGAAAGGCAAAGAGAAAAGGGGGGTTATGACAACAGAAGGGCAGAGCAAACCATTTCAAGTCCTGACACAGGCAAACTGGTTCTTAAAGTCACCTGTCTCTAAACAGGAACGCAAGGCCCTGTCCTGTCACGCCACACAGCTGGGGCACTGTGCGTTGCCAACTGACTTATATAAGCTCGTGAAAACCCCATTCATTTGAGTTCCCTGTTTGCGCAAATAGTGTCAGGGGTGCATCCGAGAACCCTGGCCATCCATCAACGCCGCTGCATTTCCCGGGCTGGCGCTGATTCACCTGGGCCCGAACCCTCACTGTGTACACTCCACCCGAGCTGTGCATCCTGCCGGCAGCTTCTGTCACCACGAGACCTTTCAGACTGCTGGTGCCTCTTTCCCATTTATCAGGCCCACAATAGCTGTATTAATGCAGACGAAACCCTTAGCATTCAGAGCGAGAGGAAAAGGGCCCCACTGACTGATAGGATGTGTTGGGTGTTTATTCTGATCAATCGGCCCAACCAAAGCCTGGTGGTTCAGAAACAAATCCTCTGCCAGCATGTCTGCCCTGGAGAGAAGAGAGCCAAGGGTCTTGAGATATCCTTGCAGGAAACACCCATGCCAGTCCAGAGCAAGAACCTCAAAGTGGGAGAAGGCTGGGGGCCTTAACTCTGCTCCGTGGGTACATGGGGTAGTGAGACCCTAAGAACCCAGGGTCAGCAGCTCCCAGCTAGCTTCAAGCTGCCCCCTGGTGAATGTGAGGCTCAGGGAGGCTGGCTCAAAACCTCTCAGAGACTCCCATGTCCACACCTAGGGTCAACCACACCCACAGAAGACCTAGTCTGTCCCGATCAATGCCAAGTCATTTACTGAACCCTCAAACAGAAATTCTTCTCTAGAAGTCCATTTAAAAAAGAAAAATACACACATAATGATTTGCAGCCTCAGAGCACAAGTCCCATGGGTCAAGAAGGGTGCAACTGCACACGCACACCGTAGCCAGGATTCAAGGGTATGATTTACAGCTGTGTGATCCGATGCCTTGGACCTACAGAGCAACAAACAACAGGCAAGCCCCATTTGCATCCCTGAAAACGAGTTATATTTACTCAGTTACATATCTGACATCAGCTCAGATGAGCAGACAGTACCACACAATCTACTATGATACTTATAAAATTAATGCTTTAAATTCTCAGCCTATATTGATCTTTGCTATCTATGTACATAAATAAATACAGACATATTTAGACATACATGACTACAGTACAAACTCTGGCTGAGGTTTACGTTAGACAACTGATACTAACACTACCCAAAGAGGCTGGGAAGTGTTAAACAAAAATCTGCAGCGTGGTTCTCACTAAAGCAGCACCCTTAAAAATCAACAGCTGTTGCTTCTGCGATTCCTGGGCAACAAGACCTGGAAGGTCCACTTGGTGAACACAGGCACTTCGGTCCTTTCTCTTTCCCTCCAAAGGAAGTATTTTCCATGGGACCTTGGACCCTAACCACAAATGCGTATCCATGCGGCACGTCTCATTCTGACAGGGAAGACTTAAAGTAAGCCCAATTATTCTTAAGGATGTTCATTCTTATTTATTAAGCATTTATACGATCTAAATACTGTTCCAAGGGCTGGAGAAGCAGCAGTGAACAGACAGAACAGGCAGGTGCTTAACCTCACAGAGCTCACATTCTAATAAGGAATTTTGCTTTTGCTGAGTTGTTTCTTAATTAAGGTGGCAAAGTCCTTTTAACTTCACACTTTTGTCAAGAGTCTGATTTTTCTCAAATACTTAAACCTTGGTTCCAATCAATGTACCTATTAAAAAAGCCACATGACCCTGAATTTGGTTCTATAATGAGAAAAATGACCCATGAATTCTAACACCGGGTCCTATCTTCTGTCTCTGTGTTACCCCAGGCAGGTCAGATGTCAGTCTATGTTCAACATTTCTGAATTCCTACCATGCAGCCGTGGGAAAACTTTGAGTGTCAGACCACCCACCAAGAATCCAGAGAGGTCTCAAGACATCTAGCAAGTCCTGAGATGTTTCGGTGACGCCCTCAAAAAAGTTGTACCAGGAGTTAAAACTGTCTCTTAGAAAAACACATCCCTGGATAAAGAGAACTCATTTTGTGGGTTCTAATTGTGGGTTCTAGAGTATATTCCAAAAGGGGAAACAAGAAAGGAGTGCCGTGCTCTCCTGGGCATGTGTCACCAGCAGGAGATCTGATCTGGCAGAGCCCAGTGGAGGCTCCAAATGCAGGGCAGCTCTGACACTCAAGGACAAAACTCAACCAGTTCAGCAGGGATGGGGGCAGGCTACACACCTGGCCCTCCTGTGGGGCGCAGGTGGAGGAGAGGCAATTGGAGGACAGAGCAGGTAACTGCCTCCCTGCTGGCTTTGGCTCCCAGTCTTTCAGCCCCTCACCTGCCTGAATTCCGGGGGACATCCCTGCTCATCTATGAAAGTGTCAGCCTCTTGCTCCCTCAGAAAACCAGGTGGAGATGGAGCTTTTCAGACTTTTAATCGTTCTTGGGTTCAGCTCCCAAGAACCCAGGGACAGGAGGCCCAGCAGAGTTTGCTCAGAACTGAGATAATGTATTTTCTAACCAAAAAACACATCTCAGCTAGTTACTGCCTCATTCACTTTTCTAGACCGGTTATAATTATAGTATTTGTTTCATAATTGCAGCCTACTTGCACATACAAAATCCCTGAATCTTAAAGTAAATTACAGCTCTCTTTTTGATTTAACAGCCATTGTGCTGCTAGTTTACAAAGAGGAGGTGATCCCTCCAGTTATTATTATAATAATAAGCCTAAGGTGAGCAAAGCTTGAGTTTTCAGCAGGTGACGTGACTTATTAGTACAAAAGAGAATTATCAAAAATGATTTTATTGAACAGCTTAATTACAGATTTCTCAATTCTCGGCTCAAGGGCCGGCGAGAACAACATTTGATCTGCCCTTTTTCTGGCTTGCTGCTGACCTCGGCGTGCATGATGAGGAAATCCACCCTGACTGTGGTCAGTGTCCCTTGCAGGGCATTTGGTATAATGATTTAACCTGGTGACACTAACTTTTCAATTCCTGTTTAAAGAGGGCTCTGGACTTCTCTGGAGAAAAGAGTGCATGACACACGAGGTTATTCTTTGTCTGTGGCCGATCAAGGAACGTGTGATGGGCTGGGCCTTAGACACTGGTGCTAAGGCAAGCAGAGAGGACAGACGTGCGGCAGGGGCCGGGGCAGCAGGACTCGGACAGGCGGGAAGGCTGCAGGCTGCAGGTTGAAACCTCGTTTTCAACGTGCCTTTCACCTCTGAGTGAGGCCAGAAGCTGACACAGCTGTCAGAGCCCAGACGAGAATGTCTGAAATGACTCCGTGCTGCTATGCAGGGCAGAGGGACTGACAGAGTCACTCCCATCCTGTGAGATGTTTGAGCCAGGTGTGCCCAACAAAAGACCACACCACCGCGCATCTACCTGCGGTGCCCGTGTTTGCTCACCGCCAGGGGGAGGGGCCTCCAGGCCTATGGGGAGTTCACAAATGTCTCTTCACTCCAGGCTACCCGGAAAACAAAACCTTACCTTCTGAGACAGGCACCTCCTTTCCTGCTGGGGGCTGCTAAGAAAGTCTCCAGCCCCAGATCCCTGCGGGCATTCCCAGATAGCGATGCTCTCAGACAAAGGTGAACTCGGGTCCCGCCAGAAGGAAAGCCCCGCACAAGGCCGGAAGCAGAAGCGTGGGTCTTCCCTCCACCTCAAACCCCTGCACCATGGCCCCTGCCTGCCTGCCAAGGCCAAGGCCATTCATCCGACAGCCTTCGACCCAAAACACCTCTTTGCAGGGGCTCCCAATCAGGAGGCCCACTTCCCAGCGCTGGGAGTACAGATGTAACTGACAGGTTGTCATCCCTAGAGATGAGCCCCTTCTATGCCCCAGACTCCAAGCCAGAAGCTGGTGACACATAGAAGGAGAAAGTGGTCTGAGTTCCTGCCCTCAGGAGCCTGTGGTCCAGGGTGGGCTGGAGTTACCCTGCTACTCACTGCCAGTAACATGATCTTAGCCAAGCCCCTTCACCCTGAGCCTCAGCCCTTATCTGGAGAAGTGGACAGAACTATTCTGTTGAATGATGAGATATTGATCAAATGTCTCCAGATGCCACCCACTGGAGGCAGCCTGGCATGTGGTTAAGAGGACAGTAGTCATGGGTTTGGATCCCAGCTCCAGTCCTTACTAGCTGTACCCCCGTGGGCAAGTTAGAGACCGCACGCCTGCTTCCTTATGTGCCAAATGGAGATAAGAAGAGTACCTGCCTCCCGGGGGTGATGTGAGAAGTAAACATCTGTCAAACGCTGAGAACAGTGCCTGGCACAGAGCTGACGTTTATGGAGTGCTTATGATCGTTATTGTTGCAACTGTCACTTGTTCTTACAATCACACGACAAACTCGGGATCCAACAGTGAAGACGAGACAGTCCTTGTCACCTAGAGGGGGGAACCGCCCACTTAGGCTTTGCACTGGGTCCTTGAGAGCCCAGGGGAGGGGCCCGATCCAGACTTAGTGGGGATCAGAGAAAGCCCTGGGAGGAAGAGACACCCCAGTTGAGACCTGAAGGCCAGGTAGGTGATAACCAGCCCAGGTCAAGGAGCGGGGATGGGAAGGCAGTCCAGGCAGAGGGAATGGCGTGTGCAAAGGTGCAGAGGTCCGAGGAGCTGGTGAGGGGCGTGTAAGTTGAGGCACTCTCGCCGGACCCCTGTGAGGATGAGGACGATCTGCCCACCAAAGGGCACTGAGAACTTGGCCCCTATACAAGTGCAGGGATTATCTCATTTGCTTTTCATTAAACCCCAAAATAAACATCTAGAAACAAGAGCTTACTGAGGCCCAAGGCAGCTCTGGGCTGGGTCCCGTGGGGCACACAAACTGAATTAGACCCTCCGCCTGGCTCAGGAATCCCAGAGTCCCCGCCCAGACCATGGGACTCGGGCAGAGCCTGCCTGCTTCAGCCACGGTGTTCACGGCTGCGGGCCCAGAGCTCAGGGGGCTCCCTGGCGAGGCCGGCCCTCTGCCTGGACAGCTCTTCCCTGCCACACACACAGCTGCCCACTGTGGCTGTGTCGCCTGGCACAGGGGCCGGCTGCGCCATAAGCAGGAGCACCAGCTGCACCTGTAAGGGTCCAGCTGCTCTCTGTGGGACTGAGGTTCGCGTTCATACTTTTAAAGCACAGTTAGTTTCTAGTCTAAAGCCTTTCTCAGAATAGGTGAACTGTCCTCCTGCACCTGGTTTTGTAAGAGGCAGGCGGCCAGGGGACAGGACAGGAGAGCTGGGCCTGGTTACTCGAGGATCTCAGGGCACAGAGGTGTAGAGACCGTGCAAGGGTCTCTGCTTGGGCCTTTGTCCGTGGGGCCGCCGACAGCCATCCTGGAGCTCGGCTCCGTGGAGCTCGGGGAACCAGGATAAGCCAGGTAAGGATGTTGCTCAGCCCTGCCTTGTGGAGACCGTCTGGCAACTGACAGCCCACCTCCCAATCCTGGACCACTGTTTCCTTACTATGTGATCTGAGGCATGTCACTTACCCTCTCTGTGCCTCAGCCGCCTCGCCTGATAGCCCCTACCTCAAGATGTTGTCTGAGGATTAAAATAAGGAACGTCGAGAGCCCAGGAGGTCCTGGCACAGTCTGGCTCTCAGTAGTGTTAGCTGTCATTACTCCAGTACTCCTCAGGGGGCGAAATGCCAGTGGAGAATGTCATGGGCCCCCCAAGCAGCACTGCTTATCTGCCACCACTCCAGGCAAACTCAGGAACCAATAGAAACAACCATGAACGTGTCTCGCTTATTGGTGGGGTAGCTCTGGGAGGAAAACATTTCATTCAAATTTTATGGACACTTTATTTAAGAGACTTGAGCCAGGCAGACCATCCCTCAAATCTATTCTAAAATCTAAGGCAAGTAAGACAGTAGGGAATGTGGAGTGTAATGCACGTGACAACTAATGTTCATTCAGAACCAAGTCCAGGAGCCGGGGGAGCTGTTCTTGGTGCCCCGTGCACACGCACAGTACCCAGGCTCCCTGTGTACGATCGACCCCTGGGATTCACCATGACAGGGGCTTGATGGGCTCTTCCCCCGTGATATGCTGTGATCATGAGTCCAATGCTCTACTCCCTCTGCGCCTGCCTCTGGGAAGAAAGGAGTCCCCTCCACAAAGCCCCAAACAGAGAGGCTCAGCCAGGGCAGGGTCACTTCTGGGAACCACCCCATGGTCACCAGAGAGCCCGCCTCCCCAGGATGCACTTCCTCACATCCCCAGCGCCCTGGCAGGAGCTCTGCCCCTGCTCTGCCTTCCTTCTTCCCCTTGGACCGCTGCAGCCCACCCCACAGGCCAGCCCAACCAGCTCGTGCATGGGAGAATTCATACATCTCCCCCAGCGATGACCCCCCAACCTGGGCTCCCACACCCCCCTCCCCAGGGCAGATCCACACGTCCATCAGGGAGGTCGCCCCCAGCAGGTGGGCCACGGCCCCTCCCAGCACAGCCAGCGCAGCACCCGGGAGCAGGCACGACTCAGCGTGGCCGGCCAGGCCACTGAACCGCCCCAGAGCCCACACCTTGTAATTAGTCCGTGGGCCTGGGCCGGGGACAAAGGACTGGAAAAGCCAGCAAATGGGATACGTGCGTTAAAACCGGCTCTCCGTGCCAAGTGTGCGACTTAATTACATAGGCCAGGTACTCTCTTCTCTTGTGAACTCTCATGTCAGCCTGTGACGACACAAAAGAAGGATTAAAGACTGCCTGACACAGGCCAGCGAGGCCAAGTCTGCGTCCTGAAAGTGGAGGCCGCCACAAGCCACACCCAGGGCCGGGAGGAGCGCCCCTCCAGAGGCCCCCACGAGAAGAGGTGGCCAGGCACTCGGCAGCCAGGACCTGCGAGAAATTCTGAGTCTACTGCACAACGCCTCGCAACGAGGAAGGCCGTCTAGTACCAAGAAGAAGCCGGACCTCCAGACGGCCCCAGCACCTGCCATCCTCTTGCCTACTCAAGCCTTCTTACACGGTGGCCACCGTCCCAGAAGGCAGTCACACACCTCACGTTACCACCTTCTCTGCAACAAAGGCCCGCTCACCTGGGCAGAGTAAGCCACCTGGCTGAGATGGCGGAGGCAGAGCCAGGCGTGGTGAACCAAAGGGGTCTCGTCTGGGCCTCTGCCTGAGACCACAACCTGATGGCGGTGCCTCTCACCCTAAAGCCAATCATCCCCACCCCCGCCCCTGTCATGGCCCTCCCAAACCACAACTGGAAAAACCCATGATCACCTCCTAAAGATACCGGGCAGCGAGCCTCAGAGAATCCCAGGGCAAGCCCCAGCACTGCTTCTGCTAAGGTGTGCGCCGGCCCCGGGGAAGGGCAGCTGGCAAAGGCTATTGTTACTATGGACCAGGTATTCTGTTTGGGCAATTTCACCCCAATGCTCTAGAATGCCCCCCCAATCCCATCCCATGTGCGTAGAGGGAAAGACAGGGATCCCAGCTTCCCAGGATCTGGCCTAGTTTGGGAGTTAAGATTCATGGCCAAGACTCACAATACTAGAAGCACAATTTCTCCGACTGAAATGGGTGGTTCCAAAGGCGTGGGCTAGCAGAGGGGAGGGAGCAAAACAGGACAGACGAGTCAAGGAAGGGTCTGCCAAGGGGAAGGGTCTCCCAGCTTTGCCCCTGCCCTGCCATGAAGAAGCAGATTAGGCCGGGAAGATGCAGGGTCTGACACACGTCCCATCCACCCTGTCCTGCAGCCCCTACAAACCTGGGGTCCTGCACACCCACCGGCCTCAAGGATGGACAGCCGCACAGCCTGGACTGCAGACCTGAGCAAGGGGCCTCTGGACCAGTGGCAGGGGAGCACCCCATGTGGAGGAGGCCCAGACCCCTCAGCCCCTCAGCCCTACTGGAGGCCCTCGCCATGCCGCCTTTGATGTGCCCGCCAACCCAGCAGCCCGAGACCCTCTGCATTCCTGGCCCTGCTGAGGTCCCAGCACTGCACCTGTACCATCTGTCCCGGTGGTCAGTGCCTGGTGGGTGCCCCCAGCCAGACCCCCTCAGGCTGTGATGGGCACACCAAGCCCAAGGGGCAGACACTCGCCAGGACTACACAGCCAGCACTTCTCACTGCCCCAGTGTCTACACAGCTAGCCCTGCTGGTGGACACCACAGCAGGGAGGGGAGCTCTGGGCTGGCAACCTGTTGCCTGGGGTCCAGGCCACGCTGAGAGCCAAGGAAACACCGGAAACACCAAGTTGGAGAGCATGGCAAAGCATCATTCCACCTGTTGTAACAACAGCAATAAAATAACGTCCTCAGGGCCTCAGTTTCCTCACCTGTGAAATGGTCACAGCTGTAAGCCCCACCTCAAAGGTAAAGGAAGAGACAGTGCGGGGGAGTGACGGCACACCGCTCAGAATACACGTGCGGCTCTCCCTCTGGGGCTCCTTCTTATTCGTAGGCTCTGATTCTCATGGATGTGTGTCCAGCCTGTGGCTAAGATTAAGTACCCAAATTTGGGAACAACTTACTGTTTCTGTAGATTTAGAGCAGAGTTAAGGAAGTTCCTATAACATCCCTTTCATCACTGGCTTTCCAATTTGCTTTCCTGGGTGGCAAGGAAAAGGTAGAGCATCAAAGGAGTAGGGATGGTGGGAGGCTTGGCCACGCCTGGGAAGGGCGGAGCACCGGGGAAAATAGCCCTGAAGCTGCACTTCCTGGAGTGGGGCAGCCTCCACCTCACCGGCAAACAGGCAAGCAGCCCTGTGATAAGGAGCCTGGTCTAGGCTCAGAGCACCTGGCTTCAAATTTCAGTCCCACAGCCTTCCCTGCTACAAGTTACCAAACCTCCCCGCCTCAATGTTCACATCTCTAAAATGGGAATCACAATAGCACCTGCCTCTCCGAGTTGCATGTGTGTAAAGGGAGAGTGTGTAAAGGCTGTGGCATAGAGCCTGGCTCATGCCCAGCCCAGTGCATGCTGGCTGTCACAAAGCCTCCCCATCCCACCATCCCCACTCTACCCACAGAAGGGCCTGTGCTGGGACAGCCAGCCTTCACGGGGCAGCCACAGGGAGGCTGGCGCTCTGCAGTCCTCTTTCCACCCCACCCCTGGGCCTAGGGGCGTAGCCCCACTGTCAGGTGGGGTTGAAGGTGCTGTCTCCACTCTTCACTACCCCACTCCCAATCCTAACCAATCCCCGCACAGGGCTCTTTTGACGGTTAGGACAGGCAGAGACAGGGAAGTCAGGGAAAACAGGGACGAAACCCAGTCACAAGTGAGAGTCCTAGAATTGTCCCTGTCCAAATGGTAGCAGGTCCAGGGTTCTGGGGGACTTCAACAGAAGGGGCCAAGGCCGGTGGGAAAAGAATCCACAGTCCCAAGGTGGGGTTGTTCTGAGTTAGAGCAGCATCCAAGCACGTCCCTGAGTCCCTCTGCCCAGCCAGGAAGCAGCTGTCCTAAAGGAAAGGTCCTGAGTTTCCCAGCTGAAGACTCTACCCTAAATAGACCCCAGAAACAGTCATACCCCAGGCCTCAGTTTCCTCATCTACAAAATGGGGCCACAGCCACTCTTTATCCCCTCCCCCAGGGCAGTAGATCACATCAAAGGATGTGACAAGTAGCAAAGACCTTGAGACCCATCCGGTCAGCATCCCGACTACAGGGCCATTTCTCTGCAGCCACTGGTGGCCTGGGCACCAACTGAGGCCAGGCCCCCTGAGCAGAGCTGCAGGAGTGAAGGCTCCAGTCCTGCCCCAGCTCTTCAAGCAGCGCAGAATGGACGCAGGAGCCCAGCAGAGAAACTGGGGAGAGAAGGAGAGTGACCAGCCACCCAGAGCATTCAGAGCCAAGGCTCAGCAGGCACTGGGAATGATGGTGAGGCCACAGCCATGCTCAGAAACAACCCTCAGGCCCCACTGGCCAGCCTCTTGAGGATGACCCTGGACCATGTGGTCCCTCCACCTGATGGGACAAGAGCAAACATGAGACACGCTTCTAAAGTGAATTCAAAGAAAATTCTTATCTGTTTCCACTCTGAAGACCATTTTTTAAGAGGACGTCCATGCTATATGGTCCTCACCAAATTGCTGACATGAGCATCTTCACTGTGCCACAACTATTTATTGAGTGCTCGCTATGTGCCAGGAGCACATCATTTCATTTAGCTAGCACTAGAAGGCAGGTATTAGTATTACCCTCATTTTACAAAGAAAGAAGACAAGGCTCAGAGAGGTGAAGTGAATTACCCTGAGTCACACAGCCAAGAAGTGGCAACGCCCTGACTCCAGAGTCTGTACCAAGGCCACCAAGGCCACCTGGACCACCTAGGCCAGCCCTTCCCTCACTGTAGCCATGAGGACCAGAAGGGCAAGGGACCCTCAGCAGGTGAGTGGGCGAGACAGATGGTAGGTTAGCATGAGCTGAGATCCAAGCACAAGCCTTAAAACGAAACAGATTGAGATCTAAATTTTAAGTCCACCACTTACTAGCTCTCCATTTCCTCCTCTCTAAAGTGGAGATGCTCTCGTCCCAAGCTCTTGTGGGGCTGTTGTGTGGTTTAGAACAGCTTACAGGCCTAGCATGTGTCAGTGTGCAGTAAATGCGGGGTCTCACCACTACTCAGAAACCTCTCTCCGACTACCCTGCCTCGTACCCAAGCAGCAGTGGGCTCTCAGGGAGGCGGGGCACCTCCGAGAGGCAGCACCAGTCCATCTGTGCTCCATCAGGCCAATGAGCCACCTGTCTTTCTCTCAGTCCCCATCGTGCAGCTGTGTGCCCCTAAACATGCCCGGAATTCACCAAACACCACAGACGTCATTTAACAAAGCTGCAAACACACATTCGTCAGAACTCCCTGGATCTAATTTTCCCAACAACCAGAAGAGGGAAGGAGCAAGGCAAACAATCACCATCTCTCCGAGATCCAAGGTGTCTTGACTTGCGCGCGTTGGTAGCACAGCGGCGAGCATAGCTCCGAGCACAGCTGCCTTCCAAAGCGTCTTGAGTTGTGGAGCAGCTTTGACCCCAAACAGTGGTGACTTCAGGGACGTCACTGCCCTCTGTAGCTTGTGGCTCCCTTTCTAGAACAAGGGTGGCTGGGCTGGGATAGGACATGAGAGTCCAAGGGCTTCAGGCCTGCCCAGCGCAGAGAAAGGCAGAGCTGTCCAACTGAAATACAACACAGGCCACCAGTACAAGCCACATATATAATTTTACATTTCCTACTAGCCACGTTTTAAAAAAAAAAGTAAAAAGAAACATGTGAAATTAAATTTAATAATATATCTCATTTAACCCAAGATACAGAGCATACCAAGTCAACATATAATCAATATTTTTAAATTATTAATGAGATATTTTAGAGCATTTTTTTCACACCAAGTATTTGGAAGTCTGGGTATGTCTCACTGTACATCTCAACCTGGACCAGCTGCATCTCAAGTGCTCAGTGGCCATCATGTGGCTAGTGGCTACTGAACTGGATAGTGCTGGTCTGACAGAAGCAGCAGGCATCCTCCTCCTTACACCTAATTTTCCAAGTTTAAAACTGTGAATGCCTTGCTCTCTATTAAAAATAATTATAATTATCGAGCATAAGGATACTAATTATGGTCTTTTATTGGGTCCTTCCTATGACCAGGCAAATGCCTCACAATAATCATGTGAGATAGGATTTTACAAAGGAGAAAACTGAGGCACAGAGAGGGCAAGTCATCTGCCCAAGCTCACACAGCTACTAGGTGGTAGAAATGGGATTGGAACCCAGGCAGTCTGAACCCAGAGCCCTTGCTCCTAATCACTGCTCTACACTGCCTTCTCAGCCCCACCCTTTCCACCTATCCCTTTGGCTATATCTCAAACTGTCTAGGAGGGCAGGGAGGTGCCAGGAGAACAGCTTTAACTGGCTCCCTTCCTCCTCCCCTCAGCTGCCCAGACTGCCACAGCCCAACCTAGGACCCAGGCTCCACTCCAGCCCACTCTCACCCACCACCACCTGGGAGAGTTGGCAGGCTCAGCCCAGGGAGGAGCGACTTCATTCACAGGCTGGTAAAGGGGGTAATTAAACACCCGGCCCACGCCCCCAACCCCCAGGACCAGGAAACCCAGCCACCTCATCGCCCTGCTGCCAGCCAACAGGCTCAGAGGAATGCCACACAGAATTCGGCAGTGGGCAGAGCAGGGCAAAATCCCCCTTTATAGAGTTATTTTTGCTGTGGAATTTTCACTGGCCTGTAAAATATTTTTATATTTATTACATGTTTAATGGGAACTCCTAGAATCAACAGGGTGTAAATAATGAAAACTAGGACAGTAAAGGTCCCAATAAACCTCGCAACAGCCCTTTGATGCTCCCTGGGAGCTCCAGTTTCTCCTTCCTCCCCAGACCCCATCCTCTGGCTCCGGAGCAAGCCCAGAAGCCCAGGGACGCTCAGCAAGCCCATCTTTGGCTCCCAGAAGTTAGGCTCACCTGTCAGCAGGGAGGGCTATGCCACTGGTAGAACCCACTGAACATGCTAAGCGAGAAAGGGCCTATTATGCACTCGGCCAACGCCAGCGCTCATGGGATCTCGGCCAAGAGAAGATTTGATGAGGGCTTCCTCCTCCCCCACCCCGCGGCCTCTGACAGCTCTCCCAGTCCTGGGTCCCGACGCCAGCCTCGACGGTACAGACTCATGATGGACCATCGTGTTCCCAAGGCCACAGCATCCCGAGGTCTCACTGGGGAACCACAAGTCTTAGGAGAAAGTGTTCCATCCACAAACCCTGACCTCCATGGCTCTGCGGCACCCTGGCCCAGTGTGCCCACGAAAGCTCCCAGTGCCCCTGTCAGCACCCCGCTGCCCACATCCCCCTGACACCATGCACAGGACAAAGCCAAGGGGAAGCAGGACCTTACTTCTGTCCCAGGCAGGAGCACAGAGGCACAGAGAAGGGAAGAAACAAACCCAGAGAGTGGGTACCAGTTAGTGGCAGAGCCAAGCTTAGCCTCAGGGCTAGAGACCCCATGGTCAGGGAATGAGACTCAGCCTGAGGCTCTGCCCTCCCCAGGCAGGAGCTGTTCTCTCCACAAGTCAACAGCAGCCACCTTACCTCTGCCTACCAGGGACCCCGATGAATGGGGACTCCATCCATGACAACCCAACCCTCTCCATCCTGGGTCACCACAATGAATGCTGAGCCCAAACCTTCCTCTCCAGAGCCAAGCCCCGCGACCTGCTGCTTCCTCCTCACGTGTGCCCTTCACACACCTGAACACAGGTAAGCATCCTTTCCCCAGATCCCAGAGCATTCCCATACGGCGAGGTGCCCATCTCCTCACGGCACCAGGCTGCCCAGGCCTCTTACAATGAGGCACCACCCCCAGGAGGACCCGCTGTCCCCTCAGCCAATCAGGACACTGAACGTCTATCCATGCGTTTAGAGGTGGCCTTCAGAGATGTTGATTAAGCAACCATAAAATGTGACACAAGTTGACACCAGCCTTGTAGCCAGAATCTCTGCTGCTGAGTCTACTCTGTCCCACGGTGGACAGAATTCAAAAACTGATCTCCTGAACCTAAACACAGCACTTCACACTTCTCCCAGGTAAAGTCCTGCTCGCTAGCTGTGGCCCCAGGGTGCCCACCCGGCCTCCTCAGCACCCATGTGGTCGAGCGCTGCCCCTTCCCAGCCCAGCAGCCTCACCGGCCCATCAACAAGGCCACACAAGCTGCCCGGCCCCGCTCAGACACTCCCAGCCACACTCGACCCAATAACATCCACGCGTCGGCCCCACCACGAGGCCGTGGGGACCTATGGGGGAGGAATCCCCGCAGGGCCACCGACAGACAAGCTGGAGGGCGAAGGGCGCGCACCCAGCAGCTCCTCAGACACAAGTCAGGTTGCAGCGGCTCCTCCCCGGGGACAGGTCAGGCGGTGCTCCCGTCTGCAGCGGCTACACCAACAGGAGATTCTTGTCTCTCAACCCCTATAATTATAGTCCCTGGTGTTCGGTTAACACCCGTGTCATTGCAGGGTGTTGGAACAAGCAGACTCTGAGCGAGAAAAATTAAACAAGAGCATTTGACGAGTGGCCCGTCCCCTGCGGCACCACACTGAGCCAGGCCAAGGGGGACGTGGCTGGGCCTCGCGGGGCCACCTGGAAGGAGCCCTCACTCAGGGCAGGAGGCAGGAGTCTGCGGTAAGGAGGACAACGACCTGTTTGCAAGAAGAGGTCCCACAAGGGCCCTGGACGGGGGGAGGCTGGGCAGGCCGTTGGATGTCTGCTCCCTGAGACTCCCTCATCCGGTGCAGCAGCCGGACGGCAGATGCAGGGCGCAGCGAGGCACCCTCTGGGAGAGGCCTGAGCAGGTGGAGAAATGCAGCAGCCCGCTTCCTCCCGCTCCTACGGTGAGCCTCCAGCGCCTCCCCACCTCCTGAGGAAGCAGGCCACAGAGACAATGGGGGTCGTGGGGGTCTGTGCCCAGGGCCTTCTCCAGCCCCACCGTCTCAGCCCAACTCAGCTTTCCCAGACCCCGGGAGCTGCAACTCAAGACGTCGGCATTGAGCCCCACATGCAGGGACTGCCACGGGGACTTGATCCCTGCCGCCCAGTCCCCAGCAGGCTTCAACACCAAGCACTCGACCTCCAGCCCCTGCCCCGCGAAAGCTCGCAATCCGCCAACAAACAGTAATTTGTTGCGCTCGCGCACTGGAGCACCCTGCCGCAGACACAGGGTCTGCAGCGTTCTCCCCACCAGCCACTCAGCCCCGCAATCCCCATGGTCCCCAGGTCTCCCCCCATGGGACCAAACTCAGGCCTCACACTGAGGACCAGAGACACGGCCGACTGAGCTAGAACACCGACAACGCTCCCCACTGATCCGTTGCCGTCCCCATGTACGCACTTTGTAGCCACTCTCGCTCTCGTGATCCCCACCTAACAGTTGCTGTAACCATCCCATTTTACAAGTGAGAAAACCAAGGAGGCCCTGAGAGGTTAAGTGACTTGTCTGAAGTGGTAGATCCAGGATTTAAACCCAAGTCTGATCATCTCTAAATCCCAGAGGACATCTGAAGGCAGTCTGGGCTCTTTACAAAGGGCAATTCAGGGAGACCCCCCGGAGAAGTCTCCCTGAGCTCCCAGGTCCCAGTGCAGGCCCCAGCTGCTTGCTCACCCTCCTCCCGTGCTAAGCCGTGGGGGGCGTGAGGATGGCTCCCCCCACATCCCGCTCAAAGAGAGGCACTGAACAGACTTTGGCTTCCCAGCCCCCGCCATGAGAGAGAACACATGTTTCCTGTGTTCCTTCTCTCCTTGGGCTCTCCCCACATGCTGGAGATATTATTATTATTTATTATTTGCTGAGTGCTGACAGCGTGCTGAGCCTCAGGCCTGGGAGCCCAGGCCCTGCCAACACGGCTTACAGTCAGACAGCCTGCATGACACGGTTCCTCGGCCACCAAGATACACACCCAGCTGCCGGGGCTGGCTGCTGGGGACCCAGCCTCCGAGACCCTCCTCTCCTGTCCTCAGCCGCAGCAGCCCATGCCCCTGGGCCTCTCACACATCCCAGGAGGATGACATCTTTAGTCTGGGCAGCCAGACATTCCAGGGGCTGGGCCTCCAACCCCACGAGGTTGGGGGAGGATTTGCTCAGGGCTGGGCTGGGGCAGACCCAGGAGAAAGCCCTGCCGGCAGGGCCTCCTGGGCTCAGCCCGTACTCACGCCTGCTGGTATCTGTGGCAGATTCTAAAAACGCAAGATGGCCATGGCACCAGCCCCTTCTCTCCTGAGCGCCCAGCTCACTCTCACCTTCTTCCTCAGAAGAGAGGACTAGAGGCCAGAGTGAGCTCCCAGGGACAGGGAGAACCCCAGGGCCCTGTCCTAGAAGCAGGGCCAGGACTAGCGGGAGGTGAGTGAGGCCCAAACTTTTAGGGGCACAAAATGTAAACGGGTCCCAAAAAACTCAGCCATCAAGATTAACAATGTTTCCATGCAATATTTTTCATTTAGTTGTTTTTCTGGGGTTTTTATCTTGTTCCTTCATCTGGTACATAGTCCTCTGCCTTTTCATTTTGTCTATCTTTCTGTGAACGTGGTCTTCGTTCCACAGGCTGCAACTGTAATTCTTGCTTCTGCTGTCTGCCCTCTGGTGGATGAGGCTATCTAAGAGGCTTGTGCAAGCTTCCTGATGGGAGGGACTGGTGGTGGGTACAGCTGGGTGTTGCTCTGGTGGGCAGAGCTCAGTAACACTTTAAACAGCTTGTCTGATAATGGGTGGGGCTGGGTTCCCTCCCTGTTGGTTGTTTGGCCTGAGGCGACCCAGCACCGGAGCCTACCTGGCTCTTTGGTTGGGCTAATGGCGGATTCCGGGAGGGCTCACACCAAGGAGTACTTCCCAGAACTTCTGCTGCCAGTGTCCTTGTCCCCACGGTGAGCCACAGCTGCCCCCCTGCCTCTGCAGGAGACCCTCCAACGCTAGCAGGAAGGTCTGGTTCAGTCTCCCATGGAGTCACTGCTCCTTCCCCCTGGGTCCTGATGTGTACACTACTTTGTGTGTGCCCTCCAAGAGTGGAGTCTCTGTTTCCCCCAGTCCTGTCGAAGTCCTATAATCAAATCCCACTATCCTTCAAAGTCTTATTCTCTAGGAATTCCTCCTCCCCTTGACGGACCCCCAGGTTGGGAAGCCTGACGTGGGGCTCAGAACCTTCACTCCAGTTGGTGGACTTCTGTGGTATAATTGTTCTCCAGTTTGCGAGTCACCCACCCAGCAGTTATGGGATTTGATTTTACTGTGATTGTGCCCCTCCTACCGTCTCATTGTGGCTTCTCCTTTGCCTTTGCATGTGGGGTATCTTTTTTGGTGAGTTCCAGTGTCTTCCTGTCGATGATTGTTCAGCAGTTAGTTGTGATTCCAGTGCTCTCACAAGAGGGAGTGAGCGCACGTCCTTCTACTCCGCCATCTTGAACCAATCTCCTCCATGCAATGTTTTTAAAAATCAAAATTAAGGTCAAGAAAAAAATAATTAAGGCCAAAATCCATGATGAATAGAATACCAATATTCTAAGTAAATACAAGATCAGTACTGCTGATTTTTCCTTTGCCTTAGGTTCCAATATGGCTCAACATGGCATTGCTAAGAAGGCCACTTGGACTGGGGTTGTCGGGGGGGTGGGAGGTGGCTCCCCCAGCCCATCCTCTGCACTGGAGGAATCTCCGTCACCCCTTAGCAATGTCTCCCCGAGTGAGGACTCACAGAGAAGGTCATCGTCCATCCCTGAGGGCCTTCCTGGAGAAAGAAGTATCCAGAGGTCAATGCAGCCTATCGGTATCTAGGGGTGGGATAAGGAGAAGATGTACCTTGGAGCACCTATGCTTCTCTCCCACTCAGATATGGGTGCCCAGCCTCATGCATCTGGAAGGACCACGCGTGAACCAGCCATTGGCCCTGCCCTGGGCAGCTGGGGGGACCCACCCACATTCCCCCATTGTTATTCCAGACACCCTGGCCTCATTCCAGGCCTTTCTTTCCCCTCAGCTGAATCACTCTTTTACTCATTTCTTTCACAAGGGTCATGTTCACGGTCTCAGGGCCAGACCCCAGGCTGGCCTCAGAGATGGAGCAGTCCTGCTCCACCTGCAGAAGCTCACAGTCAGATGCAGGAGGCGAAGACAAGCTCAGGCCTTGAGGCCACAGTGAGGGGGGCATGGGAGCCACCTAACCCAGCCAGAAGCAGCGGAGGGCAGGCAAGGGGGCAGGGAGGCCCTCCAGGAGGCTAACCGGGGACAAGCAGGTTTTCACCAGTTTGGGGTGAGGGTAGGATGGAAGGGAGAGGGGGTTCCAGAAGCAAGAGGGAGCCTGGCACGTTTAGGGAACTGCAGGTACCAGGGTCCAGGCACGGGGGAGGCAGGTGAGGCATAGTAAGGTGGCCACCTGAGAAGAGGCTTCTCCACACCCGTTTCTGGTTAGCAGAGTTTCCATGGTTGCAAGTCTTGTGGGGCCCTCCACCTTGGAAGCCAAAGAGAAACCCACGCTCCTTTGTTTCTGGCTATGGAGATCCCTGGGACTCTGTGGTGGGCACAGTGATGAACCCCTCCCACCCCGCCACCTGCCCCAAAGGTGCCCATATCCTAATCCCCAGAACTTTCCATTATGTAAGTTACATGGCAAAGGGGGGTTTCTGCAAATGTGATTAAGTTCAACAGTCTTGAAATGGGGAAATTAGCCTGGATTGCCTGGTGGGACCCAATCTAATGACACCAGTCCCTGCTGTGCTGAGAGAGAAGAGTGATGATGAAAGGACTGTCAGAGAAATGCAATGTTGCTGGCTTTGAAGGTGGAGGAAGGGGCCATGAGCCAAGAAATGCAAGCAGCCTCCGGAAGCTGGAAAAGGCAGGAAAACAGACTGTCCCCTAGAGCCTCCAGATGGAGCACAGCCCTGCCAACACCTTGATCTTAACACAGTGAGACCCTGTCAGCCTCTGACTTACAGAACTGCAAGATGATAAATTTGTGTTGCTTTAAGCCCCTGAATCTCTTGTAATGTATTACAGCAACAATAGAAAACTAATACTGCCCCAGAGCCCTCAGCCGCCCTGCCCTTCCGCCTCCTCATGCTTCTCGACAGAAGGGCCTCCCCATGGGAAGCTGCTGAAAGAGCTCAGCTCTGTGGCTGCTGCAGCCTCTGCTCTCTGAGTAAGCACCTAAGTCTATGCTTTGAGCAGTCCAAGCCCACAGGTAGCCCCGGCCTCCCACCCCTTCCCCAGGGGCCCCGACAGGCCCGTGCTCCACAGCAGAACCTTCTCCCATCAGCCAGCTCAGTCTCCTCGTATCTGGCATGGGCCCGGGCCCAGTCATCCTTCCACAGGGGTCTGGACCACCCAGCCTCTCATCGTGGGCACAGTTAATCTCACATCACCCTGCCACGTGCATCTTCCTGAAACAGCAATTTCAACACCTCACTGCCCTGCTGCAAGACTTTCTCTAGCTCCCCAAGGCCTACAGCAGTGACATGCAAACTGTGTTTCCCAGAACCCTGAGGTCCCTGGGGAGGGGGATGGGGACGGCCTGAAGGGCAGGTGAATGGGGATCAGAAATGCCCCCAGCTGTTCTACAGTCGCGTACAAGCAAGAGTTCACTTTAACAAAGGGGTCTTCATATAGAGAAGAAGTGTAAATATGGTGGCATGCAGGAAAAAGTCACAAACCAGTGACAAAACTCAGCAGAGTCCCCTCCCCTCACACCTCACCTCCCCCAGCAGCATCAGTACTTTTGCATCTATAGGTGTGATTGTGGGAATCACATCTGTCCCCCTCTATAGACTGTGAGCTCCATGACAGCGGGGACCAGGTCAGTTTTGTTCCCA
This sequence comes from Balaenoptera physalus, assembly GCF_965194825.1. Taxonomy (NCBI): domain Eukaryota; kingdom Metazoa; phylum Chordata; class Mammalia; order Artiodactyla; family Balaenopteridae; genus Balaenoptera; species Balaenoptera physalus. Next base: position 65,011,211 of record NC_138890.1, read on the forward strand.
CCTCGGAACCCCAGAATCAAACATGGTGACCGGCACTTTTGAATGGATAATTGAATGACTGAATACTTCCTACCTACCTACACACACACACACACACACACACACACACACACAGTAGCCCCAGATCACCTCATTAGCCTTTCAGCACACTGCCCATAGCACACCTCTGAGATCCACACTTTCTAGGGCCCCTCGACACCCACACTGGAAGTGTTTGGGGGCAGGAGTGGAGTGAAGAGGCTCTCACTCATCTCCTCTCCTCAGATCCTGCCCAGCTCAGGGCTGGACCTGTCCGAGGTGCTAGCAACACCTACCAGCCATCGGCCACCAAAGCCAATGAATGGGGTGGGGTGCAGGTCAGGGGCTCCCCAGTGTCTGTGTGTCTGTAAGCCCTTCCTCAGCTTCCTCTCTGTTCTCTGCTGCCTGCCTATCTGACTGCTGTCAAAGCATTCTCTTTCAGCCCACAGGTTCAGCTCAGGGTAAGGGATCCAAATACAGTAGCACAAGCATGGGGCCACAGGCATTTACAACAGAAAGGTCTCCCCTAGGTCCCCACACCCACCCAGCACCATCCTGGGCAAAGGATCCCCCATGAGCTCAGAGCTGCTTGCACCCTCTAAGCCACTGTGAGGGGCACTGAGGAAAGCACTGGGCAGAGGTGGGGGGCTCGTGTGGGTTTGGTCTAAGTGTCCGAGGCTCCTACCCTCATCTTTCCACGCTCCCATTCAACAGACATCTATCAAACACCTACTATGCACCAGGCATTCTCTGTCCAGCCCCTGGCACAGTGCCCATGCATAGTAGGCACTCAATTCTACTGCCTGCTGCAGCAGTTGCTCCCCAGAAAACTTCCCTGGGCCAGGAAGCTGCATCTGGGCATCCTGACAACCAGTTCAACTCAAGCCTTCACATGCATGTGTGTCTTTATGCGGCAGCAAGAGGCTCCAAGGTCCTGGGAGATACCATCAGAGAGACACTCGGATCTGTGTAGTGTGCAGTGATTCACAGCCGGAGACATCCCTCCCCAGGCTACCGCTGAATTATCAGCACCACCATCTTCAATTACGAGGCTTGTCACTCATCTCCAGCCATCAGAAGGAAGTGAGTGAGGAGATTAATGTCTTTTTAAAAACTGCTTTCATCCCTTAAAAGGATTCCTCCACAGATGCCATTTACAATTCTAAGAGGAAAAGCTTCCCACCCCCTCAGTCATCTTTGATCATATTGCCTCTCCCAAGGCCTTCTCAGGGTTGTGAGGCCACGCAGGAAGCAAGCATGTAGAGCTTGAGAGCCTGTCTGCATAGGTTCAAATCCTAGCTTGGCTGCTTACTGGCTGTATGACCCTGAACGAGTGATTTACCTTTCCCATGCCTCAGTTTCCTCATCTGTAAGATGAAGGGGTAACCACACCTATCTCTTAGACTGTGGGAGGATTCAATGGGCTAATACATGGTAAGCACTCAGTACAGTGCCTGGTACATGGTACATGCTTGGTAAGTATAAGCTGACACTATTTGCTTTCATTATTCCATATCCTTACAACTCCAGGGAATAGATCCTCCCACTTGCTTTGTTGGCATTCACTAATGGCTTTTCTCTGTATGACAATACTTAACAACTATTTACAGAGAACTAAGCCTTGTGCCAGGAATAAAAAGGAAAGTTACCAAGGCGCAGTGGGAAAAGCAGATACAACACTCTAAGAAAATGAAACACAAGACATCATCATCAGTGGAGAAAGAGTGACCTGGGAAATCATGCTGGTACAGGTATATCAGACGATAAGACGTTTGGGCTTTGAGGGTTGACTAGGAGTTTATCAGTTGAATCTTACCCTGTCCGAAGCAGGTGTTCCATAAATAGCTAGCGCTTAAATGAGGCAGAGTACGCATTGGGCATTCCAGCCCAAGGGAACTGAGGATTTACAGTGTGTTCAAGGATAGAGAAGTGACAGGACATAGTTTAGCCAGAGCAGGAAGTTTACAAGCAGAAAAATAAGTTGAGGCCAAGTTGGGGAAAGGTCTTGAATGCCATACTCAGGGGTCTTGGCTTTATTCCAGGCTCTACAGGGCCACGTCAGAGGAGAAGTGACAAATCAGAGCTGGGTTTAGAAAAATGGCTTGATTTGCAAAGCAGGTGACACAAGACTGAAGACAGCAGACCAGGGAGGAGGTCATGGAAGCCCTGTCTTCACTCATCAACTGAGCCCTGCTCTCCATTTGCCCTTGAACTTTCTTCCTGGTAGAGATGTTCTCAAGTTCACACCCCCAGAGACCCCACACTCCCAGCTATTCTGGTTAAGGACACGGCGCCCACAGCTGCCTGCTATCAGAAGGGGCCCTCAGCCAAGACCTTTTGGGGAAATGTTCACGTCTCCATGCAAGTCCCCAGCTGACAGATGGAACTGGCTGAGAGACGAGTTTTAGCCATACATTGGAAAAACCTATGGCAGGCTGGCTTCTGGAATTCCAGAGAACTGACTTTTCAGCACTTAGGGCCTGTGGCTCTTACTTCTCCCTCCCCCCTCCTAGGTGCTCCCTTCCTTTCCACTCAGCCCAGCTTATCCTGGCTAGTACATTTCTTCCTAAATGCAGGTTGTGATGTTCTGCATCACGGACACTTGAGAACCCTCCACGGATCAAGCTGTGCTCCTACCTCACCAGCCTGGCAGAGGTGCTGCCAGCACTGCCAACACCATCCTGACCATCTGCCCGGAGGCTGGGCCACACTTAGGCAGCTGCCCCAGCAGGCACTAAAATTAGGTGACCCATCAGACCCAGGACATGGTGATCACGGGCAGGCTGCCAAAGCTGCCCAGAGGGTCACTCCTGCCAGCCCAGGACCCGAGGCAGGGCAGAACAAGGGCAGCCCAGTGTCCTTTTACACCCAGGGAAACTGAGGCCTGGAGAAGAGCAGGAATCACTGAAGAGGTGGGAACTTGGATTTTTGTTTATTCCTTTAGGAATTGTCCTTGAGGATGAAAAGTAATACATACCCCTAGTAGAAATGTAAAATATATTCCATGAAGAGATGAGAATTTGAAAACCACAATCCCATCACCTGAGCTAACTTCCACTTATTCTAATATATCTCCCCCCTTCTTTGCAGACTGTTTTACACAACAGAAAACACACTTTACAGCTTATAAAATGTTCCCTTCCTCTACCTAGAATCATTCTGACAAATCATTAAAAATTCTTCACATGCATCAGTTTGAATCAATGTACAGTATTCCATTTTATGAATATGCCAAAGAAATCCCCTATCGTTGAAGTTATCTCCCCTTTTGCGCTATTATAAAAAAACACTGCAGTGAACACCTAGGCACGTGAATCTTTGTCCACATCTATGCTGATCTCCTCAGGGTGGATTGCCAGCAGTGGAATGAATGGGTCACAAGAGAAGCATATGTTCACGCTCTTGATACAGACTGCCTGCTCCTTTCCAAAACGCCTCCCCGCACATTCCTCTGCCAGCTCTGGCCACAGCTCCTTCCATCCACAGTTTGCTCATTCCTGGGATCATTTCTCTCCAAGGAAGTTTGTGTCTGTAACGTTTGCTTGTCTAACACTGCAGACAAAAGCATCTGTTCAGTGCAACACTTAGCGGCAGTTCCTTTTTCCTAAACTAACCACAGCATCCAGGAGACACAGGAAGTAATCAAGGACCCAGGGACTCAGAGTAGCTACTCCTGTGTATGTGGGCCTTAAATTAGGGGTCAAAGTGAAACCCGTTGATCTGGTCCTTCCAAACAGCCCCAGCGACCTCTCCTACCCCAGCTCACCCCGCTGCACACACCCAGGAAACAATTCTCTTCAGTGATGCTGTCCATCCCCAACAAGGTTAACTGATGACCCAAATTATGACACCAGACCTAAGACAGCAACCCATAAAGCAACTTGGCCAAGAATCAAATTGCCTTTGCATTTCCCAGCAGAGAAACTAAACTCCAGGCTCAGTGTAAATAGGCTGTCTCTGGTCCGACGTCAGCCTCACTGCTGGCAAGTTATGGATGGCACTGCCGTATCACCCGTCATAAATACAGTCCCTTGGTTAAACAAAGCCGACAGTTTTGTGTCAATAACCTTTGAACCACTCAAGCCCAGTGTCAATTGTATTTGTCTTCCAGCTGAGGTTTACTCTAGACTGTTTGCTAAATCAGGCTCATCTGTGGAGATAATTCAAATATATTACAGGCACCAGGCAGACACAAGGGCCCCTACCCCTGCTCCCGGAACTCCCCCAGGCCTCACAAGGGTCTCCACCGCGGCAGCCTGCATGCTGCCCATTCCCCTAAACACTCAGCAAGTCTTACCAGGAAAGAACAAGAAACAAGGGAAAAGAAGAGACACTGAGGCCAGGATTAGAACCCTGGCACTGCTGCCAGCCCTCTGTGCCACCCCAGCAAAGTGACCCAAGCACGGGAAGCCTCTGTTTTCTCCTGAACGAGGGGAGTACCTAGTCTCCTGAAACATAGAGTCCCTATTTTCAGAGGACTGCTCATGTATCAAATCAGGCCACATGAAGGAATCCGCTCTGGACAGTGATAACCCAGGAAGAGCAGAGATGCAGACTCAGCTCCCAGTGCCGTACAAGAGATGGACGAGCAGAGAGCAAAACCCTCCAAGTGCTGCTGTGTTGAGGAGCAACAACGTGGAGACACCCTGACCTGACTGGGGCGGGCGTGGGTTCCAAACAGATATGACATAATACACAGCTACCTTTTCACAGAAAGGGATACAGCACAGAGACAGCCCAACTCTGGCCAAGGCGGGGGCAGTTACCCTGGCCACCTGAGGCTGGGCTAATTTGTGCAATTAGCCTGCTGCATGCCAAGCCCTGGGCTGCCGCCAGGGAGACAGGAACTCAGAGGAGATTCGTGCTCCCACCGCCAAGGCTCCTCTCACACCCCCTCGGACCACCCCCACCTACCTACCTACCCACCCACCTACCCACCCACCCACCTACCTACCTTCAACAGCTGGGGGCCTCTCAGCCATGACCCAGGGTCTTCACTGCCTTTCACCATCTGGGGGGCTTCACCCAAGCCCACTCGCAAGCCCCCCAGCGGCAGGAACCCAAACACCCCCAGTGAGGAAGGGGAAAAGGCTTAGGAGACTACCTCTGCTTCGTCTCAGGGCTATGAAGCTGGGGGCTTGACAGGAGGTTAGGACGGGAGGACTGGGGTGTTAAGGGCTCTGTTTTAATGACCATGAACCTCTCTGGAAAATGAATGAGAAGAAACTCAACAAGGAAACCCCTGTGCGAAATGCAAGGGGCAAAGAGAGAACACAGCTGTGTTGTGGTTAACAGAGCTCCAGGCAAGCCAGTCACCCAGCACCGATCTGTAAAATGGGAATTATGCTCTCTGCCCAAAGAGTCACTGCCAAGATCAGACAAAGTGGGGGCCATCGAAGCCTTCCGCGTCTTGAAACACGTCCATAAGCAGAAGGGACGATGGCTGCTGTGGTTAGAAGGCTGTGCTTCCCCTACAACGACGAGGAGGCAGAGACCCACATCCCGCTCCTGGCTCCACCTCCAACTGCTCTGAGACCCCAGGGAAGTGCCACCCCTCCCTGGGCCTCACTGGAATCGGGAGGGACTTATACAAGGCAGTCTCTAAAGTCCCTTCAGCTCTGATGCCATAGGATGGATTCTGTGATGGGGGTCGACTACCGAGGCCAGCCCACGGCAAGGTGCCCCTTCCCAGAGGTCAGCTCGACCCCTCCCCCATCAATTTGATGGGAGTCACAGAGGAGGTGTTGGCAGAACCAGGGTCAAAGACGTCACCGTCACTCACCTTTGGGAGCCTCACCCCTATCCGGGGATGTGGGGACCCCTCGGGCTTCCACGTCTCATCTCTGCCGGCCCCTGGGAGAAGGGAGTGCCGGGACCATCCCTTTACCACCTGGAGGAATAGAAAGAGCAAAGCGGCAGCGTCTGTGCGGAGCGGCGAAGGCAGGAGACATTTATAAATGACCCTCTTAGATGTTTACGAGACACCTTCTGAGAGAAAGCAGAGGAGGAGAAATAAACTTGAAGTAGGGAAACCTGGTTGGTGTCTGAGATGAGCTTTGATAAGCCAGCTGCGCCAGCATTTCTTCTGCTTTTATGGCTACCTTTACGGCCCTGTGTTTGGGACCCTTTATCAGGGGCCGGAAGGAGAGAGCGAGCAAGATCCAAGACAAAAAGCCTTCCCTGGCAACTCCACGAGCAGATCCCACCTCCTCTGGAGATCAAGATAACCCCAGTGTGCCTCCCAATCCAGGCAGCTGTGCCCCAGACGCCCAGATCTGGGGTGGACAAGGAATTCCTGAGCACGGCAGTACATTTGCAGAGCCAGGCCCTTGGGCAGCCCCGACTGTGCTGCAGCCACACGACAACAGTGCTGGGACTGGGGTCCTCCTGAGACCACTAGGTAGCCCCATCAGGACACTCTGGATCCCTTATCCCAAAACCCACTGACATCAGGAGGGGTGTCTTGGGGTTCCTCCCCCAGCATAACCTGGTGCTTCCTGCTGGGCCTGGGGCTAGGACAGCTTCCCAGACTCATACCCAGGTTGAGGCTGGGGATCTACCATTCTCACCCCCCTGAACTTTCCAGCATTATGTAATGGTTAACAATATGGGGTAGAGAAGGACTCTTCCGTCAAGCAACCAGTTCTGAATCCCAGCTCCTCCCCTTGCTACCTGGGGCGGTAACTCCCTCTGGGCCTTGGTTTTCTCATCTGTTAAATGGTCGGTGCAATCAGTCCCTAACCTTGCAGAACGGGACACACAGAAGGGGCTCAGCAGATAGGAACAGTCTTCAAATTGGGTGGCTGGACGTCCCAGCAGCAAAAGTAGTCAAGATGCCAGTGTTCACGGCTCATCTTCCTAGACTGGCCATGCTCCGGAAGCCTGAAACCTTCCTGTCAGCCTCACCTGAATGATGGTGGCCCCAGCCCCGGCCCCACGCGTATGGCAAACCTTACTGGGCTCCTAACATGAGCCACTGTGCTTGGGGGTAGGGGACAGTGTTACAGAAATGGAGAAAGATATAGTCCTGACGCCCAGGGAGTCCACAGTCTGTGGCCAAAAATAAGCCTACAGATTCAGGATATGCGAAGTGCAAAACTCGGAGATGGTGCCAAGGGAGCAGGACAGTAGATACAAGCATGGTCGGGGAGGGCGCCTGGAGGAGCTACTCAGAAGATGGGTCTCTGGGCTGGGCCTGAAGGAGTGAGTAGGAGTTTGCCAAGAGAAAGAGAAGAAGGAAACCATTCCCTAGTCAATTAATGGCTGGTAATTCGTAGCAGGTGAGCCCCATGGAGGGGAGGCAGCAGGCCCAGGCAGCAGAGGGTAAGAGGAAACAGTGGACCAGCCTCCACTTAGAAGAGCCTTGAATGGCGGCTGGGCAGCCCCAGCCTAGTGCTAAAGGTGCCAAAGCTGCGGCCCAGGGCAGGTAAAGGGTGTGGGCCAGGTAACAACATCAGTTTAGACTGCTTTGGGGGAACCACTCTTGGGCCACAGCCGAGGACGACAGGGAGAATAGGGTCTTGGAGGAGAATGAACAAGAAAGCAGGTGACGAGGGCACAGCAGGGGGAATGCCCAAGAATCTGGCTCACTCAGAGCTGCCCCCGTGGAACTAGAGAGCCTGCCCTCCTGTAGAGCCACGTGGCCTGACCATTGCGCCCACCGCAGACCTGCTTCTCAAAGGCGTCCAAGAGATCAGAGACAGGTGCCCGAATGCAGCCCTGGCATCTCCAGAGCCCCGCTGGTGCCACAGCCACCCCAGGCCTGGAGGCAGTCACCTGCTGCTGGGCAACCCAGGCACCTCACGGCACAGACACCCCACATGTGCCTCTCCTCTTCTCAGACGACACCCAGGCCCTCGCTTCCGAGGTACTTTGGAGGCAAAACTACATGCTTTTTCCTCCCTGCTCCCAGCTCAGCCCAGCCGCACCAGGCTCCCCTAAGACTGTGCATGCAGCCACCGGAGGCCTGTGGGTCCATCAGCCACAGCCCTGGCTGGGCTCCAGCATGGTTCAGAGCGCACTCCTAGTTCCCTGGCCCAGCAACTCATCTCCCCGTCCAACGCCCTGGACCCTCGTCCTCCATCCTTTCCAAGGGTCCCCCAACAGCTATGTGCTCTGCGGGGACATACCCTCCATCCACCCCCAAGCAGAACCCCAACCTGGCTTCTTTTTTTAAAACATTATATTTTGGAATAATACAGATTCACAGGAAGTTGCCCAGATAATACAGACAGGCCTGTGAGCCCCTCCCCGTTTCCCCCATGGTTGCATCTTACATTACTATAGTACAACACCAACACTAGGAAACTAACACTGCTATAAAGCATGTGTAGTTCTCATTTTCTCACATGTGTAGATTCATGAAATCACCACCAAAATCAAGATACTGAACAGTTCCATCAGCCCAATCTTTGAGATGGCTTTTTTTTTTAATTTAAAGTACATACGATAAAACTTTTTTAAAAAACCAAATCAGGGTGGGGAATGGAGACTGAAGTCAAGAGATTTAGTATCATATGCACTAGTCAAACAGTCCACACTGGAGCAAAGAGGCAGGTGGGGTAAAAGGAACCTTGTTTCCCTCTTCCCACTCTCCTGCCGCACAGCCCTGCCCCAGGGTCGCCAGAGAGTGGAGGGAGAAACAGAAGCGTGAAAGGGCAGCGAGGAACCCAGACACAAGGACCCAGAACCCCGCTCCAGAAAGGCCAGGGCCCTGCATTTCTCCATGCCCCCAACAGGGTGAGCCACCAGCCCTCAGTGAACCAAGGCAGCTCCCCTACCACCTGCAGCCCAGCTACCACCCAAGTCCCTTCTTCCCCTCCTTGAAGGCTGAAGGGGGCTTCTCCATTGCCTCACCATTGCCACAGAGGGACCCCTGGCCAGGTGGGGGCCCCACAGGTTGCTGAATGAAGGAGCATATATGACCCTGGTGAGTCCCTTCCCCTCTTAGGCCCTGAGGCCCCCGGCCCCAACCCCAAAGTAAGGTAGAAGCACAGCCAGGGAAGTTTGGATGATAACTCTGGGTGGGCCTGTGAAAGGGCCCAGGAAGGGGGTCAGCGTCTAGATTTCATCCACCAGGCCTCCCGGCCACCTCTCCCCTTCCTGAGGGCCCCTGGAGCGGGCTCCTTGGAGAATGTTGGGTACAGGGGCTACAGACTCAATGGGCGTGGAGAGACAGAGGGAGGCACTGGGAGCTCAGGCCAGCCCTCTGGTGTGGGGCCCAGGGATCAAGGGCCCAGGGATCCAGAGCCCAGGGATCCAGGGCCCAGGGATCCAGATCCCAGGGATACAGGGCGCAGGGATCAAGGGCCCAGGGATCCAGGGTCCAGGGATCCAGGGTCCAGGGATCCAGGGTCCAGGGATCGAGGGCCCAGGGATCCAGGGTCCAGGGATCCAGGGCCCAGGGATCCAGGGTCCAGGGATCCAGGGTCCAGGGATCCAGGGTCTAGGGATCCAGGGCCCGGGGATCCAGAGCCCAGGGATCCAAGGCCTGGGGATCGAGGGCCTGAGGATCCAGAGCCCAGGGATCCAGAGCCCAGGGATTGAGGGCCCGGGGATCCAGAGCCCAGGGATCCAGGGCCCAGGGATCCAGAGCCCAGGGATCCAGAGCTGCATCCACTCAGAAAGGAGCTCAGCCCTGCGAAGTCAGCCAGATCACTGGAGTGAAGGCAGGGATTTGGCCTCCCCCCACCACAATTCCAGCACCTCCTTCCCCAGCCCAGAGGAGAAAGCCAGGGCCCTCTGTAGTCCACCTCCCACCCCTCACCCAGACCTGCCTCAACTGTCTCTTGCCCCCTGCCCACCATCCTAGAGCAGAGCCCTGCTCTGGCCTCTTCCCAGCTCAATCACCCTCAGGGGCTCCCCCTTCCCCTGGGGGATCCCCTGTGCTGACATTCAGAGCCCAGCTGGCCTCTGCAGCCCAGTTCCCATCACAGCCCCGTAAGCACTCAGGCTCGGCCACCCTCAACTAAACTGAACTTAACAGCTTCCCAAACGCTCCCCACATCCCCTGCCTGCGTGTGTTCACCTATCCTGTCCACTTGCCCATACAGCTTCCCCATCTGCTCTGGAGGAAATCTTGCCCATGTCTCAAGAGCCAGTACAAAAATTAGCTCCTCTAGAGAGCCTTCTCCGATCTGCAGGCCCGCTCTACTTCACCTGTCGGCCACAGTGACCCAGGGGTGCGGGGCTGGCCAAGTATAAAGATCCCATAGTAAGGTGAGGAACCTGAGGCCCAAGTAGGGGAAGTGTCTTGCCTGGCCGCCCTGTACCTCTTTGCTTCTGCCCTCCTCCTTTGAAGACTGTGAGCAGAGAGAGGGAGGTCACCTTGCACGCTCCTGGAAGGGGGGAGGGGGCTGGACCCCCTCCAGCCTGGGTATATCCAAGTATCACAAGCTCCCAGAGTCTAGTGCCAGACCAGCTCTGCCTCCTTGGAAGCCTTACCACTGTTGACTATAGCCAAACTTCCTGGTTCCTAGAGGAAGAGGGACCTTGAGATGTGCCAGTCACACTGACCTCCCAGCCTACCCAGGCCCTCTCAGATGACCCAGCACCTAGGGGTTCCCAGGGAGATACAGCTCATGGGGCAAGAAGGCTGCCACCAGCATGGTCCAGGCCCTGGCCAACCGGTCCAAAGCGTGAGAGAATGGAGGTCTCCTTCGGCAGAGAACACAGCCGGGACAAGGTCCCATGGAGCCTTCAGGCTGGACTGCTCCTCCTTCCTCACTATTTATGGCCCTCTGGAGGCTGCTTTCCCCTTTGTTCTGCCAAACAAGCTCACTCCTGACTTCCAAGTCAGCCAGGGACTTGGCAAACATTTGTCAAGACTCGTCCCTCACTTTGTGTTTGTCTCCGCGGCAGGGATCTGGGCTCTGTGCGCAGACAAGCGTCACCCCTGGGGCTCGGCGGGGGTCCCCACGTTCTGCAGCCCCGAGGCCCCAGCTGCAGGCATAGCGGGATGGAGTCTCTCCATCCACCGGAAGTCCAGCCTCGTGCCACCCTGCCTGAAATGTCACCCCATCCTCAGTCTCATGCGTGCCCCCCAGGGCAAGAACCCCACGCGGGCCCTATCAGTCAGACAGTCACACCTAGTGGCAGTGAGTTTGAGGTGTCTAGGAGAGGGGAGGAGGGGGAGCCTGTGCGGACTCAAGGTTTGTGTTGAGGGGGCTGAGTGTGAGCCAGAACCCAACACAAGGAGAGGGAAGGAGAGGCAGCAGCTGCTGCCACCAGCTTACCACCTCCACGTGTCCTGAACTCAGGATGGTGCCACCCAGCCAGCCGAGGTCAGTGTGCCCTGATCAAAGCCGCCAGCTGGGCAGGCAGCCTCCAAAAAGGCAGGTACTCTGCAGAGATGCCAGCCTCAGATTTCATAGTCAATGCCAGGGAGCAGACAGATGGAGGCCTGTGCCGGATGGAGGGCCCAGAGGGCAGAGAGGTTCTGAGCGGACTGAGTCTCTAGGCCTCAGTTTCCCTATACGCACAGTGCGAACCCCGAGGGAGAGAGCTCATCAACCTGGAGCCACACAGGAAGCTGCCTCAGACCCCACAGCGCAGGGCAGGACAGAGGGGGAGGCCCGGGGGACAGAGAGTCCAGGGCCCAGGCCCACATCCTTCACCTCTCTAGGCCTGCACTTGTTTGATTCCTGGGGATGGAAACAGTGCCTGCTTTACAGATTTGCTCTGAGAACAAAAGGAGCTCATGCACAGAAAGATGTTGGCAAAGGCCCGGCACACACCTGGGCCTTAATCCACAGGAGCTGGTGTTATTGTTACTATCACTCGCCATCTTGGGCAAGTCGCTGAGCCTCTTCCAAGTTCTCCTCTCCCTCATCTATAAAGCGGGCTGACAGCTGGTTGTGATGAGGAAACGCCCTGATACAAAGAGCCCCACACAGGCCTAGCATCCAGCTGGTGTTATAAAAGCAGCAGGCCCTCTACTCGGATCCAGTAGGTATTTAATTGGTGCTTGCTGACTTGAATCACAAACAGCTAACAGGAAATTTTAAAGGAGCGAGGAACAGCTGACCCATGGAGGTTCTTCCATCAGGATGGAAGGCCACACCTCGGCACCCCCAGGGTCCAGGACCCTTGGAGACGGGCTGGACAGCCTCATGGAGAGGCTCCTTACTCTGCAGCTTGCAAACTGTGGCCCAGGGAGCCCTGGGGCTCCTCGGGGTGCCTGTAGGGCCAGAAAGGAATGTGGGGGGAGGGCAGATGAGCCCACTTCTACACCTACCCTCAATCAGAGCAGCACTGCATTCATCTATTTAGGAGTCCTGGTAAAGTTTCATCTGAAAAATGTACCCTTCTGCTAGAAGTAATTCAACTTCTTGTTTTTCACACGAAGAAAATAAAGCCCAGAGAGTCCCAAGGGGCCAGGAACCCAGCACCTTGGAGCTGTGGGGGCCCTTTTTGGTAGCTCTTTATGCTGCTCCTCGTGGCAGATGGGGCAAGAGGGATACAGGGGGCTGTGCCCCTTCCTCAGGTGGATAAGAACATCCAGGCTGAGCCTGCCCTTCGTTAGCTTTGTCATGGTCCTGCCCCTACCCCAGCCCCAGGGCAAACTCCTGCTACACCCACAGCTCAGTGGGAAGTTCACTTTCTCCAGGAAGCCTGCCCTGACCCCTAGGTTAGGTTTGCTGCCCCTGTTCTGTCTCCCACAGCCCCTAACCTGCCCCACTTCTAAAGATGCATTCATCTTTAGATCCAATCCCTCATGAAGGATTGCACCAAGATTGTCTATGACCCCTGAGTCCCCAGCACCCCAAACAGTGCCAGCACATGGAGTGGGTGCTATTGAAATTGCCTGATGAATTGCCTGTTGACAAACGGAATGGCGTACAGCCTCCACTGTCCTAATCTGTAAAATGGGTGAATACCACCTCCCACAATGAGAATAATGACTGGCAAGTCAAGGTCTCAAACAGCAGAAGTCTTTCTCCTGCTGCCCTGGGCGGTTCTGAGGGCAGGCAGCCAGGCATTATCACCAGGTTCCTCTGCCATGGCAGAGGTTCACCTCAATGAGCAGAGGCCTGGGCTGGCCATGTTGGGTCCCTTACCAAGACCTCAGGGCACCTCACCCATCAGAGGTGCCTGCCAGGCCAGCACGCACCTTCTCAGCACTAATATTTACATAGGAGATGCAGAGGTGGGAAACACAAAATGCTTCAAAGCACTCCACAGGGGAGAAGGGACCACAAAGCCCTGGGGATCCAGCAGGGGCTCCTGTAGCCAGCCCTGAGCTGACTCCAGGACCTACCAAGGGCTGCTCCTAATGAGCTCATGAGCCTGTGGCTGAGGCCAGGCCAGGCCCTGCACATGTGGCCATCCTTACGCATCCCAGCCCTGCTAGGCAGTAACTCATGGCATCTCCCATTGAACGGCTGAGAAAGTGAGGCTCACAATGATAAGGGGCCAGAACTGCGATTCCCACCCACTCTGCCTCCAGATGAGCCTTGAGTGCCAAGGAGGACCTGGGCCAAAAGTGAACACACAGGATACCTCAAGTCCCCAGGTTCTAACCCACTCAGTCCTGGAAGTGGGGCTGGAGTGCTGGGGGGCATAGCTTAGAGAGAAGAATTAGAGGTGCAGGTCCCCAAACAACCATCACAACTCTGCACCAAAACACACTCCCATCTCCCCGCAGGGCAGTCAGCCTGAGGAGCCCGGGGGAAACGGCAGTCACTTTGCAGCCACCAGCTCTATGCATCCAAGGTTCCCATCTGAGGGGGGCAGCCCCGCAACACTGAGGAAGCATCAATATTTCATGGGCAGCTCCCTCCTGGCCTCCAATCGTGTTTTCAATTGTCATGAAACAATTCAGAATTTCCAACTCAGGGCTAATAGGTTGCCCTCAGCCAGTCAGCCAGAGGAGGCAGGGGTAATTATTTTAAAAGCTTCCGACAGGGCTGCTCACTGCGCTGGTTCCCCAGATTGTCTGTTTGCGGCAGTGGCTGTGCCCCTTCGGGCCCTGAATGCCCTGTCTCCCCAGCAGCAGCAGACACCTGGAAGGCTCCTGAAGCACAAGCCACAGAGCCTGTGAGGATGAGAGACACAGACCAGGCCTACAGAAGGGTAAACTGAGGCCCTCTAAAGGGCAGCTCCAGAAAGCAGGGGCCTCAACTTCTCACCTTCATATTTCCCAAGCCAAGCTGTAGCCTCCTATGCTCCAGGCAGATGGATAGACTGATGGACCAAGAAAGAGATGGATGAAGTGGCCGAGTGAATGCTATTGCAGTATTCTGCTCCTATATCACCTCCTCAGATCCATCCTCCACTACCCAGAGGGAGTGATCTTTCTAATATAAATCTGACCAGATCTCTCACTGTTTAAACCCTTCACCTGCTCCTGTTTGCCTTCAGGAGAACATCCCATTCTCCTAACAAGGATTGTGAAGCCCTGTGGTATCTGCTTCCCACTTAATTCTCCAACTTCCTCTTCCCCCATTCTATGCTTTACCACCTGTTCCAGTGCTATTCCACAGTGGGAGGGGAGAGGGGGAGAACTGTTCCAGGCAAACTCAAAGCCTGTATGTCATTCAGGGCCCTTCAACACCAGGCAAATTTCCTCTCCAGCACTGTGCTCCAAATATGGTTATGGGTGGCTGTGTCTGCCTCCTTGGCTCAACCCAAATGAGCAGGAGATATCAGCCTTTGTGTGTCTGCAATCACAGGTACAGAACATGTGCTCTCTAAACGTCTGCTGACTTGACAGAGGCCTGTCCAGGAAGTTTCCAGACCAGGGCTCTTTCCATTATTCCATATAAATGCTGATAGGTCTGCAATGAAAAAAATACTTGAGATGCCCAAATGGTTTCTATTTTTGCTTTGGCTGCCAGGAAGCTCAAAGTGCAATATAATAATGCTCAAAGTAATTAATATCTTACCTGATCCTAGGAGTTCCTCTCTACCTTTAGAGCCTCTAATTCCCTCCTCACAGATGAAAAAGGGAGTACAAATAGATGCCCTTCCTTGATCTAATGATCCATCCCTATATGTGAGTCAGTAGACTCTGAGCCTGCCCTCAGACTTTCTGGTAGTCCTCTACCTCTCCCCATAGATGAATGCAGGAACAATCCTGATGGACTTCAGACTCTCAACAAAGCCAGTGCCTCCCCACTACATTGGAGTGAACTTCTTACCAACACCATCAGCAGCCCTCTGAGAACCTTCACAGGGCAGGGACTTCTTTGGGAACTAACCCATTCCCCTCCACTTGCACCTCAGAGGACTTGTTGCAGGACAGCAGCCAGTATTTTGGAGGGAGTACGATGAGGAGTCCCTAACATGGTGGTGCTCCCTGTCCCATCCTTCTGGGGTGGAGCCTGTGACCCTAGCCTGGCCAGCCACAGCCCTGAGCCACTCTTCCCCACAAATTGATTGGTTCAGCAGTGAGCATGCAAGCTGCACCCAGCCAATCAGCATAGCCAAATTCCTTTGCCCCCCCCAGGGAGGGTCCTGTGGTTGGCAAGAGAGGCTCAGCCCTGCTCTCGAGGAGCTTACAGGTGGTAGGGGCAATAGGTTTTAATCAATCATTACATAAATACTGATTTCAATACTATTGAAATAAGAGCTATGAAGGGAAAGGACATGCTCCCTGCTTTTACTAGATATTGAAATAAGAAATACCACTTGAAGAATCGATATGCCTTTCTGCATAACTGTGGCAGAAGACATTTGCCCATTATGTTTAGTATGAATTCATGTGACAAATTCAGCTCAGAGTTTTGTACTACGGAGAAAAACTCCGGACTAGAAGAAGCATGTCAGTTTGGAAGGAAAGACAAAGCAAATGCATCAGACAATTCTGCTGACCTTTTTTGGTTAGGTGCCCGGAAGCTCAAAGCTAAACTGATACTAAGGTACAAGGACTGTGTCACTTCTGCTCCTGGTAGATCCAACTCTAACCTTCCTCTCTCTGATGCCTGATTCCTCTGCCTTTAAAGTAGAAATGTGTATGCCCCCAAGATGTCAAAATCTAAAGGGAAAATGTGAAAATTTCTTTTTGGAAGAAGTGAAAATATGATCATAAAAAGCATTTTTGACCTACTCCAGTTCACCAAGAACTTCTAGGCTTTCAGGCCCTGATCCCACTCCACCCCACCCGACCTGCCTGCTCAGCTTCCCTGATCCAAAACTTCCAAGCAGCTAAGCAGGGGATGAGTAGCAGGTCTACTAAATCAGAGAATGAGCCTCCTCTTGCCTGATTCAACCAACGTGACCACCCTGGGGAAAGAAGGAAACAAAAATGAGAGCAAACTCTTTTAAAGAGCAAAGCTACCCGGCAGGTATCACCACTTTGAGCCTGCTGCCCACCCCTACACCAGGCCACACCCCTCACCTCCACCATCTCCTAGATTTATCAATGAAGTGAAAACTCTTATTATTCTCCCATTTCACAGGTAGGGAAGCTGAAGCTGGGAGATGTTACGTGATTTGCCCAAGGCCACACAGTTCGTAAAAGACAGACAAGACTCCAACTCTGACCATCGGGTCTCAGAGGCAGCTTTTTGACACCACAGGCTCCGCCTGGGAACAAGGACTTACAGAGAATCACATTCATGGGCCCAATCACCACTGAGAACAAAACGCAGAAAATCGCTGTTGTGCAGGAGGAGAAAGGTTTGATTTCCCAGCGCAAGCACCAGAGTGAATGCCACCGCAGCTAGACAAACGTCTGGCCCTCCATACATAGTAAGGGCCCAGCGGTTACATTTATGCCCAAAGATGCCCAGGCGCCCAGGGTGTGGGAGGAGGCTGCCTGAGACAAGGTCGGTAGCATCTCAGGTTAGCAGCCCACGGGCCCAGACTGGCCAACAAACCAGTTTCACACATAAAACAGCCAAACTCGTGGCAGCGGGAGAAGCAGAGGCTAGAATTCCTGAAGGGCAGGGTCCAAGCCGCGAGATTGCGTTCCAAGTCTGAAATCGGGGGTGTCAGGAACTCAGCTCTTCACCCTTACGATCCTGTGTGCACCGAGCCCCACACACCCACCAAAGAGGTGTTCCCGCTGTTGAGGGTCGAGGGGAGGCTGTGGATTCCCGCAACAGCAGGACAGGGTGCAGGGGCCGCCTTGAGGGCCCGAGTGCCGCGGCCTCTGCGAGCCTTGGTCCGGCAGGCTTCCAGCTTTGGGTGTTAGGAGGGCGTCCGGGGTCTCCGCGTTGCTGGCCGGGTAGCCTTGGAAGCGAGGACCAGAGGGCGCCAGGGCGGGCGCAGGGGGCCGTGGCCTCTCCCGCAGCAGCTGTCAGAGAGAACCAGGCAGGGAAGCACCGCCGGTGACGGCACCTCATGAAACATCGATGCCCGGCCGCTGCACTGCCATCTCCCGGCACCTTGAGCCAAAGCGGCAGCCCTGAGTCCCTTGGCCGTCGGGGGCAGGCTCAGGTGCTCCTGTCCCCGGGGGTAGTCCCAGACTGACTGCCTGCCAGACCCTGTGTCCCATCCCATGGCCCCAGCAGCAGCAGGCTCCGACTGGGCACTTGGGGGAAGCAGGAGCCTGTTTGTCCAATTGGTTTCCGGCACAAGGCTTCACGCGGGATATCTGGCCATGGGTGAAGAACCCAGTCGTCTGCGGATGGAACCCAGCTCCCCTCAGTCCGGCCCATCTCCCAGTAGCCACCAGCCAGGGATAGCCACCAACCAGGCCACATAGGGTGAGTCCTCCCCTGTGGAAAGGCCAAGCAGGACGACTGCTGGAGGGCGTGCAGGCAAGGGGCTGGACAAGGGGCCTCAGAAGTCTGTCCTCGTGGGGTCGGTCTCTCCTTTCCTCAACAGCCCAACCCCTGAGGAGGAAGGGGTGGGGGGAGAATCCTCCAAGCAGAGCAGATCGGGAGGTTGTCCCTCCCTAGTAAACCCCCCCCCAATACACAGAGAAACTCTAGAGTCTGTCCTCAACCTCCTTTGGCTGCCAAGCTCTGCGCAGCGGACTCCCCCTGTCAATATGCAAGAGCAGCTCCCTCCCGCAGGCTGAGCAGAAAGGAGGAAAGGTCGACTCTCACAACCCCGGCTCAACCGTCACCTAGCGGGACTTGGGGAAACTCCGACCAGACCCCGACTAAACCGAGATCGGGCTCAGCCCCTCACGTGTCAGGTGGGAAACTGAGCCCGGGGAGAGAAAGCCTACGGGGGCCAGGCCGGGACTCGCAGAGACTTCGTCCGCAAGCGGCCAGGCCCCGCCTCGGCGTGCGCAGTCCCGGGGCGCGCTCAACGGCCTAGGGCCCGGGCCACGAGCCGCGCAGACCCCTGCCTGCGCCCCGAGGGAGGCCGGGACCCCTAGCCGGCGTGACTGCTCGCCGTCCCCTCCGCGCTGGTCCCGGCGAGAGCCTCGATTCCCCTCCCCCCTTCCCGCCTCCCCAGCTAGTGTCCCCGCCTTCCCCGCGGGCGACGGGCGGCGGCGGCTGGGCAGCAGGAGGAGCGGGCCGAGCAGCGGCAGCCGTGTCCTTGCACGCTGGGATGTAGCGAACCAGAAGGGGCCGAAGCTGCGCGCAGAGCCGGAGACGCAGCTGGATCCGGGGCCCTAGCCAGAGTCGAAACCTAAGCCAGAGTCCGTGGCGAGCGAGCCCGGAGCCGAGGAGCCGCACGCGCCGCGCAGCCCGGGTCAGGTAAGAATCTTTGGGCTAGGGGCGCTGGGTCCCCGCAGTGTTGGGGCGCAAGGAGGTGGTGGTCGAGTTGCGCGCTGCTTGCTCCAGGAGTAGGTGGGGTCCAGCCGGTGGCGCGGGACTGAGCACATCGCGAAGGCCAGGCGCCATCAAGGCAGCTCCAGGAGTTCGTTCCTGCGCCCAGCGCACAATCACAACTGCCATCGTCGGGCGCTACCTCACCTAACCGGTGGACCCACGCCACGCTTTAGCCCTGGGCACCCTAAGAGGGCAAGAGTTTCGGGGGTGCGGGCCCCAGCCCTGCGAAGGGCACAGCCCTGGACGCCCTTCGCAGCCCCTCGTGGTGGCGCGGACCGCTGGGGACCTCTGGGAGAAAGGGCAAGCGAGAGGGCCGCCCGCCGCTCCCCGCAGCACCCAGGAATGGGGGCCCCAGAACGAGCGGAAGCGCTGGCCCCTCTGCACGCGCGGGGACTTCGGCCTTAGCTTCGCGTCAAGAGGGTATTTTTCCTAAACGAAACCGCTTCATTCGTTCGTTCGTTCGTTCATTCGGGCAGCTGTGCCGCAGCAAAGCAACAGACGTCGGCCGGAGCCCCGGCTGTCTTCGCCGCGCACCCCGACGTCCCGCCGCAGTGCTTGGAGGCGCCCCCAGCCCAAAGCGGCCTGCCGGAGCCGCCACCGGTCAGGCTTTTCCTTACCCTGAGAGAAACCCCAAATGCTCTTTGCAAAATCCAATAAAGACATTCCCGCAGCTTCTCCAGGGTTTGGTTGTTGACTCTGGGTTCCGGAGCACACAGCCGCTTCTCTAGAACCGGGTCTCGGAATTCTGAAATTGACCAGCCTCCTAAATCTCAGCCGATTCCACCGTGGTTAAGCGAGGGCCTGGTGGCCGGGATCGCAGAAATGGGAACCCCAGGCCGGAATCCTGGTTCTAAGGTTTTCCGATTTAGGAATTCCCTTAATCAAAATATTTGAATCCACTTTTCTGAGAAACTAAGGCTCAGGCATTCTCTTGGCAGCCCAGTGGCCTCTGACAGCCACCAGGGCCAGAGGGAGGCAACCGCAGGTTGCTGTCCACTCGGCAGAGGCTACAGGTCTAGGGTAATGACAAAAGCTACAGGCAGCAGGGGCAGCACAGGAGGGGTCTTGCTGGCCTCCTGCCTTTTCCTCAGACTGCTTTGGAACTCCTCACCTTTGCTCAGAAAAGGAAAAGAAGTGGACTGGGGCATACAGACCCGGCTGCCTGGACGCTAGGATGTAGAGGTGGCTTTTGTTGACCTTCAGGCCAGGTTCAGGGTGCCCTTCTATCAGGAAAGCAGCTGCTGGAAAGAGGAGGCTGTGTACAGCAGAAGCTGACCCTCTGCTTCCCAGTTGTGTGACCAGCCATTGCCACTTTCCTAGCCTTCTCTTCCCCTGGCTCAGCCATTCTCAGGAACTATACAGCGACCAGTGGGCTCCGGTGAGCCATGAGCCTGGAGAGCGATGGGCCCTACCAGCTGCTTACGGAGAGTTCTGAGTTTCATGCTCCCATCAGCACCCCACTCAGCCATACTGCCTGAATACATCCCAGCTCTTCCCACCAGGACAGGCTGGGGAACCCCGACTGAAAGGAAGTCACAGGCTGGGGACCTAAAAGCCTAAAGGATCCAGTGAGATCATTCCCAGCCCCTACCTGAGCACCCCTTTTCCCATCACTCAGAGATTGCTTGCAGTCAAAGAAACAAGAGTTTTTATTGGGGAGGGGGTGTTAGATCTGGCAGAGGAGGTAGGTGGTCCGGGCTGCACTCCCAAAACTGGGTTTTCTAGTTTGAACTTCTCCACAGCCTAAGAGGCTTAGGGCTGGAATGTCCCAGAGAGTCATGGATGGCCCCTGGGGCAAGCCATGGCACATTCCTTTCCTTCTAAAATCCCTTGATTCTGGTGCAAAGATTAGGACAAGGTACCCCTGTGAGTGGGTGGAAGGATGCCCTCCATGAGGACCCTCCAACCACCCTTCCCAAATAAAATTACTAAGCCATTCTTGGGCACAGAGTCTGTTTTCTGTAAGCCCAGTCTCAGGAAGAGTCCCTATGGTGATTATTTCAACCCGACAACAGCCCAGGCTTCTCTGCTGAGCCCAGCCAGGACTCTAAGCCCCAAATTTCCTGAAAGTCACAGAATCATTGCTAGCTCTGTGTGGCCTGGAGGGATGGGGCACATGGCTCCAGCTCCAGTAAGCCCCCTTCCCTTCTCTCCTCATGTCACATCATCAGGTGAGGTGGAGGCTGAAGCAGCAGTCAGGGATCGCTGTGTCCCATGTCAGACATGGGAACTGGCACACAGTGCAGGTCAAGCCTTGTCGAAGGTCAGACAGCAAAGCCAGGGGAACATTGAACCCCTGCTCTTATTCCTGAAAGACAGCTGCCTCCTGTCTCGTGTGTGTGTGTGGCGTGTGATATGAGTGTGCAAGAAGCCCCTGCTCTGCCTGGGATAGCAGCCAGCGGAGCGAGTGGCTGAGGAAGAAAAGAGAGAGCCCAGGTCCCTTCTCCAGCCAACACCCAGAATCAGGCCAGGGCCTCCTCTAGATCAATCACTTCCTCACCCCTGCTCATTCAGCACTGCCCAGGTCTAGCAGAAAAGACTCCCCTGGGCAGCCCCCACTAGTCTCAGCCCCTCTCTAGGGCTCAGGGCCCCTGGGATATTGAGCTTCACCGGCAATAGTCTGAGCACCTTTCCATCCACACCGCAGGCATTAAGATTTCCAAACATAGGGATTATTGTGACTGCCTGGAGCACTGCCAGAGGCTTGGATCCAGAGGGGCACACAGCAGGTGCTCAATCACTGCACTAAATGCATTAACAGTGAGATACAAGCCCCTCAGACTGAATAGCTAGAGCTGCAGAGTCACAAAACAGTCCCCATCCATGGAAGGCCTCTTTAGCCCCTTTGGGGAGTGGGGGCCTGTGACCCTCAGCCTCTGGATGCCCGTAGGCAGACCATTCATTCCATGTCCCCCTCCAGAGGGGCACTGTGTTTCCCACCTTGGCCCGACACTTGGTGGGCTTAGAACACACCCCTGTCAGCCAGATTTTGCACCAAATAGCATCAGTGTTCTGGGACCCAGAGGCCTGGCTGTGTGTACACATATGTGACTGTACTCGGCAGTCCCCTGTGTGGGCGCAGTATGTGTGTGTCTGTGTGTGCACAGCACACCTGTATGGGTATGCAGTACGTATGAGTACATGCATGCTTTTGTGACCTGTCTATATCCAGGCAGCCTGGGGGGGCACACTGTCCAGTCGAGGTAAGGTGGCTAAACGGAAGACGGAGTGTGAAGGGGCACTCCCTGGCACGCTGCAGCACCTGAATACCTCCTTGAAAGGAGGTATCTGCTGCTTCAGGAGATTCAGCTAAAAAATGTGGTAAAAGATGGGGCTGAGGGCAAATGCTAGGCAACCACACCCCCCATGTACCCCTCCCACCATCCCCCTACACACCAAGTCTGTTTTCACCCTGGGGGTCTCAACTTGGAGAAACTTCCCTTTCGGAGGAAAAGGCTGGAGTTACTGAGGCCCTCCCCCAACCCAAACTCCTGGGATGCATCCTCCCTCTGGCCCCAGCCTCAGACCTTGGCCCCTGTGGCCTCAGGCACCCAGTGAGAGTGGGCCAACCCTAAGGAACAGTGCTTTTTCCCCAGGGTCCAGAGCTGGGGGCCTTGGGCTGAGGCCAAGGGAGCAAGAGGCAGGCCTGGTTCCACCCTGCCCACGCCCCTGCCCTCATAATCCTTACCAAGGAGCTCAGCCTGGGGCGGGGGTGCCTTCCTCTGATAGGGAGCCAGGTGAGGGCAGGGACTGAAGAGGGTCCCAGACCCTGACAGCCTGCACAGTCAGTCCCAAACAGAGACCCCAGGAGGACATGAGAATGCACTAGGCCCTAGGGTGAGGTACTGGGCCTGGAGATTACTACAGTGCTTCACCCCCAGGCCGCTGTCCTGCCCAGTGTTGCTTCTGTCTGGTGGAGCAGACAGATGAGGGGCAGATGGCAGCCTAGGGTCCAGCTGTGGCTAGAGGAACAGGTCAGGGTCGCACCCTACCACCCGAGCCGTCACCTATTTGCTCAGGACTCTGATGTCTCAAGACCAGTTAACAATTGTTAAGCAAAATCCTTCAGCAAACTTTACTGAAGTAGGAGGATTCAACGAGGGACTCATTCTTAGGGGTGGGAAGGGGAATGTCTTTGCCTGTGCTCATAGAGTGCCCACTGGTGCCGCAGCTTAGCTACCACTGTGTAGGAGAGAAGCTCAAAGACCATCCTAGGCTTCCTGGGCTGCTGGCCTAGGCTTGAAAACTGCAGTCACCTGGCCTGCCAGGCCTGTGCCTGAAGCTCTGGGAAGCCAAAGTGAGGCCCCAGGCCCTGCGAACATGTCCTGAAGGGGGCAGAGCCCCATCCTGTGGCAGCCAAGGCCGGGCCTGGCGGATTTGGCCAGACCATTGAAGGTGCAAAACAAGGGGAGACAGCCCTACTGAAGAGGCTCTGGGGCCTGGCAGGGCTCTTGGGGTCTCCTGCTGCACTCACCAGCGGCCTGGAGCCAACAGAAACGCTTCATCTGATTAGAAGCCATCAGTTCTATCCCAATCCCAGAAAATTGACTGCGGTGCAGAGGGGGAGGCCTGAGAAGCAGCCCTGGGGGAGAGGGTCCAAGCTAATTAGGAGGCAGCATCCGGGGGCCCATTAGAGCGCAGGCTGCTGTCACTCAGCCTGGCTCAGGTCCCGGGAGAAGAGGCCGGGTAAGGAGGGGCCACGGCCCCTCGACGAGGACGCTGCTGGGAGCTGCCAGAACGAGCCCCGGGCTCTGCCCCCACCCTGGCGCTGGCTCGCAGGCGCCCGGTCGGTGCGATCCTCCTTGGTGAACACTCACTCATCCTGGGCTGTTCTCGCCGGGGGCTCGGGACTTCGAGGCGGCCCAGACAGGAGTTGATTCTGAGCGAAACAAGTCATTTGGGGCTTGAGGTGGGCATGAGCCGCGCGGGACTTGCAGGCCAGATGCGTTTCTTTTGTGCGGCCGCGGGAGAACTCAGTGTGTCACCGGGGAAGGAGGGTGAGGCGCGGCGAGGCCGCGGGAGGGGGGAGGCGGCGGGAAGGTGGCTGCAGAGGGGGAGGGCGCGGGCGAGGCAGTGAGGGAGGGAGGGAGGGCGGCAGAGAGGGCGCGGCGGCGCGGGCGGCTCGGGGCTGGATTCCGCCCGCGCTCCCTCGCTCGCTCGTTCGCTCCCTCCTTCCCTCCCAGCCCCCTCCCATCCAGGCCCACCCCACCCACCACCCCTGGCGCAGGGACTGCTGGAACCTGGCGTGCGCGCTGTCGCTTTAAGACAGACTCTGCCGGCGCCGTCCGGAGCCTTAGAAACCGGCCCCGGATCGGGAGCCGGAACCGGGGCCGGGCGGGCGGCTGAGGCCCGAGCGGCGGGAGGGCAGCGCGGAGCGCGAAGCCGGGCTCCCGGTCGCGGGAAACCGCTGCCGCTGCCGCCCGCCTGGCCCCGCAGCCCCGGGCGGTCCATGGGGCGGGCGCGGCGTCGTTGCGGGCGCGGGCAGCCCTGGGGGGCGGCCGCTTAGGCGCTGCGCTCTTGTCCTCGCAGGTCGCAGCCAGGGCAGCCGGGCGCGCCCAGCTCCGGCCGCCGGAGCGCCCGCCGCGGTCCCCGCCTCCATGGACGCCTTCAAGGGGGGCATGAGCCTGGAGCGGCTGCCGGAGGGGCTCCGGCCGCCGCCGCCGCCGCCGCACGACATGGGGCCCGCCTTCCACCTAGCCCGCGCCGCCGACCCCCGCGAGCCGCTCGAGAACTCCGCCAGCGAGTCGTCCGACACGGAGCTGCCAGGTAAGCGCGGCTCCCCGCGAGGCGCGCACGGAGCCTACCCGGGTGCAGGGCGCGGGGAGCCGGGAGCAGGGCCTGGCGCCCGCGCCGCACAGTCACGCTCGCTCTACGCCCCAGGAAGCCTCAGGACCTTTCCTTTTCCCATTCTCCACCTGACGTTGAACGCGGACAAGTAGGCGCTTTATGAAGCGGAAATTTAGTGCTTTTCGAAGGCACTTCCACGCGGTGCCCACGCGCCAAGTGACCTGCAGATGCACGAACCTACAACCGGAGGGTCGGAATGACAGCCCCTCTTGATCGGGAGCAAATAGAACGGGGAGAAAAGTTAGGCTTGGGCAAATGGTTGTCGAAGGGCCGCTTGGACCGAAGGAGAGGAGCAGATCAGAAAGGAATGGGCGGCGGGCGAGAGAAAGTGCCCAGAGAGAGGGAGTACAGACACCCCGACAGACTGTGGGCGACTGACTGAGAGGGAGAGACCTAAGAGAAGGTGGCGGGAAAAGTCGGAAAAGCAAACTGGGGGGGAAGAAAAACAACCTTAAGTAAAGGGAAAAGAGAGGACAGCGAGGGCGAGTGGGCCAAGAGGGGCGACCCGGCTCCGGTTAGGACCCCCTAAAAGAAGGATCCCTGCCCCACGTGCTCCGCCGGAGCCCGGAGCCGCCAGGCCGCGGGTCCAGGGCTCCGACTCTGCTCGGCCAAGTCTCCTTCCGCGCTGCCTTTTTGCCCGAGCTCAAGCTTTTTTCCCTGCGCCAGCTACTGGGCCGGCGGGTGGGCGGCGCGGGCAGTGATGAGGCCAGTACCCGGCCCTGCCCGGGGTCCGGGGTCTCCGAACGGCTCCCGCGCTCGCGGTCCTAGTTCGGCGCCGCCGCCGAGCTCCCCACTCCCACGGCCGTGGGCGCCTCTTCTGCGTTCATTTCTTAATCCACCGCTGAGTGTTTCTCTACGAGTTTTTAATCTCTATTTATTTCTGTTTTGCATCCCTAAGTGACTTTCTCTGAGAGGTTCTGTTTGCTTGGTTAAAAAAAACAATCAACGCTGGACGGTACTTCTGTTTTCAAAAGTTTTAACCGTGGCCTTTGGTTGTTTTTTATTTTTTAAACCCAGAGAAATACATAGTCATAGATTGCTTTAAAAACCCAAGTCTATGAGAATAAATTTTTTAAATTAACTGTATTTTTCGTTATAGAAAGAATTGCTATACTAGATATATTTCTCTCTAATTTAAAATATCTACATGCAACATTATTCTTCGGGAGATTTTAAAAAGTCAATCCAAAATGGCGCTTTTCTCCGGGATTTTC
Organism: Balaenoptera physalus; assembly: GCF_965194825.1. Classification (NCBI taxonomy): domain Eukaryota; kingdom Metazoa; phylum Chordata; class Mammalia; order Artiodactyla; family Balaenopteridae; genus Balaenoptera; species Balaenoptera physalus. The sequence goes on from NC_138890.1 coordinate 65,036,964, forward strand.
TCAAAATCCATTTACAGTTATGTTATTTGGGGAATTTAAGTTATCTAACTATAGTGTTGTATTTCCCTGGGATTTAAAAATTATCTCTAGAAGGGCATTATCGGGAAGGGGTTAAAAAAAATCTATCTACAACAGTATATTGATTTTTTTTAAATCCCAGATAAATAAATGCCTGTGTCTGCCTGGAGTTTATACACTTAACAGCACTGTATTTAGTTAGGGGTGTGTTTGCACGGAGGTTTCTGGCTTCTTAATTTGCATTTGCTGTGTTTCTACCTGCCTATTTTTAAGAATTTGTGACCCTTTCTATGTTTTTAGGCATAGAGCTGTGAGCTTTTCTGGGCTTCTGTGTTTTGTTTTTAAATTCTTTTTCTTTATGTTTCAATGTTTCTATAACTGCATGTTGTTTGTGTAGCTTCAAAGAGAGAGAGGCTAGAGCCCCCAGGTCACCTAGACAGAGTCTGTGGGTCTGGGCTGCCTGGCTGCCGCCAGAGGGATTTTCTGTGCCTTGGGACTTGAGGCCTGGAGCTAAGGCCGAGAACCCGGCTGTGTTGTGCCTGCCCGGTGGGGCTCCCACACGGCCCTGGGGAGAAGAAATTGGAGGGGCTGCAGGCCACTGCCTGGCTCTTGCTCCACCCACCCCCCAGCTTCAGGCTAGAAAGATTTGATCCTAGTTCAGAAAAGCAGAGATCCCCTCTGATTTAGAACCCCAAGAGCCCTAAAAAATGTACATTTTCGGGTGACATCAACAGCAGAGCTCCAGCATGAGCCGAGCTGTGAGAGCAGGCCCTGTGCAGCTAGGAACCTAGGCCCACGTCTCCGACTCCTGGGCTCTTCTCCCAGACGAGCCTGTTCAGAGGTGACTACTGCCTACCCTACCCGGCACAGGCGGGCTTTTTCCAATGGGTACAATTCCAGGGCCCCTGGCGGGAGGGCGGGCCCCACCAGGGCTGACCACGGGCGCTTCGGTGGAGCCGGGATGGGGTGCAAAAGGGCATAAGCCCGAGGTGACCGGCGCCCCGTCCCGCCTGCTTCAGAGAAGGAGCGCAGCGGGGAACCCAAGGGGCCCGAGGACAGCAGTGCGGGCGGCGCAGGCTGCGGCGGTGTTGAGGACCCCGCCAAGAAGAAGAAGCAGCGGCGGCAACGCACGCACTTCACAAGCCAGCAATTGCAAGAGCTGGAGGCCACGTTCCAGAGGAACCGCTACCCGGACATGAGCATGCGGGAGGAGATCGCCGTGTGGACCAACCTCACCGAGCCACGCGTGAGGGTGAGCGCGGGGTGCGCGCCTAAGGGGACCCGCGCAGAAGGCTGCCAGCCGGCCCAGCGCAGCCCTTGAAAGCTTAGACCTGCGCTCAGACTATCACTCTTTCCCACACTCAGACCTGCTCCCTCCCTCCACCGGAGGCGATTCCACCTTAGGCCTCGGTCTACCCAGCTGCTGCAGAGCCGTTCGGTGCTAGCACCCCTCGGCTGCTGCCGCCTCGGATGCCTCTGACCCGCATCCTACCTGACCCTCGGGCTCTACCGCAGCCCCCGCCCAAAGACTTGTGTCCCCAAGGGACGTTCCCCTGCCCTGCAGAGCCCAGAACCCGCTCCGCTGTTACCCCCTAAACTGAGCAGAGGATTCCCCGCCGCTGGGGACCTCCGAGCGGCTGGCGCCTTCCCGCGAAAACGAAAGGGAAAGGCAGATCCTGCCTGGCAGCCTGAGAGAGGCCTTTTAAGAGCGTAGGCTTGGGGGGGGGGGGTCTCAAAACTTCCTAGGGCAGTGGTCCCACCCGCACGCTGCTTCTCCAAAATCTCAGGATATTCTCCACCTGACTCTTTCTCAGCCATTCGGCCAGTCTGTAGCTGAACCCTTTCACTAATGCCCTTTCCCGTAGGGCTGGGTTCAGGTGAGGAGGGGGGCAGCTCTGGTGGATGAGTGAGCCTCAGGCCGAATCCCTTTGGAGATGTAAGGTCTCCAACTCAAGACAGGACTGCACCCTCCCTCTTCTCACCCCTTGGTTCCCAGTGAAAACATGGCTTTCCTGCCAGAGCAGCAAGAGAATCACTTCTTCTCTGGGTACTGCAAATATTTAATCAGATATTGGGAGCACGTTCCAAGCTAAACCAAAGTCCCACCTGGGCCACAGACTCCCTGCTATAACCCCAGCTCTCACCCCTCCCCAGTCAGGCTGGCCAGCCAGTGGGATAGAGAGTGAAGACAGCACTCAGTAATCCTGAACTCACTAATCCTGCCTGGGGTTTACGGTGGTCCGGGTGGGGTGGGGGTGGAATCAGGCAATGTTAGTGCTGGGGATGGAGAAGGCTGAGATGCAGGGGTCCAGCAAGAGAGGTCGGGATACAGCCCGGGGCTGGTGGAGGGCTGCAGAGGGCAAAGGATTGGGACTAGATGAGGATCAGCAAGCACTGGGAGTTGGGAAAGAAGAGGTTCTCACTGAATTTTGTGAGGAAAAGTGAAGGAGGAGAGTAGAGAGAAACTAGTAAGAAGTGAAAGGAAATTAAATATTTGCAGAAAAACATATTTGGCATATATTTAGGTAGCAGGAAAGAAATTAAATATTTAAGGGAGAAGCAAAAGGATCAAGTATTTGAGAAAACTAAAGAATCAACCATTTAAGAGAAACAGTGAAGGTCAGATATCTGGAAAGAAGAAAAAAAACTAAATATTTGCAGAAGAATCAAAAGGATCAAAAAGGGGGGATAATGAAGAAAAATGGACTGTTTGAGGGAGAAGAAAGTGGTTCAGATAGTGGGGTGGACGGAACGAAAATAAACATTTGAGGCAGAAATGATAATATTAAATATTACCAATAAAGATGGAAACAGACTATCTGAGGAATGAAAAATAGACTGAAGAATGAGAGGAGTCGCAAGGTCCTATTTTTCAGGAAAGAAAACTACCTTTTGTATTCGAGGAAGAAGAAAATGGATGGAGTATTTAGGAGATAGATGGGGAACCGTTTGCGGGAGAAGGCAGAAGATGAACTGGTTGAGAGAGGAAGAAAGAAAACAAATATTTGTTAAAAAAAAATAAAAAAGAGGATCCGTATTAGGAGAAGAAACCGGATTTAATTGGGGGAAGAGGATAAAGATCAGAAAAAGGAAAAGACTAATATTTTCTGGAGACAGGAACGGAACCATTATGGAGAGAAGGCAGGGGTGGAAATATCGAAGAAAAGAAACGGTATTCGAAGAGAAGGAAGCGGGCGGAGGCCTCGGGGTGGGGCGGGGGAGGTGGAGGCGTCTTCCCGCCCTCGGCAGCCCTGACCCTTCTCCTGTCCGCCTCCCCTAGGTCTGGTTCAAGAACCGGAGAGCCAAGTGGCGGAAGCGCGAGCGTAACCAGCAGCTGGACCTGTGCAAGGGCGGCTACGTGCCGCAGTTCAGCGGCTTGGTGCAGCCCTACGAGGACGTGTACGCCGCTGGCTACTCCTACAACAACTGGGCCGCTAAGAGCCTGGCACCAGCGCCGCTCTCCACCAAGAGCTTCACCTTCTTCAACTCCATGAGCCCGCTGTCGTCGCAGTCCATGTTCTCGGCCCCCAGCTCCATCTCCTCCATGACCATGCCGTCGAGCATGGGCCCGGGCGCTGTGCCCGGCATGCCCAACTCGGGCCTCAACAACATCAACAACCTCACCGGCTCCTCGCTTAACTCGGCCATGTCACCGGGCGCCTGCCCGTACGGCACACCCGCCTCGCCCTACAGCGTCTACCGGGACACGTGCAACTCGAGCCTAGCCAGCCTGCGGCTCAAGTCAAAGCAGCACTCGTCGTTCGGCTACGGCGGCCTGCAGGGCCCGGCCTCGGGCCTCAATGCGTGCCAGTACAACAGCTGACCGCCCAGCCGGGCCACGCGGGCCGGCGGCCGGCACAGCGCCGGGGCCGGGACCGGGTCGGGTGCGGGCGCGGAGGACCTGGCGCCTGCGCGGCCCCCTGCTCCCCACCTCCCCACCTCCGGCTTGGTTTTGTGTTTGCTTTCCTGGACCCCACTCTGCCCTCCAAAACGAGACAAAGCAAAAAGACGTCGGAGAAAAGTGCCGCGAAAAAACGGATGAGTTGCAATTTTCCTCGGGATGGCGCGGGTGGTGCGTGCTCGCTCGCCCGCTCGCTCGGGGCCCGGTGGGCCACTCTCCGGAGGGGACGCGGCGCGGGAGGCGAGCGCCGAGGCCGGCGGCCCGGAGGAGACGCCCCGTAGCCCGCGTTCCCGCCTGCGAACTGGAGCGCGGAACCCCGGCAAGCCTGGGCCCCGGCCAGGTGCGAACCAAGACGCCCCCTCCGAGCTGGGCCCGGCCGAGCATACCTTAGCTCGATTCGGATCCAAGTTGGAGCGGGCGTTGGGCCAGGGATGACGGTACCCAGTCCAGGGTCGGGATCTCGCCGTGGAGCCGTACTAATGGCCTCGGCGCGCCTCGAAGAGCCCTTGCCTGCCCCGCGCCCCGGAGGCTTACTTTAAGGCCAAGGAGCCGCAGCTGGCGGTGCGGACGAGGCGGGAGCATGCGGAGTGCTCGTCTCGGAGCATCCCAGCCCCCAAGCTTCGCCGCAAGCCCAGGCCCTCTCCTCAGCTCCCGGCTAGAAGGTGGCCCGCCTGTCCGGCGAGGAGCCGCCTCCTCACTGTCCGCCGTGCAAGAGTCGAGCCGGGAGAGCTCGGGGAGCGGCCAGGGCCCCACGCCGTGCCCACTTTGCACACCCGCTCTCCGGCCCGCGCCCCTGTTTACAGCGTCCTTGTGTATGTCGGACTGACTGTATAGAATTATAAATCTGTCTATATCGACTTGTCCATGTACATCTATTAAAACCATAGTACGAGCGTGCTAACCACTGCCGAGCCCTGACTGCTTCATTCGGTCTTGGAGGGAAGGCGGGTAGAAAGGGAACTGCACCCCCGTGGGCCCTGCAAGTAGGAGAGAAGAGCCGAGGCCGACCCCTCCAGAGGACCCTACCCCCACTTGCCCACCACCATTCCAGACCAGTTCAACCCGGCTCCCTTGAGGGCGCAGCCCGGCGCTCCGAGCTCCCTTTGCGCGCGCGCGCGCAGGCGCGTACCCGATACTCATCGGCGGTGCGGCTCAGCCCCCCGGCGCCGCGCGCGGGCCGCTCTAGCCTGGACCACCCGCCCTACCCGACCGCCGGATTCTGCAGGCTCTTCCCAGACTGGGTCTGCAGTGACCCTCCAGGCTTTTAGGGTGCTTCGCGGCCTTTGTCTGCTGGGAGCTTGGCGGTGGGAGCCGCTGAGAGCCTCTTTAGACCTGGGGTTGCCTGTTCTCCTATAGGCCCGGTGCCCCCACCTTGAGCCCTGCTCTGGCTGTTCCAGGAGGACTAAGGGTGCTGGATCCGCCAGAGTCGAGCCAGGGCCTCCACATCGAAATCCCACCCAGGGGCATATGACTGTTCCGGTGGAAGTGTCCATCACACAGAACTCACTTCTCACTTACTTTCCATGCCAACTTATCGGTTGCTTCCGCCGCCGCCGCCACCCTCCCCCGACTTTAGGAAACTACTGAACAAGACCAGCCTGTAAACTGCCTGTAAATTCTGCTTCCCTTAAGTAAGTCACTTCTAATGGCAAAACAAAATGTCTGCAGCTGTAGCGCGGGAGGAAGGAGGGGTTGGTATTCTGCTTTAGAATCACCTTGTGATTGTCACTGCCCCGGAGCTGGACCCAGGCAAGCCCTAGATGGGAGTGGGGCACAGCCATGGGCTTAGTCATGAGCTAATAGCTGGAGAACCCGATGCACACATTCCTAAACTGGGTCAACACTGCCTCTGAGGTCAGGAGTGTTGTCCCTATAATACAGATGATGGAACCAAGGCTCCATCACACCATGCACTGGGCCAAGGTCACACGGATTCCAAAACCAGGCATCTTTCCACTGGTCTTCTCACCTTCAGATGAGGAGTGAGGGGTCCTTGCTGGAGGATGGCTCAGCCTGATGCTGTAGGACTTGGAGTGAAGGGTTCTGAGAAGGACAGGGCCAGATACACAGGCTGGAGGAGGGAGGAGGGGGGAGGGAAGGTTGAGGCAGGGGGCTGGAGCCAGACCACCCCTCCCCCAACGGCTGCAGTCCAGAGCTCCGACCCCTCACTCTCTGGAAACATAAACACAATCACATCTGGACTCAGAGTGCCTCCCCCAGCCTCACACATCTGCCAAGGCCAGGGGGCCCTGGTCTCAGCTGAGAGCAGGAGGCAGGGGAGACCTAGAAGGAGGTGGGACTGGAGAGAAGTGGGAGGCAGAGAGGCCTCTCTGAAAGTCAGACCCGGTCTCAGGTGAGAGGAGGGCCGAAGAGGAGCTCTGGTAGAGACTTAGTGTGGAGGTGGGGCCACAGGCCAAACAGCTGCAGCCAGGAGGAAAGGCAGAAGCAGTGCAGAATGACCCCATCATCCATCAAGGACCACGGCCAACAAGGTGAGTGTAGGACCCAGCCTTGGGCCCCCCCATCTATTCTGTGCCTGCAGATAGTACCCAGCCCTCCCTAGCTACACCAACTGCAGGGTCATCTCTGGAGGGGGGGATGAGGAACACACGGGGTTCTGAAAGTCACGTCCTCTGAGAAAAGGCAGCAAGTCCTAGTCCTGCTCTGCCCAAAGAAGACTGGGGAGGCTTCATATACTGTGCTCCTGCCCTTGGTGCTGGGGATGGAGAAGTGGGAAACAGACACAGTCCCTGCTCTCATGGACAAGTAAACAAACACGTATAATTACAAACTGGGCTGAGTGCTTTTGAAGAAAAAGAACATGGTGTTGTGAGTAAGAAAAAATGAAAGTCCTGCTTCAAACAGGATAGTCAGGCAAGGCTGTTCAGGGGGAGGTGGCGCCATCTCCGTCTTCAGTGGCAAGCGGTATCATATACTGAGCCCATTCGGGGTCCAGGGCCCTCTGCTAAGGGCACGCTTCTCATAGATGAGCCCCTTTTACCTGCACCGCAGCCCTATGAGAACGATCCTCATTATCCCCTTTCCCTGATGAGGCCCCTGAGGCTTAAAGAAGCCACACAGCAGGAAGTGATGGAATGGATTCAAACCCAGTCACTCCCCACTCTCTACCTTCCGCACTGGGCTGCCCCATGCCAAGCACCATGGGCAACATGGCAGGGGAGGGTGTCTGACCTTGAAGAGATCATAATTTCTGCTGGCCACACAGGACTGGCCCGCAGGAAATAGAAAAGCAGATTTGTTCTTACTTGGTACTGACAAAGTGACCCCTAAAGGGCTGCTGCAGATTTAGAGGGGCCATGAATTAGGGACAAGAGGGCAAGAGGCTGGTGCCCAGCACGGGTTTGAAGGCACTGTGGGCACCAGAGGAGAATGGGGTGAGCCACTGTGTGCAACCCCTGTAGTGCCTGGTCATTGAGGGAGAGGAGCCGAGTCACCTCCCCTAGCTTTATGGCCCTCCCTCTGGGCCACCAGAGTCACCTGGAGGGGGAGGGGGAAATCACAGCTGGAAAAGCTGCCTTGCAGAGGGGCACTGCCTGGGGAGTCCAAGCCCTAGAGGTGGCTCTGGGTGGCCCTTCAGCTCCACATGCCTCAGCCTGCTGCTGCCCCATGAAATAGCAGTGGGACCTCCGTCGCCAAGAGGGCCAGTCTGGGAAATGAGAGTGAGGGTGGTTTTCTGCCCAGGGACCTCCCCATTTCCTGGGCCAATTACTTGGCTCGGGCATCCACAGGAACTTTTGCTGTGGTCTTTGAGAGCGAGAGTTTGAGTTCTGGCGCTACCTCTGAGTTGCCCTGGACAAGAGGCTTAATTAAGGTCTCTGAGCCTGTTTCCTCTTCAGTAAAAGGGAATAACGACAGTCACTTCACACAGCTGTCTAAAGGATTAAATGAGATAATGCACATAAAGTGCTGGCATATAGTAAGTGCTCAGTAAATTGTTATTGATGTTGGAATTGTTATTGTTGATGTTATTATTATTAAAGTGAGATGTCTTGCCTCTCCTCCTGAGGGCCCTGTCCCCCACTTTCCACATTAATAGGGCATCTCTTAAGATTCTCAACAGGTCATTTCTGAAAATGTCATTTGGGGCCCAACTTGGAATTCCCTCCAGCTTTGCTGGGTGCCATGAATGTGAGTCATGATTGACAGTCCTGCTGATTTCCCCACCTGCCTTACCTTCCCCACTTCATTCCACCCCTGGAACCATCCTAGACTTGGGCCCCCAGTAACCCAGCCTTGGGCCCTCTGTAACTCTCCTGATGGGAATCACATTGGTGTTGGGCTAGGGAGTGGGGGTGGCGAGGGAGAAAATTATAATTCGTGTCCAGGCTGGACTCAGCTGTGCTCTGGGAGAGAGGAAAAGGGCCCCAGGCCCCAGGATTTGCCTTTGCCAAGCTCATTCGGCTAGGTGGGAGAGGAACGGAGGACACAGGTGACAGCTGGGACTGAGGAAGCCCTCGGTGTGGGCAGCAGAATGAGGTGGGCAGGCGGGGACACAGAGAAGCTTCCTGGTGAAGGCAGGGCCCTGGAATATCAACGATGAAATCCAAACTCCTGTCTCGTTCAGTGTTACGAGCGTCTCGTTTCCTAGATGGGCGCTTCTAGTCTGCCTCCCAGGCTTCCTCTCAGCCCTTGACGGTCTGCCTCCTTGCCCCTCTCCCCACAGGAACCCCAGTCTTCACACTCCTGTGTTGCCTTCGCAGGGCCCTGGGCCTTGCCTCCCAACTGGCTGTGTAACCCAGGGCCGGTGCCCACTGACCGAGAGGCTGCAGGGCACCCAGGAGACACAGTGCCAGCGCTCAGCCAGGTTGGGGAGCCTGCGATCCCGTGAATCAGGACGCTGCCGAGGAGCAGTCAGGGTGCAGGAAGCTGCATTTGGAGCAGGGTGGAGGCAGAGGGCAGGATGGCCTTCGTGGCACATGAAAGCTTCTCTGAGTGATCGGTCACGTGGTCACACACCTCACTATGCGCCGTCCCCTGCTGTGTGCTGTACGTGTTTTATTTATCTTGTGAGCCTCGTTTTCTAGATGAGGAAGCTAAGGCTCGGGGTGTCATGTGACCTGTCCAAAGGCACGCAGCTTTAGAGCCTTGGATCTCACCCTGTCTGACTGCAGGCAGAGCCTGTGGCTTAACTTCTGTGGGCACGGCCTCCCGCAGGCAGGGTTGCTGCAGCCCCCGAGAGCCAGGATGTAGCGGCAAACAGGTGTGGACAGCAATGTGTGGAGAGTGTCTGCACATAGTCCGTGCTCAGTAACGATCTGCTGAATAAAAGAAGTGAAGGGCTGCCTTCCTTTATACCTCACTCCACAAGACATATCCTGGCCTTCCTCCCTCTCCCCACTCCTTTCTCTCTTCTCTTGCTTCTTTCCCTCCTCCTCTCACTCCCTCCCTCCCCCCCTCTCAGCACAGGCAGCTCCTGGCGCTGCTTTTAAAAGTGTATCTGAACAACAACAACAACAAAAATTCAAAAATGGGCAAAGGACTTTGAACAGACATTTCCCCAAAGAAGACAAATGGCCAATAAACACACGAAAAGATGCTCAACATCACTAGTCGTTAGGGAAATGCAAATCAAAACCACAATGAGATACCACTACACGTCCATTACGACGGCTCTTACCAAAAAAGCAGAAAATAACAAGTGTTGGTAAGGATGTGGAGAAATTAGAACCCTTGTGCATTGCTGGTAGGAATGCAAAATGGTGCCACTGTGGAAAACAGTATGGTGATTCCCTAAAAAAAGTAAACATAGAATTAGTATATGATCCAGAAATTCCACTTCGGGGTACATACCGAAAAGAAACAAAAGCAGGGACTCAAACAATATTTGTACACCCATGTTCATAGCAGAATTATTGACAATAGCCTAAAGGTAGGAGCAACCCATGCCCATCAACAGATGAATAAACAAAATGTGGTATGTACATACAATGGAGTACTATTCAGCCTTGAAACAGAAGGAAATTCTGACAGACCCTACTACATGGATGAACCTTGAAGACATTATGCTAAGTGAAATAGGCCAGACACAAAAGGACAAACATTGTATGATTGCACTGATATGAGGTACCTGGAATAGGCAAACTCATACAGACAGAAAGTAGGATGGTGGTTGCCAGGGGCAGGGAGGAGAGGGGAATGGGGAGTTAGTGTTTAATGGGTATAGAGCTTCATTTTGGGATGATGAAGAGGTTCTGGAGATGGATGGTGGTGATGGTTGCACAACAATATGAATGTGCTTAATGTCACTGAACTGTGCACTTTAAAAAAGGTTAAAATGGTAAATTTCATGTTATGTGCATTTTTATCACACTTTAAAAAAAAAAAGTATATCTGTGTCTATGCCTCTACCTTATCCAGAGAGGGATTCAGAGACTGGTGCCCAGGACTCCTGGGGGCTGAACCCACTACCAGAGCTGGTGTGGTGCTTGCTGGAAAACCTTTCCTTGCCGCCCTCTTCAACTGGTACCCTTTGAGGCCCCAGTTACAGCTGAACCCCCTTGTGGCCCTCACCCATCCTCCATCTCTCTGTGCAGCATAGCAGTGGGACCCCATTAAGGACACGTCCCCTACTAAGTGTCTACTATATGGCCAAGAGAAAGTAAATGGGGCCGATGACTTCTCTATAAGTTTAGCATAAAATTAAATAATAGGTTTGCCATTGCCTTTTTTTAAAAACTGAGCTTCTTTGTCAAAACACTAAACAAGGCAAGCTACAGAACATTATATAAGCACGGTACCATTTTTATTTTTACACATGTACAGATAAATTACTGGATGTGTTAACAAAGTGTTAACACCAGCTACCTTTGGGTGGTGGGAAATAAGGGATTTTTTTTTTTTTTCATTTTTCCTTTCCATGTTTTTCGCACTAAGCATGTATTACTTTTGTCATGATGGAATGAAACATCAAATATTATCTTAAAAATGCAAAGAACTGTGATCTGTAGGACAGGGAGTGGCCTTCTGCCTACAGGTCCCTGTCCTCACCCCAGAGGGGTCAGTCATCACCTCCCTGGGATAATGTGTCAACCCCCAGGATTCAGCCTCACGCTGGGGGCAGGCCAGTGTGACAGGTGGTGTCAAGTAAACCTTTACAGATTTTTACAGAAGTGAAATTTTTGTTTTCAAATACTTTCTTCTTTAAACAGATGCCAAATTAGTAGGTGCCAAGAGGAGTGTTCAGAGAGAAGAAGAATTTGTAATGATCTTGTATATTGCAAAGCAGACAGAACTCAGTTTAAAAACGGCTCTCCTAAGCCGTAAGGGCGCCCATCCCTGTCCCATTTGTCCCCTCGCTGCATCCCCCAGCCCCGCCCTCCTAATCCTCCAACTCAGCAACCTATTTACACTCTTACCTTGCTTTCACACACACACGTGCACCCACACGCATGCACGCACACACTGTGTGTGCCTGCCAGCCAGCATGATCATGGAATCTTTATTAAAGGGTCCAAATTACCAAGGTTTTACTGCACTACTAAAAATAGTCATGCTTACTTAGCCTGTTTAATAAGCACACCATTTCTGATTTTTCTGCCTGAGTAAACTGAAACATCATTCCAGAAATACGTTTTTACTGAAACAAGAAAGCTTGATTTTTCCTTCCCTGTTCATACACTCTTCTCCCTCTTTCCCCTTCTGCCTCCTCTCTCCATCCCCTGTGTCCCCCTCAGCTCCCCACCCTTCTCTTTTTGAAATTTCAAAACATAGAGGGGAAAGTAACAGTAATTTGGACTTGGCTTTTACGCAAAATGGACCAATTTTTTTAAGTGTTGGTAATTTGTCCCGAAAATGGATATAGGGAGTTGGGCTGGAAAAGCTTTGAAGAAAGGGGTTTTATGAGTGGAAAATGAGGCCTGAGTGTGCGGGAATGTGAGCTTCACCTCCCTCTGTGCCTGGGACAGTGCGGCACATGTGATAATCAGAGCTGAGAGCACCATTACCGCCATTATCACATTATATTATTAGTATTCATCAGAATCAGACAAAGCACATTAACCCATTTAATTGAACAAAGAGCTTAACGCCCCAGTGACTTCACGGAAAGTGCTTGGAAAACCCTCCAAGACACTGCAGCCACAAAGCAGCCGGCCACTTTGCCGCTTGCCAGGCGGTGGCGGGGCCAGCAAGGGTTTCCCCAAACCGTTCCCACTGTGGCCTCGCTGGGAACTTTCCAGGACACGCTAGAATGGATGCTGACCCCCACCCTTACTGCAGCCTTTTCATGCACACACCTCTCTCTTCCTCTGGGTAGACATGATCTAATAAAGGCTATATTTGGACAAAACACACACACACACACACACACACACACACACACACACACAAGACAGTGTGGCCAAGGACCCCCCCCTCCATCTCCCAAACTAGCACTCCTGCTGAGTCTCGGAAGCTGGTCCTGAGTACAGGCACACACAGTTCATGGCTTCTCCTGAGCTTGGTGCCCACGCCTCTAAAGCTTCTTGCTTCTTCCTCAGTCTCTGCTGAGGCCACCCCCAGGCAGCCCCCCAGGCTCACAGAGACTGGCCCAGCCCATCAAGGCAAGGGTACCCACTGAGCCTAGGCTGGGGGAGGTGCCCGGGAGAGGCCAGGGCCCCTCTGGATTCTAGCCCCTGGGCTGGGCTCCTCCCTGGGGTCTGGCTGTCCCTTCCCGGAGCCCGAGTTTCCTCTTCTGTCAGTGGGCACTGGGTCTGCCTGCTTGCCTCTTGGGGTTTGCTGTCAGGCTTTGAAGAGACCATGGACGCGAACAGTATGTAAGGCTTTCAGGTGTGCTGTTGCTTCAGAGGCACAAAATTGTCCTTTATCATCTCACTGACCTCCTGCTGCTAGAGAATCTCTGAGTGGGAAAGCTCTTCCTTGGTCAACATGCCCAGCCTCCTCCCCTCCAGATTCCCCCACAGTGCCCCTGCCAGCTGGCCCACAGGGAAATATCTCGCTTTATGTCACTGGGGACAGTGGCACTCCCAAGGCCTCAGCAGGGATGCTGCACTGCCCCAGATCCTCCCCTGGGTCAGGAGCTACCACTTGAGTGAGATGGCATCACCCTCCCACCCTGAAATCCATTTCCACTGGGTCTGGGGCAGCAAGGCACAAGAAGGCCCCACGACAGGCCCAGCCCTGCCAACCTCTGGGGGGATGAGAACCAGAGACAAGTAGGTCACAGAGGTTAAGAGTGTGGGCTTTGGAGTTAGACAGAGCCTGGGTTCTACTCAGAGCTGTACCACTTACTGCCACATAACCCCTCTAAGCCTCAGTTTCCTCATCTGTACAATGGGGATAAATGTGAAAAGCTATGTGCAATGTTTGGCACTGTGCCTGTGACATGATAGGCTCAAAATAACTCCTGGGTCTCTGCTGCCTGCTTTCTTCCTCCCCCATCAGGACTCTAATGCTGGCAGATGTCAGCCCATCCATCACTGGCATCCAGGTGTTACAGCATAACCTCTCAGTCCACGGCCCTCCTCCTGGTTCTAGAGGAATTATGATCTGATTTAAGGTCAGGTATGAAAGTTCAAGGGTGAGAGTATGAAAAAGGAGATATCAAGGCTAACCAGAGCAATCTGGGAAGGCTTCCTGTTAGAGGGAGCCTAATGCTGAGTCTTGAAGGACAGGTAGATGGGAATGGGTGTGCAGGAGTGGAGGTGAGAATGAGCTGGGCAAAGGGGAGCCCTGGAAGACATGGGGAGAGGAAGGGGGAGACAGAATAGAGAAGCCTTAAATGCCAGGTGAGGGGGAGCAGGCCATTCTCAGAGAGGAAGCAAGAATCAAATCTGGCCAGGTCACTGCCCTGCTTCAAAATTGCCAAGCTGCGGTACTCAGCATCATGCTCAATGTACTTCCCCAATCTCCCCCCCACCTCGCCCATACTGCAGGCTGTGGCCACACCAGCTTCGCAGCTCCCACCCTCTTTCTTTTGTGCCTGTGGTTCCTTCTGCCTGGAATGCCCTTCCACCTACCACTGGCACAGCTGTGCATGCACATGCATGCACACACACGCACACGCGCACACACCCACGCACACTGCTTAACTTTTTTTTTTTTTTTTTTGGCCACACCGTGCAGCATGCAGGATCTTAGTTTCCGACCAGGGATCGAATGCGGGCCCCGGTAGTGAAAGTGCGGAGTCCTAACCACTGACCCGCCAGGGAATTCCCAGCATTTTTTTCAAGATGAAAATTGTGTTGTTTCTCCTGATTATAAAATACATATTGATTCTTAAAATTCAAAAAGTTCAGAAAAGTGTGAGGACAAAGTCAAGACCACCAAACCACTACTAATATGATTATCCTTCCAGACATCGCTCAGCACACACACGTGCATGTACACATATGCTACATACACTCACTCAGTGTTACATAAAGGACGTCAGATCACATGTTGCTTTAGAAGCCACTTTTTCAATCATATAATATCAAGAACATCTATTCTTATCAACAAATCACTATTTTAGGGGCCGCATGTAAGGACTCATACTAATTCAACCCGTCGCCTCACCAGTGGGCATTAGGTAATTCCTTGATTTCTTTTGCTGTGTTTCTATCACAACAGGCCACAGTAAACATCCTTATCCCTGCATCTCTGTGCATTTGTCATTTGGCTCTTCAGGATAATTTCATAAGCAGAACTGCTGGGCCATAGGAACACATGCATAAAATCTAATCCATATTGCTTTCTGAAAAAGCCACACCTATTTGCACTGCCAGAGTGAACGGTGGTGCCATCTCCATACCCTGGCCAATACTAGGTTTCGTCTATCGTCCTTGCCACCTGAAAGAGAATATCTCACTGCCACTGTGTGTGTGGTTTTATTTATTTCTCACTTTCTTTTTTTTTAAATACAAATGGTGTCACGTATGTACAGTTCTGCACCTGGCTTTTTCCACCTGACACTTCTTTCACACCTTTTCCACTTGCTTATTCAAGAATCAGGTAAAAAGTCACCGACTCAGGTCAAGAACCTCCCAAAGTACCCCCTCTGATGCCCACAGCTTCTCCTCTTGCTGATGAGGTATCAGTGGATACAGGAGCAGGCAGGGGGCCAGAAAGGATGGAATACAGCATCCCCACCTAGGAAGCCAGCCTCCTGGGCAGCAATGACGAGGCTGGCTTATCCTGCCTGCTGAGCTCACGCCTGCTCAGCACATCCCATCGGCCAGCCAAGCCTCCCTGTGGGCCTGCTTGACTGAAACCCAGGGAAGGGTGACTTCTAAGCCAAACCCCTCTTCTGCCCAGGCTATAATTTCCTGATTAGGTGCCACACACTGATTGCTTCCTGCTGCCCTTTCCATCTCCGGGGCTCCCAGGGCTCCTGAGCCAGGAGCCGCTGGACCAGCAGACTTCAGAGCTTCCACCAGGCAGCAAGAAAGTGCCAGGAAACTGGCTAAATGAGACCCGTTTGAGGGACCACCTTCCCTCCTCCCAGAGGCAGGCCCTGCTCAGGAGGGAATTAGGGCTTGATTTTTAAGGTTCAAAAAATAGCTTTGATAAGAAAGAACAAGGTTGCTGTGAGACAGTAGAGCAGAGGGGGACATGTGTGGTCTGCGTTCAAATACTAACTGCCCTCCAGTGATGATCTTGCCAAGTAACAATCTCTCTGAGCGCCACTTGCCCACCTATAAGATGAGGATAACAATTCCCTAGAGGACGTTGCACCGTATTATAGCAGAGCAGTTAGAGCCAGACACGCTTGGTTCTTCCCCCTTAGTTATACAGCCTTGGGTAGGTTACATTGCCTCTTCGAACCTCAGTTTTGCCACCTGTTTAATGGGGATAATGAAAGTACCTAAGTGTTGTTATGAGATTCAAATCATATATGTCAAAGTGTCTTAAACAAAACTACTGATAAAACAGAAGGTGGTATTTTCCACAGCCAAAGAGAACAGGCCATACCTTTGGAGCCTCAGCCTGACCTCTGCTTGGACTCCTCCTTCGCTGGCCCAGCAGCATGTTTTGAAGAGTCTTTTCATCTCATGCCCCAGTCTCAGGCATCAAGGCCCCAGTGGGTAAGGAGGGAGTCAAGGGGCAGCTGTGCTCTCAGGACACTGAGCTCTGGGCAGTGGGGTGCCTCTGCTGTGAAAGGTCATTGTCCCATCACCAGTTTACAAAAGTTGGGGTCAACCTCCAGTTTCCTCAGAGTTTTAGAGCAGACTCTGCATCCCCTTCTGGCCTCTTCCACACTTCCTTTTGAGACCTCAGTTTCATTTTGTAAAATGCCAGTCACATTTGGTGCCACCACCCTCAGGGGTACTTCACCTAGAGGCCTCAGATCACAGCTGGAGGCTCAGTCAGTGGTTCGTAAAGCCCTCTAAACATATCCCAATTTTAGCCTAAGAGGTCCTTATTACACACAGCCATCTTTACGTCACCCAAACATGATGCAGACCCCACATGGTTGAATCTCTTCATAGGGCTCCATTTTTAAAAGACACAGTTCAGGCCTTCCCTGGTGGCGCAGTGGTTAAGAATCCGTCTGCCAATGCAGGGGACACGGGTTCGAGCCCTGGTCCGGGAAGATCCCACATGCCGCGGAGCAACTAAGCCCGTGTGCCACAACTACTGAGCCCGTGTGCCACAACAACTGAAGCCCACGTGCCTAGAGCCTGTGCTCCGCAACAAGAGAAGCCACCGCAACAAGAGAAGCCACCGCAATGAGAAGCCTGCACACCGCAATGAAGATTAGCCCCTGCCCGCTGCAACTAGAGAGAGCCCTTGTGCAGCAACAAAGACCCAACACAGCCAAAAATAAATTAATTAATTAATTTTGAAAAATAAAAACAAATAAATGAAAGACACAGTTCAGCAACCAAAAATCATCCCTAAATAATTCCCATCATAATTTGCCTCTCTCAAGAAATATCCAGTTGTCACCCTACAAGGATACTTGCTGTCTCCATTTGTCCCCTTTCCATTCTCACCCTCCAGCTGGGTCAGAGCCTCTGTCCAAAGTCTCTGACTCCCAGCCTTGGCTTTTACTTCCTTCCTCCTCCATGTCCCGGCTCCTATCGTGTAGGTCCAATGAGCCTTGCCCATTACCCTGCTTCTCCACAGTGAAGGAGGAGCCAGGAGCCAACCGAGAAAGCACAGATGCTCCCCTTTCCTTCCAGCTCTCCAGCCCTGCCTCCCCCATCCCCCTAGGGCTGCATCACACCAAGCCTCAAGTGAAATCAGAGCTAGAACTCGGGGAAGGTGCGGCAGGCATGTGGCTGACCAAGCACAGACGAAATTCTTGGTGCAGAGCGTGGGGAAGATTGGGGTGTTCGTGTGTTGGTAACTCTCACCCCATCACACTGAGCTCCTTTCTCCTAATTTCCCAACCCCTGTGACTAGAATCAGCAACAATTACCTCTCCTTTCTGAGTAGCCTAGTTAGGAATTCAGACCCGTCTTCTCCTGACCTGGTGAAGGGCGGTTCGTTTTACAAGGTGTCCTGTCTCACCCACATTTGGGGAAAACATCAAGATGTGCAGTTTCCAGCGTCTCAGTATTGGATTTTTAGGGACTGTTGGACTGAAGAGGAGCACTTATATTCTCAGTCCTGCCTGGATTTCCATATTATAGAGACTGCTTCCTGCTGGTGGAATCAACAAGCAGTTTAAAAAAAAAAAAAAAAATCCAGCCACCTTCCAAACACCCCTAGCCTTGGATTCCATATCCTTCTTACAAGAGCTGGGGGAGAGGCTGGGTGTGACCAGAAGACTCAGACCCAGGTCCCGGGTATCCCACTGCCGCCCCAAACCGCCCAGCTGGCAGGATGGAGATGGGCGAGCCATTTGGGGACAGCTCTGCTGGATCCCGGCGCTGGGGGGAGGAGGAGGAGGGTCCTGCTTTCCACAGCCAGGCCTGGGCAAGCAGAGCCACTTCTGCCCCAAGCAAATCAATTGAAAGCCTTGGCCAAGCCTGTTTGAGTTGGTGAGAGCCCAAGTGGGAATTCCAATCTGCCAGTGTTTGCTCTGCAGGCAAAGAGAGCCAAACAGAAATGCTGCTCTGGGACTTTACACCAAATATCCAGCGGCTTGTTCTGCCAGCAGCACTGAGCCAGCCCTCTGCACATCACCCTCTCCCAGCTCCCTGCTCTGTGAGAGCCTTCTGCTTGTGCCCTTAAAGGAAGCTTGCCCTCCCGCACCACAGCCCCACAGCCCGTGCCTGGGCTTCCCTGCTGGGACCAGGCCCTGCAGGTGCAACCGGCCATCCCGTACCAGCTCCACCTGGACACGCATTCCCCCCCACCCCCAGGTTCCTGATCTCTGCTTCCTGCTCTCAGCTCCATGCTTGCACCTATCCCGCCCCCACCCCTGCCCCGGCCATCTTGTCACTGGCCCAGACCCTCTCAGCCCCTGATCAGGACAGCCCACGGCAGCTGGCCTCACCGCAGAGGCAGAGCTGACAGCCAGGAAGCACGAACCATAGTTGACTATGTCTTTCTTTTTTTTACACTGTCACATGTATTTTACTTGATCTTTATAGCTGAACAGTTTTATCAGTTTTATCAGCCCATTTCTCAGACGAAATAGCTGAGGTTTCAAAAGACCAGACACCTTGCCCGAGGTCACCTGATTAAGGAATCCAAGTCTCCTGACTCTAAAACCATGGTACTCACTAACTTGCCTCCCTGCAGAAATTTTTAAATCTTTTGTTCACTCCCAGAGGCCTAGGGCAATTCCCACGATTCCTAGTGACAGCAGGCGGAGGTGTTTCCGCATTCCCCCATGCAACACTGGCACATCCAGTGTGGGCAGTTGGCAACGTCTGCTTTATCCCAGCCCTGAATCGGAGCCACTGCCTGAGGCCTGCATCCTGGGCTGACTGGGCTGCACCCACCAGAGCCCCCCCGGAAGCCCCCAGCCAAGAGTCACCCCCTTCACAGTTAGGTACTGGGTGTACACCCCGCTTACTTCAGGGCCACCTCCCAGGGCACTGGCACAAAGTTCTCTCCACCCGAGGAAGGAGCGAGGCTAGACGCCCTGCCCTCAGAGGGCTCCCCCACTGCATGGCGATGGGTCTCACGCTCCAGAGCAATCCTTCTGGGCACCGTTTCACACAGTTCTCAGTTTGGTCCTGAGTGTGATCATCTGCAAATGGAAATGATCTGAGTATCTTACAAGACACATGCTCTCTGCATTCAAACAATTATTGTCACTTCCTCAGGGAAATTTTCTCTCCTCTGTTCTGGCCGGATGACTGTCTCCCCTAGATAACCGTGGGCACCAAGAGGGCCAGGACGAGACTGTGGCTTTCTCGTCACAGAACCCCCAGCACCCTGCACAGCTCAGGAAATAGTAGTCGGGTGACTGAAACCATGAGTAACAGCTTCCACCAGCCCTTGTCCTCTGGCTTCAGGGGCGCCATCATCCAGGCCTGGAGACCACGGGCCACCCATGGGACCCTTGTCCAGCCATTCTCAATTCTACGTGTTTTCTACTGAACTGACTCCCCAGGGTGGGCCTGGGCACCAGCTACAGATGCTGGTTTCCCACCCCAGCTGGAGTCCCACCCCAGAACTCACTTCTCCTCTAAGAATAGGGCACCGCCAAGGTGACAGGCCTCAAGAACACTCCCCAGAAATGGGAGCAGAGGGGGCACTGCCGGGCCTCTGGTCTGGCCAGTCGGGAGCAAGGGGTGCCAGCCACCCTGCCCCACCTGGGCCTTCAGATGGCTCCATGATATCTGGACCGGGGTGGTGCCAGGACCTTGCCAATTGTGGCAGTCATTTTGCCAGGGATGACACAGAAAATGGCACCTTTCGAGTAAAGAGTTCTAACTAACTTAAGGGGAGGGAGCAGCCCAAAGCGCCCGATGCTGCCACTCCTCTGGCCCCTGCATGAGATGCCCCCCTGAGCTGCATGCCACACAACAGTATCCTTCCAGTCACGGCTGCACCCCTGGGGCACCACCATCACTGCGAGCCTGGGAGACTCAGAGTAGAACTCCAAAGAGGGGCCTCCAGGGCTCTGGGTGCACAGAGAGAGCTGTAGCTCTGCCAGGTGTGGGCACGCCCACAAAGATGAGCGCAGCAGAGCTTCCAGGATCACAGGGCCACACCAGCTCAAAGGAGCCACGCACTCTTATGCGGCCGCTGGAAGCCCTTCTCGGTCCGGGGTCCTCAGGTGACCTTCCCAGGAACCCGGTGGGTCCTTGATGCTGGGGTCAAAGGAGGAGAGAGCCAGTGTGGACCCTAGGTGTGTCTTCTGGTCAGGGTGGGCCTTGAGCCTCCCTCTCCCCACTCCCTACTCCCAAGGTCTGGCTGTGTCATGTGAGGGGGGAATCAGACTTCATGGGCATCTACTCAGGCCCAGTTCCCAAAGGTGGAGAAATGCCATGATCACAGCAGCTGTGAAGAGGCCAACTCAGAAAACCTGTGTTTAATTGGTGGGACAGGGTGTCACAGCCTGCGAGGCCCTTGGTGCCTGGGTGCCCACATCCAGCTACTTCTCCTCGACCTTCTCCAAGGACTGGGACTGCTTCTTCTGGGGCAAGTCTTCAAGCATCAGGCTCAGCACGTGCACGATCTCGTAGTACAGCTCCTGAAGCCTGGAAATGGAGGCGGAGAGGAGGCCTGAGCTCACGAAGGGGGTCCATGCCGCCCTGGCCCTGCCCGCGGCACTCTCACACCTGCACGTTCACCACTCCTGGTAGGTGTGGGGTCAGGGAAGAGCAAGGACTTTGGAGCCACATAGGGCTGGGCTGGAAGCCCGGCTGTGCCACCCTACCTGTGGCCCCAGGAGTAAAGTCATTTCACCGCATGTGTCAGGTGAAAGGCAACAGACTCCTGGGCTCAGAGTGAGGTGAGCACGTGGAGGTGCCCAGACGCTGCCTGATCCACGCTTGGGCCAACACTGGGCATTCCTAGATCCCCTCTTTTAGTTCCTCCTGTCTATGAAGCCCTCAAGGCAGCTTTTGCTGAGAAACCAGGCTAATCGTGCTCCTCCCCTTCCTGCAAGTAATGGCCAGAATGACCCCAGCTAACTTACACTGAGCACAGCCCTGGGCCAGGCCAAGCTCAGAGCTTCACACACATTGCTTCCATAGAGTCAGCCCCTCCTGTGCCAGGTAGGAAAGGGACAAAGATTCTGCCAGAGTCACACAGCACCAAGCCAGGAGCTGCAGCGTCTGACTTGCCAGCCAGCGGTGTTCTCTCGGCCCTCCGAAAAGTGCTTGGTGAGGAGGGTCTTGGAGAGTCAGAGGAGCCAGTATTTAAAAACAGATCAGGGTGGGCTGGGGAGGGCCAGTGGGCAGAGCCTCCCCCAGCCACAGGCCCGTCCGCACAGCAGCCCAGCCCCTGCGCACCGCCAGGAAGGGCCTCGCCCTACCCACCCTGCACATCAGCCATTGCCCCCCTGGGCCTGGGGCCGGGGTCAGCGGGGCTGGGACTGACTTGTAGATGGTAGCATCCTGGTTGTCCAGAGTGGACAAGTAGACATCAATGAAGGGTAGGCTCGTGCCAAAATCATCCAAGACCATGGGGTCAGTGTGCCGCAGGGTCTTCTTAAACTTCTCCACCAGCTCAGTGAAACTTTTGTGGTCAACATTCTTCTAGAGAGGGAAGCATAAAGAGAGCAAGGATGAGGAGGTGGTGACCGGACTGCACAGGGACCTGCGGACCCTCCATGTGGGGCCCAGGCAGAGGCCTGAGTCCAATCACAGTTCACCCCAACCCCTTCTGGGCCTGGGCCCCCCGACTGAGGTCACCTGGTGAGCCACCATCCCTGACGTGAGGACAGGTGACACGGGACGGAATCTGTGAGAGCCAGAGCGTGGCTCAGCATTTCACCCTGTTCTGGACAAACCTGGGGCACACCAAGACAGGCGGGCGTCTCCACCTCAGAGAGGAGGCTGAGGAGGGAGGCACCGGCCACTTGGGGGAGAAAGGGGCAGCATGCTGTTCAGGACCCGGCCGAGCAGCCCGGCAGCTCAGAGCACTTCGGCTGAAAAGACAGGACTCTCCTCCAGCCCCTCACAGTTGCATTATGCTTGACAGAAAATCTCCAGCCCACCGTGCTCATTCTTGTTCCAGTTTAGAAAAACTGAGGTTAGTAACACCTGTCAGGGCCTCCGTGGCTTCGCCCACTCAGCGGACGGGGACCAAGCCTGCCTGGCACCCAGCGAGTCCTCAGGAACAAGAGAGCTCCAGGCAAAAGGCCCAACAATGGAGTTTTGCCCATGAAGGAGGGAAATATTATAATCACAACACTCAACACTTGAAGAGGTCCAGAGAAATACAAAAATGCAGAGAATAACATCTGACTCTGAAAAGTACAGGGGGAGTGAGTAGCTGACTTACCAAATGCCACAGATGCCTAAGGCCACCCGCCCTCCACGCAGGCCCCGAGGCCCATCTTCCTGACCATTCCTTCAGCCCTGACTGTCCCTCTGCTTGTCCACCGGCCCGTGGAGACCACCTACCTGTGTCTGCGTCAGCTTGCTGACCTCCTCCTGTTGCCGCTTCAAAATCGCATGCTTCTCTTCCATGAGTGTCATGTGTCTCTCTAGCATCAGCTCCCGCTCAAACTTTTTGACAGAGTCCTAGAGGGTGGGAGGATGGAGGTAAGATGTGGGCTCTCAGTGCGCACCGCTCCCGTCTTCCTTCTTCCCCAGTCTCCCGCTGCTGCTCAGGCCCCTCAGCAGGAGGATCCCCTCACAGGCCAGCCCCCAGCTCAAGCTGCCAACTGTAGCTGCAGTGACTTCCCAAGCACCTATCCTGCAGGCCACCATCATGAGGGAGGGAAAATGCAGGGCTCAGGGAAAAGAGTCAGGGTGGGGTAGAGAGGCACGCACCTGGTCACCCCCCCTCCACTTCGGGAGGGAGATAGTTCAGTGTCCTCCCTTGAGACTTGGCCCATCCACCTGCCACACTTACCACTCCCCCATCCTTACACGCACCACCTCACCTCAGTGTGAATGATCATCACACCCACGAACATGCTAAGGAAGATGAAGGAGGCAAGCAAGATGAAGATGATGGTGAACGAACGGCTCAGAATAAAATTCCGGGCATCCAGCTGCTGCTGCAGGTCTGTCCAGCCATCGACCTGCTCAGGCAAGGCAGAGTATGCTGAGCGCCTAGGCCCAGAGTGGCAGGCCTCCTCTCACCTACCGTGGGGAGCCCCAGCCCCACCGAGGAGCAGGCCGGCTTCCTTCCACATCAGCCCTGCAACACCCCCTAATCCTCTGACTCCAGGGCATACATGCTGGCCTGGAGCTGCAGGGCACCACTGGGTGGGGGCACTTCTGATCAAGGTACCCTAAAGGCTCTCCTCCAAAAGGCCTTCCATCCTTCCCCAAAAGACAATGCTTCTCTGCCAGGCCCTCCTTTGGAAAGACCCCAATCTTTCCAGAGTCCAGCAGAATCTAGACTTTGAGACTTGGGCTTTGCAGGCTTCTTCTGGGTGGATTTGTGACAGCCTGTTCCCAAAAAGGCTATGTGACATGGGTTTCCCTTCTAAATTAAACTTAATCTGAATGAATTATCTTTTGAAAACTTTTTGAAAGTTTTACACCCCCGTGGGACAAATAAGAATGCTCTAGGGAGTCACAAGATTAGAGATAGTGATGAACTCCTGGCCAGGGCACTGGCCTATCCTTAGTCCTAGGAGGCCAGCCCCCAGCTTCCTCAGCCCAGCTAAGTGTCTGAACATGGGAAAGGCTCCAAGGGAGGCCCAGCATGTCCACACGCTCACACCAGCTGCCAGTCCCTTCTCAAGTCCCCTGCCCCTACCACTGTTCCCAAACACGGTACCGTGGCCAAGCTGAAGAGGGTAAAGAAGGCCAGAGCCAGGTTCCCCCAGTTATTCAGGTCAGCCCTCTCTGGAACTCCAAATAGGCAGAAGCCCAGGACAGCGAAGATGTACATCAGGACGAAGAGCAGGATGAGCACAGAGGCTACGGTGTAGGCTGTCTGCCCCACAGCGGTGATGAGCGTCTGCAAGGCAGAGGCACTGGGGCTAGGCCAGGCTGCAAGGCTGGGTTGGACTCAGAGGACAGAGGTCCAGCCTGTCCCAACACCAGCTGCCCCAGCATCCAGTGCCTTGCCTGGCACATGGCAGATGTTCCATAAATGGTTGGATGAATGAATGAGTGAATGAATGGGAACTGTGCCCAGACTGAGGGCTGGACGAACCTAACAGTGGTTCACCAATGCCTGGCCTCCACGCTCAGTTACCCATGGGTGGATCGCCCATGGTGCCCCAGGTCTCGTGTAGTCTCCCCATCAGCACCACTAAGCACTCCACTTGAACCCCAGCCTGCCTTTGTGGTCATCCTAAGGTGTCCTGTCCTGCTCCTCAGCTGAGGGCCAGCCCTGAATGCTCTTCCAGGCCGAGGAAGAGTACGGGAACTACCCTGGGAGTGGGAATGAAGAAGGCTGAGAGGAATAGGACTTCTCAGTTTTTCTGGGCCCTATTTCACAGGCAGGTCTCCATCTTGTGACCTCAGTCTTCCCCCATGAGATGGGTGTTTGCCTTATCTCCCATGCCTCATCGTTCATTCTCCATGCCCTGGAGTCTTGCATATACATGTTCAGCTACCTTGATACTGTCACAGATACCATGTCAAGGTAGGAAGATGTTCCCATTTCAAGATGCAGGATCAGAGGCTCAAAGAAGCAAAATGCCTTGGTCACAGTCACACTCCGATAGAACGGCAGAGCTGGAAAACATTCTCCAGCCCCTTGCCTTGTGCCACCACAGTCAACCACAAAAGCCCCTCTTTCAAAGCCAAGATACTATTTATTGACTTAGCAGTAGGAAAGGAGGTACTGGTGGAGCTGGGACACAGGACAGTGAAGTTTTGACAGTCTGGGGTAAAGTGCAAAACAGAGAGACAACCCAGGAGCACTGGGGCTGCCCTGTATGTGGACCACTTTGGCAGCTGCCTGCAGGGGTGAATGCACACCCGACGCCCCCCCTCCCCTCCTTGGGGGAAGAAAAATCAGTGTTTAGGGATTAGTTCCAAAAGAACTGAGCTGTAAAAAATTGCCTCCAATCCTGCAAGAGAGACAGAACTTCTTTCCCAAGACTGCTAAGACTGAAGAGGTAAGAACTCATGAAAAATGCTGCAATGGGACGCAGTCTGCAGGTGAGGTCTTCAGGATGGGGAGGGGCAGGGCCACGTGGAAGAACCTGAGGTACCTTGGAAGGATGAGGGAGAGGCCCCGGCTGGGTCTCCCACTTCCAGGCTAGTGCACAGGCCCAGTGCCACCTGAGGTCAAACCCAAGCAGCCTCGGAAACAGCTGTGCAGAAAAAGTCACGCTCTCCAGAAGCCTGTGTGGGACTGACTCCTGACTGTTGGTCTTGGCCACGTTCTTCAAGCACCATCCAGACAGGCCCCATTATTCTGCAGTCTAGAAGGTTCAGAAATCTAGTCCCAGGAATGAGCCTCCAAGGTGGGAGAGCCGAGTCCAGGATGTTGGACCACCAGAGAACTCCCAGCCCCATGGAATATTAATTGGTGAGAACTCTCCAAGAGGTCTCCACCCCAACACTAAGACCCGACTCCAACCAAGGGCCAGCAAGCTCCAGTGCTGGACGCCTCATGCCAAACAACTGGCAAGACAGGAACACAACCCCACCCATTAGCAGTCAGGCAGCCTAAAGTCATACTAAGCTCACAGACACCCCAAAACACACCACCAGGTGCAGCACTGCCCACCAGAGGGACAAGATACAGCCCCACCCACCAGAACACAGGCACCAGTCGCCCCCACCAGGAAGCCTACACAAGTCACTGGACCAACCTCACCCACTGGGGGCAGACAACAGAAGTAAGAGGAACTATGATCCTGCAGCCTGCATAAAGGATACTCCAAACACAGTAAGTTAAACAAAATGAGAAGACAGAGAAATATGCAGCAGATGAAGAGCAAGGTAAAAACCCACAAGACCAAACAAATGAAGAGGAGACAGGCAGTCTATCTGAAAAAGAATTCAGAGTAATGATAGTAAAGATGATCCAAAGTCTTGGAAATAGAATGGAGAAAATACAATAAATGTTTAACAAGGAGCTAGAAGAACTAAAGAGAAAACAAACAGTGATGAACAACACAATAACTGAAATTAAAAATACTCTAGGGCTTCCCTGGTGGCGCAGTGGTTGAGAGTCTGCCTGCTAATGCAGGGGACACGGGTTCGCGCCCTGGTCTGGGAAGATCCCACATGCCGCGGAGCAACTGGGCCCGTGAGCCAAAACTGCTGAGCCTGCGCATCTGGAGCCTGTGCTCCTCAACAAGAGAGGCCACGAGAGTGAGAGGCCCGCGCACCGCGATGAAGAGTGGCCCCCGCTTGCCGCAACTACAGAAAGCCCTAGCACAGAAACGAAGACCCAACATAGCAATCAATCAATCAATCAATAAATAAATCTTTAAAAAAAAAAAAAAAAAAAAAAAAATACTCTAGAAGGAATCAATAGCAGAATAACTGAGACAGAAGAACGGATAAGTGAGCTGGAAGATAAAATGGTGGAAATAACTGCCATGGGGCAGAATAAAGAAAAAAGAATGAAAAGAATTGAGGACAGTCTCAGAGACCTCTGGGACAACATTAAATGCACCAACATTCGAAGTATAGGGGTCCAAGAAGAAGAAGAGAAAAAGAAAGGGTCTGAGAAAATATTTGAAGTGATTATAGTCGAAAACTTCCCTAACATGGGAAAGGAAAGAGTCAATCAAATCCAGGAAGCGCAGAGAGTCCCTTACAGGATAAACCCAAGGAGAAACATGCTGAGACACATATTAATCAAACTGTCAAAAATTAAATACAAAGAAAAAATATTAAAGCAGCAAGGGAAAAGCAGCAGATAACATACAAGGGAATCCCCATAAGGTTATCAGATGATTTTTCAGCAGAAACTCTGCAGGCCAGAAGGGAATGGCAGGATATATTTAAAATGATGAAGGGGAGAAACCTACAACCAAGATTACTCTACCCAGCAAGGATCTCATTCAGATTCGACGGAGAAATTAAAACCTTTACAGACAAGCAAAAGCTAAGAGAATTCAGCACCACCAAACCAGCTCTACAGCAAACGCTAAAGGAACTTCTCTAAGCAGGAAACACAAGAGAAGAAAAGGACCTACAAAAACAAACTTGAAACAGTTAAGAAAATGGTAATAGGAACATACATATCGATAATTACCTTAAATGTGAATGGACTAAATGCTCCAACCAAAACACACAGACTGGCTGAATGGATACAAAAACAAGACCCATTTATATGCTGTCTACAAAAGACCCACTTCAGACCAAGGGACACATACAGGCTGAAAGTGAGGGGATGGAAAAAGATATTCCATACAAATGGAAATCAAAAGAAAGCTGGAGTAGCAATACTCATATCAGACAAAATAGACTTTAAAAAAAACACTCTTACAAGAGACAAGGAAGGACACTACATAATGATCAAGGGATCAATCCAAGAAGAAGATATAACAATTGTAAATCTTTATGCACCCAACATAGGAGCACCTCAATACATAAGGCAAATGCTAAGAGCCATAAAAGTGGAAATCAACAGTAACACAATAATAGCAGGGGACTTCAACACCCCACTTACACCAATAGACAGATCATCCAAACAGAAAATAAATAAGGAAACAAAAGCTTTAAATGACACATTAGATCAGATGGACTTAATTGATATTTATAGGACATTCCATCCAGAAACAATAGAATACACTTTCTTCTCAAGTGCACATGGAACGTTCTCCAGGATAGATCACATCTTGGGTCACAAATCAAGCCTCGGTAAATTTAAGAAAATTGAAATTGTATCAAGCATCTTTTCCAACCACAACGCTATGAGACTAGATATCAATTACAGGGAAAAAAACTGTAAAAAACACAAACACATGGAGGTTAAACAGCACGCTACTAAATAACCAAGAGATCACTGAAGAAATCAAACAGGAAATCAAAAACTACCTAGAAACAAATGACAATGAAAACACAATGACGCAAAACCTATGGGATGCAGCAAAAGCAGTTCTAAGAGGGAAGTTGACAGCAATACAATCCTACCTCAAGAAACAAGAGGGACTTCCCTGGTGGCACAGTGGTTAAGAATGTGCCTGCCAATGCAGGGGACACGAGTTCAATCCCTGGTCCGGGAAGATCCCACATGCCACGGAGCAACTAAGTCCCTGTGCCACGGAAGCCACAACTACTAAGCCCTCATGCCACAACTACTGAAGCCCGTGTACCTAGATACAGCCCATGCTCCACAACAAGAGAAGCCACTGCCATGAGAAGCCCATGCACGGTAATGAAGAGTAGCCCCTGCTCACCGCAACTAGAGAAAGCCCACATGCAGCAACGAAGACCCAACGGAGCCAAAAAAAAAAGGAAAGAAAAAGAAACAAGAAAAATCTCAAATAAACAACATAACCTTACACCTAAAGCAATTAGAGAAAGAAGAACAAAAAAAAAAAACCCAAAGCTACCAGAAGGAAAGAAATCATAGAGATCAGATCAGAAATAAATGAAAAAGAAATGAAGGAAACAATAGTAAAGATTAATAAAACTAAAAGCTGGTTCTTTGGAAGATAAACAAAATGGATAAACCATTAGCCAGACTCATCAGGAAAAAAAGAGAGAAGACTCAAGTCAAAAGAATTAGAAATGAAAAAGAAGTAACAACTGACACTGCAGAAATACAAAGGAAAATGAGAGACTACTATAAGCAACTATATGCCAGTAAAATGGACAACCTGGAAGAAATGGACAAATTCTTAGAAAAGTACAACCTTCCAAGACTGAATCAGGAAGAAATAGAAAATATGAACAGACCAATCATGAGCATTGAAATTGAAACTGTGATTAAAAATCCTCCAACAAACAAAAGCCCAGGGCCAGATGGCTTCACAGGTGAATTCTATCAAGCATTTAGAGACGAGCTAACACATATCCTTCTAAAACTCTTCCAAAACATAGCAGAGGGAGGAACACTCCCAAACTCATTCTATGAGGTCACCATCACCCTGATACCAAAACCAGACAGAGACACTACAAAAAAAGAAAATTAAAGACCAATATCACTGATGAATATAGATGCAAAAATCCTCAATAAAATACTAGCAAACAGAATCCAACAATACATTAAAACGATCATACACCATGATCAAGTGGGATTTATCCCAGAGATGCAAGGATTCTGCAATATACGCAAGTCAATCAATGTGATACACCATATTAACAAATTGAAGAATAAAAATCATATGATCATCTCAATAGATGCAGAAAAAGCTTTTGACAAAATTCAACACCCATTTATGATCAAAACTCTCCAAAAAGTGGGCATAGAGGGAACCTATCTCAACATAAGAAAGGCCATATACGACAAACCCACAGCAAACATCATTCTCAATGGTGAAAAACTGAAAGCATTTCCTCTAAGATCAGGAAAAGAGAAGGATGTCCACTCTCACCACTATTATTCAACATAGTTTTGGAAGTCCTAGCCACGGCAATCAGAGAAGAAAAAGAAGTAAAAGGAATACAAATTGGAAAAGAAGAAGTAAAACTGTCACTGTTTGCAGATGACATGATACTATACATAGAGAATCCTAACAAAGACACCAGAAAACTACTAGAGCTAATCAATGAATTTGGTAAAGTTGCAGGATACAAAATTAATGCACAGAAATCTCTTGCATTCCTATACACTGACAACGAAAGATCAGAAAGAGAAATTAAGGAAACAACCCATTCACCATTGCAACAAAAAGAATAAAATATCTAGGATAAAACCTACCTAAGGAGGTAAAAGACCTGTACTCAGAAACCTATAAGACACTGATGAAAGAAATCAAACATGACACAAACAGATGGAGAGATATACCATGTTCTTAGATTGGAAGAATCAATATTGTGAAAATGACTATAATACCCAATCTACAGATTTAATGCAATCCCTATCAAATCACCCATGGCATTTTTTACAGAACCAGAAAAAAAATCTTAAAATTTGTATGGAGACACAAAACATCCCGAACAGCCAAAGCAATCCTGAGGGGAAAAAAAACGGAACTGGAAGAATCAGGCTCCCTGATTTCAGACTACACTACAAAGCTACAGTAATCAAGACAATATGGTACTGGCACAAAAACAGAAATATAGATCAATGGAATAGGATAGAAAGCCCAGATATAAACCCACATACCTATGGTCAACTAATCTATGACAAGGAGGAAAGGATATACAATGGAGAAAAGACACTCTCTTCAATAAGTGGTGCTGGGAAAACTGGACAGCTACATGTAAAAGAGTGAAATTAGAACACTCCCTAACACCATGCACAAAAATAAACTCAAATGGATTAAAGACATAAATGTAAGACTGGGCATTATAAAACTCTTAGAGGAAAACATAGGAAGAACACTCTTTGACATAAATCACAGCAAGATCTTTTTTTGACCCACCTCTAGAGCAATGGAAATAAAAACAAAAGTAAACAAATGGGACCTAATTAAACTTAAAAGCTTTTGCACAGCAAAGGAAACTATAAACAAGACGAAAAGACAACCCTCAGAATGGGAGAAAATATTTGCAAATGAATCAACGGACAAAAGATTAATCTCTAAAATATATAAACAGCTCATGCAGCTCAATATTAAAAAAAAAACCAACCCAATCAAAAAGTGGGCAGAAGACCTAAATAGACATCTCTCCAAAGAAGACATACAGATGGCCAAGAGGCACATGAAAAGCTGCTCAACATCACTACTTATTAGAGAAATGCAAATCAAAACTACAATGAGGTATCACCTCACACCAGTCAGAATGGGCATCATCATAAAATCTACAAACAACAAATGCTGGAGAGGGTGTGGAGAAAAGGGAACCCTCTTGCACTGTTGGTGGGAATGTAAATTGGTACAGCCACTATGGAGAATAGTATGGAGGTTCCTTTAAAAACTAAAAATAGAACTACCATATGACCCAGCAATCCCACTACTGGGCATATACCCTGAGAAAACCATAATTCAAAAAGTCACATGCACCCCAATGTTCATTGCAGCACTATTTACAATAGCCAGGTCATGGAAGCCACCTAAATGCCCATCGACAGACGAATGGATAAAGAAGATGTGGTACGTATATACAATGGAATATTACTCAGCCATAGAAAGGAACGAAACTGGGTCATTTGTAGAGATGTGGATGGACCTAGAGACTGTCATACAGAGTGAAGTAAGTCAGAAAGAGAAAAACAAATATTGTATATTAATGCATATATGTGGAATCTAGAAAAATGGTATAGATGCACCAGTTTGCAAGGCAGAGAGAGACACAGATGTAGAGAACAAATGTATGGACACCAAGGGGGGAAAATGGGGGGGCGGTGGTGGTGGGATGAATTGGGAGATTGGGATTGACATATATAAACTAACATGTATAAAACATAACTAATAAGAACCTGCTGTATAAAAAAAAATAAATACAGCAAAATTTTTTAAAAAACTAAAAATAGAACTACCATATGACCCAGCAATCCCACTACTGGGCATATACCCTGAGAAAACCATATTTCAAACAGAGTCATGTACCACAATGTTCATTGCAGCTCTATTTACAATAACCAGGACATGGAAGCAACCTAAGTGTCCATCGACAGATGAATGGATAAAAAAGATGTGGCACATATATACAATGGAATATTACTCAGCCATAAAAAGAAACGAAATTGAGTTATTTGTAGTGAGGTGGATGGACCTAGAGTCTGTCATACAGAGTGAAGTAAGTCAGAAAGAGAAAAACAAATACCGTATGCTAACACATATATATGGAATCTAAAAAAAGAAAAAGGTTCTGATGAACCTAGGGGCAGGACAGGAATAAAGACGCAGACGGAGAGAATGGACTTGAGGACATGGTGGGGGAAGGGTAAGCTGGGACGAATTGAGGGAGTGGCATGGACATATATACACTACCAAACGTAAAATAGCTAGCTAGTGGGAAGCAGCCACATAGCACAGGGAGATCAGCTCGGTGCTTTGTGACCACCTAGAGGGGTGGGATAGGGAGGGTGGGAGGGAGACACAAGAGGGAGGAGATATGGGGATATATGTATATGTATAGCTGATTCACTTTGTTATAAAGCAGACACTAACACACCACTGTAAAGCAATTATACTCCAATAAAGATGTTAAAAAAAATAAATAAAAATGAAAGATACATGTACCACAGTGTTCATTGCAGCACTATTTACAATAACCAGGACATGGAAGCAACCTAAGTGTCCATCGACAGATGAATGGATAAAGAAGATGTGGCACATATATACAATGGAATATTACTCAGCCATAAAAAGGAATGAAATTGAGTTATTTGTAATGAGGTGGATGGACCTAGAGTCTGTCATACAGAGTGAAGTAAGTCAGAAAGAGAAAAACAAATACCGTATGCTAACGCACATATATGGAACTAAAAAACGGTATTGATGAACCTAGTGGCAGGGCAGGAATAAAGACACAGATGTAGAGAATGGACTTGAGGACACAGCAGGGGAAAGGGAAGCTGGGATGAAGTGAGGGAGTAGCAGTGACATATATACACTACCAAATGTAAAGTGGATGGCTAGTGGGAAGCAGCCGCATAGCACAGGGAGATCAGCTCGGTGCTTTGTGACCACCTAGAGGGGTGGGATAGGGAGGGTGGGAGGGAGACTCAAGAAGGAGGGGATATGGGGGTATATGTATACATATAGGTGATTCACTTTGTTGTGCAGCAGAAACTAACACAACAGTGTAAAGTAATTATACTCCATTAAAGATATAAAAATACATAAATAAATAAAGTTACTATTAAAAAAAAAAAAGAAAGCCCAGAGATAAACTCACGCACATATGGTCACCTTATCTTTGACAAAGGAGGCAAGAATATACAGTGGAGAAAAGACAGCCTCTTCAATAAGTGGTGCGGGAAAACTGGACAGCTACATGTAAAAGAATGAAATTAGAACACTTCCTAACACCATACACAAAAGTAAAGTCAAAATGAATTAAGGACCTAAATGTAAGGCCAGACACTATAAAACTCTTAGGGGAAAACATTGGCAGAACACTCTATTACATAAATAACAGCAAGATCCTTTGTGACCCACCTCCTAGAGTAATGGAAATAAAAACAAAAATAAACAAATGGGACCTAATGAAACTTAAAAGTTTTTGCACATCAAAGGAAACCATAAATAAGACAAAAAGACAACCCTCAGAATGGGAGAAAATATTTGGAAACGAAGCAACTGACAAAGGATTAATCTCCAAAATATACAAGCAGTTCATGCAGCTCAATATCAAAAAAACAAACAACCCAATGCAAAAATGGGCAGAAGACCTAAATAGACATTTCTCCAAAGAAGACATACAGGTGGCCAACAAACACATGAAAAGATGCTCAACATCATTAATCATTAGAGAAATGCAAATCAAAACTACAATGAGGTATCACCTCACACCAGTCAGAATGGCCATCATCAAAAAATCTAGGAACAATAAATGCTGGAGAGGGTGTGGAGAAAAGGGAACCCTCCTGCACTGTTGGTGGGAATGTAAATTGATACAGCCACTATGGAGAACAGTATGGATGTTCCTTTAAAAACTAAAAATAGAATTACCATATGACCCAGCAATCCCACTACTGGGCATATACCCTAAGAAAACCATAATTCAAAAAGACACATGCACCCCAATGTTCATTGCAGCACTACTTACAATAGCCAGGACATGGAACCAACCTAAATGTCCATCGACAGATGAATGGATAAAGAAGATGTGGCACATATATACAATGGAATATTACTCAGCCATAAACAGGAATGAAATTGAGTTATTTGTAGTGAGGTGGATGGACTTAGAGACTGTCATACAGAGTGAAGTAACTCAGAAAGAGTAGAACAAATACTGTATGCTAAAGCATATATTTGGAATCTAGAAAAATGGTACTGATGAACCTAGTGGCAGGAATAAAGACAGAGATGTAGAGAATGGACTTGAGGACACAGTGGGGGAAAGGGAGGCTGGGATGTAGTGAGAGAGTGGCATGGACATATATACACTACCAAATGTATAATAGATAGCTAGTGGGAAGCAGCTGCATAGCATAGGGAGATCAGCTCAGTGCTTTGTGACCACCTAGAGGGGTGGGATAGGAAGGGTGGGAGGGAGGCTCAGGAGGGAGGGGATATGGGGATATATTTATTCATATAGCTGATTCGCTTTGTTGTACAGCAGAAACTAACACAACATTGTAAAGCAGTTATACTCTAATAAAGATGTATAAAAAAAAAAAGAAATCTAGTCCCATGGATGTTTACCCAGATCCCCATAGGCTGGTAGCTCCTTCCCTGAGCAAGTTCTGCACTTTCTAGGCCTACAGCCTGGCCCCCTGTAGGTGCCTGATTCTGAATTCCCAAATTCTTTGGGGAAGCAACTCCTAGCCCCCAGTTCAGCTGTCCTGGGCTCTGAATCAAGCTAGAGCTGCCCTCCTGGCCTTGGGGCATTCTGGGCATGGAGAGGACCTCTTGTCAGGGCAGGTACTTGGGCCCTGCCGCTCTGATGGGTGGCAAGTGATGCACCCCAAAGAGCAGCAGGCAGGGAGGGAGGCGAGGCTGATGTTCTCACTGCAGCCCAGTGTCTGAAGGTGGTTCTTCAGGCTGAAATGCAGATGAACAAGGACAGTGTGGCCCTTGGTTGCCCAGCTAACAGAGCTTCTCTGTGTGCAAAACAGCAAAGAACTATTTCCTCATGGTGCAGGTTTATTGCCATGAGGTGGAAGGCAGAATGTCATTTTAATTCATCAGGGAACAGGAGTCAAGAATGTGCCAGAGTGCCAGCTCTGGGCACTGAGCTGCAGCTCTGTTAGAGCCTCATCTAGACCTCAATGAATATAAATCAGCACAGAGGTGCAAGGCCCCACCGTTGGCACCTCCAGCTCCCCTGGCCAGCTGGCCAGGCTGGTGTACAGAGGGCATGTAATCCAGAGTCACTTTTGGGGTCCAGTGACATCCCAAAACCCATAGAAGAGCTACAACCAGTGGGTCTGATGGTTCCCCAGGGAACAACTTTTGGATACAAGGCTCTGCTTAATGACAGAAAGACCTTGAGGTCAAACATGGACTGTATGTGTATGAACATGCTGTGTCTGCGTGCCCATGGGTGTCTGCATGACCACATGGGCCAAAGGCCAAGCAGAGGCCTTCGGTCACCAAGCAAGCCAGGCTGAGCTCTGGGATAGGCCTTGGCCAGTGGGGAGGGCTGTGTGCCCTTCACTGGATCCCTGGGCTGTCTCTGCCGGGCGCCAAGACCCAGGCACCTCCAGGCCTTCCCCTCTGACCAGGCTGCCACCACACAATGCACTCAGCAGGCGGCTCGTGCCCTCAGCCTCACAAGGGACAATCTGGGTCACTGCCCCTCCCCCGACTCCCCAAGATGGAAGCCCCTCCTGCCACCAGTCCTTTCTACTTCCTCCTCCCTGCACAGCCCTGGACTTCCTTTCCCTCAGCCCACCACCATCACCACCTTCCTCTCATGACTCCCGCAGGTCTCCGGCACCTTCATTCCACAGTGATCTCTCTCCTGGCCTTCCCTGTAAAGCCTCTCTTGCCTGAGGACATTGCTCCCCAGCAGCCCTCTAGAGGGAGGCTGCCCATCCCCCACTCACCTGAATCAGGAGGTCATCCCCTACTTTATCCTCGGAGCCCCAGCCTCCATGGGCAAAGGCCCTGCCTCTGGGCAGGGCCAACCTTCCACCTTCCCACGCCCTGTTGCATCTCGGAATGGCTCCACCCACCCTGCTGTCATCCTGGGGGCCTTCAGCATCTCTGTGGACACCCACCAACCCCCAGGCCTCTTGGTCCCTTGACTTCCTCATCTCCAGCGACCCTTGAATCACTTTAGGCCCCTGCTCCCTTGGTGCCCCATACCCGAAAAAATGGCTACAGCCCCCACTGTCTGATTACTCCCTCACTCCGCGGTGCCCGCCACCTGGCATTCACCTCCCAGAGAGCTCCAGTCTTCTTTCCTGTCCACCTGCTTTACTCTCATCCCTCCCTGACATAGACTCCATAGCCCAGCACCTCAAACACTCCCTTCCTCACTTCTAGGACACATTATAGGGTCTGCCTCTAGCCCACGAACAAGGGGAGTCACTCTCAAGTGTAAAAGGAGTGGTGCCATGATTCCAGGTGCACTTTAGAGATTCCTCCAGCTGCTGAGGCATTTCTGCTCCAGGGCTCTCAGTCGTGTGGGAAGCCATTGCAGGAACCCATGGAAAGGTGAATGGTGATGGAGAAAAAATGATGGCTGTTGGAGTGAAAAGATGTGAACAAGCCAGGAACTATCTAGGAGGCCAGGCTATAGGACTTTGAGAGAGAGAGCTCAAAGCCGACACTCAAATTTATGACTTGGC
Organism: Balaenoptera physalus; assembly: GCF_965194825.1. NCBI lineage: Eukaryota > Metazoa > Chordata > Mammalia > Artiodactyla > Balaenopteridae > Balaenoptera > Balaenoptera physalus. Next base: position 65,073,298 of record NC_138890.1, read on the forward strand.
AGTTGACTTGACAGGAGGCACCCATCACCAACAGACAAAATACAGGAGGAGGAGCCAGGTCTTGGGATTTGAGGGTCGGGGTGGGAGGAGAGTGAAGACTTCCGGTTTAGACACGTTGAGTTTGAGGAGTATGTGAGCTATCCAGGAAGCAGTTAGGTCTGAAGTTCAAAGAAAGAGGCGTGGGCAGGTGAAGACCCCTGAAAAGTGCAAAAGGTCACCCAAAGAGAATATAGAGTGAGAAGAGAAGAGAACTCAGGACACAGGCCTGAGAAAACCACACTCATGGGCAAGGCAAAGAAAACACGCACCTGAGAAGTTATGCCTAAGAGGCTGGAGGGAAACCAAGAGAAAGCGGTGACAGGAGGTTGCTGGCAACATCAGAGGGGCTAGTTACCGGGGAGAGGAGGGAGGAAGCCCGGACACAGATGACAGGTAAGGAAGAGGGACTGGGAGAACAGATACCCCTTCCAGGAGCCTTGCCGTGAAGAGGAGCAGGAGGATGGGACCATGCTGTTTGGGAGGGGATGCACACAGGTACGTGACCACATGAGAACAAGACCTGAATGGACGGGGTCTGCAGGAGGGGGAGCTCTTTAACATGCGCCTATTCTCCACTCAGGCCTGGGGCTCCCTTGGGCTCCCATGGGCTCCCTGAGTGTCGGACCTAAGCCCTAGACAGACAGACACCAGGCTGGGCTAGGGGCAACCTCTCAGCAGAACAGGCTGACACACCCTAACTTGTCAAATAGGTCCAAACCAGCCCCTTCCTGGAGAAGCACGGGTACTGACCAGAGCCAGGGCAAACACACCATGTCCAGGATGAATACCTGAGGGCATGTTTGGGGCACCTCTGAGGTTTGTTCTGAAACCTCTGAGCCAAGTAAAGACTGGCCACCCTCTGCCCTCTCAGCAGGAGCAGCACTTCCAGAGCTGCCTGAACAAGTCATGAGACCATTCCCATCAAGAGAAGCAGCAGATTTTTCAATCGTTCGGGGAAAGCAGTGAGTGGCCGAAGCCACCAAAAAGCTGGAGACTCCTGGGCATGTAGTCCAAAGGGTCTGGACCATAAGAAAATCAGTCACTTTGCAACATGGGAGAGAGGAAAAGATCAGATGGTCTTGAGTCAGACACACCTTTCGAAGCTCAGCTCCAGCATCTAACTGCTGAGTGACCTTGGGTCTCAATTTCTTCATCTGTAAAATGGAGCTAGTACCTTTCCTAGAATCGTTTTAAGATTAAATGAGATAACACAGGTAAACATCAACCTGACACACAAGAGGACTCAGTCACTGCATGAGAGCAGCAGAATTATCATTTCATCGGGGGCTGATGGGCAGACGGGCCCTCTCACCTGCACTCCCAGAACCACGGCATCCCATGTCACTCACCCGGATGCCGCGGCTATAGGTGATAAGCTTGAGAATGCGCAGGGACTGTACGCCATCGGCGATGTTGAGGTAGGGGTAGTGCTTGCCCTTGATCTTGCGGAGACTGTAGGGGATGAAGATGATGATGATAATGATCACATCTAGCAGGTTGTAGCCATCCTTCCAGTAGTTGATGGGGTCCACGTAGAGCTTCATGCAGAACTCGGAGCTATAGATGGACACAAAGATGAGCTCTGAGACCTATAGGGGTGGTAAGGGTGAGAGGGTCAGACCAAGCTGTAGACCTTCCCCCTGCCTGGGCCACCCAATCAGGTGTGTGTGTTGGCGGGGCGAGGGTGGGAGCGGGTGCTCCTAAGTCAGCCACAAGACAGAGAAACCCAGGCAGAGTCCCTGGCACACAGTGGACACAATGTGCCTGATTCCCTTCTCTTTCTGTGTCTTGCCTATCCTGTGGTCCTGAGCTTAGGGCTGGGTTTGACTCAGATAGCTTGGGAATGACTGACTGACAGATGGACAGAATGACTATTGAGGCCCAGTGGGAGGTGCATGTCAGGCAACCTGGATTTCCAAAGAGAAGATCCCAAGAGCCTTCTGGCCAACCTGAATACCCAGACTTTTGGGAAAGGAGATGAACTACTCACACATCTACTTTATTTACTCTATTATCACACATACTTAAAATCAGTTAATTAATCTGCTTCTGAAGAACATTCTGCTTTTTTTTTCCACTTTTATACTTCATGAAACAATCTTATTCAAATTCTTCTCATGCATCCACAACTCCAGTGGCTTTGATTTTACCAAAAGGTACTTTTTGAGTCATCTAAGTTTTTCCTTATCATCAGTGAATTCATTCAGTGAGGAAGCTTTGATTAAGCATCTACCACATGCCAAGCAAGCACTGTTTCAGGCACAGGGAAATGAGACAGTCAATGAGACAGTCTCATTTTTTTTTTTTTTTAGAAGTTACTTTTTTTTTATTGGGAAACCAATGTAACAAACCTAAACTTATTGAAAATGAAATCAGTAACTAAGACTCTGCAGGCCCCATCCCCAACCAGCACCAAGGCATCTATTTGGCCTAACCCCAGTTTCTCTAGTCCCCAAAAGAACAACCATGTGAAGAACCCGGGGTCAACCTCAGGGCACACACTGCAACTCCCTCTACCCCACCCTCAACTGACACACACACCCCGGATCAGCAGGCTGGGTCTAGGCCCAAGGAGGGAATAGTGAGGTTTTCTGGGTGGCAGGGAATCACGCCCCAACCTGCTCAAAACCCCAAGTTAGGAAAGGAAGACAGAAGGAAGACTGGCTTGCCCACCCACTCCCTCCCCCCAGTCCCCCCAGACAACAGGCTCACATCCCTGACTGGTAACACTGCGATTCTGAGGTGTCAGCAGGGCTCCCAGTGGCTTCACCAGATTACTGCAAAGGGCCCAGGGGAGGGGGCAGGCATTTACCCTGCCACCTGTCCATTGTTAGCCAGCCAAGCTGCTGCCCTCAGCTTGTGCTGTGGCCCCTCTCCCCTGCAGACACCTACGGCTGGGGATCTGGTGTCCTGCCAGAGAGAAATGAGTCCAAGAGGCCCTTGCTTCCCCAGCCAGGGAGGAAGGATGGCCTGGGAAGCCTGGGACGGCCACACCAGCTTCCTGGCTTCCAAGAAGCTCTTGGGGTGTCGCATCTGCCCGATGCCAATGGCTATGAGAATGAGGGTCTGCAGGATAGATCACGACAGCACGCCCAGGAAGCTGACAGTCTAGTAGGGGAGACGGAAATGAATGTTTAGACAAATACATACATAACATCAGACAGGAAGGAAAGTGAAGCAGCCAAAGGGGAGAGAGGGGCTGGCCAGGGTGGGGAGGGGCAGGCATGGCAGCTACTTTAGAAAAGGTGCTGAGTGGAGGCCTTGCTAAAGCCAGGGATGGAGCCATAATAAAAACTGGGAGACTACTCCGCAATGGCGAGTACAAGGACCCTAAGGGGAGAAAGGAACAGCAAAGCCAGCGTGGCAGAACAGAAAGGGGTGAGCAGAGCAGGAGATGCAGTTGGAGGGGCGGGCCGTGTAGGGAGGGCCTTGTAGGCCTGGTGAGGGCTGTGAACTTTAACCTCAGCCTTGGAGGAGTTTGAGCAAGGGAGTGATGTGAACTGATTTACATTTTTAAGAGATCTCCGTGGAAAAGAGACCGTGGGGGAACTGGCAGGAATAGCAACTGGGAGGCAAGTTAGGGAGGAGGTGATAGATAGTAGGAGACTCATCATCCAGGCAAGAGACGAGGTTAGATTGTATTGGAGTGGGGGACAGTGTGGAGCTGAAGAGCAGAGGACAGATTCCGGAAGTATTCTGTGGGCAGTAATGACAGGACTTGCTGATGGACTCAGGGATGCACAGGGTAGAGAGAAGGCAAGGAAGACTCTAGTGCTTCCCACAGAGCAACTGGGTAAACGCCGATACCTTTAACTGAGATGAGTTTGGGGTGGGGTGAAGGGGGGCTAGAGAGAGTTTCTATTTCCATTTCTAGAGGGAAATAGAAAAGTTTTTGAGATACACCACCTTTTAAATATGTCACAACTGTCCATTTGGAAAACATTAGGGCAGCTGGTGGTGTTATTTGTCCTGTATACTTATATTTGTGGTCTCCACATGGCAACCATTTACATACACTTTTATGTTTGTTAACTACAATGAAACATTTAATATACACAAAAAGGTATAAAGAATAATATAATGAACAACCATAGACTACCACCCAGCTTAAGAAATAAAATATTACCATTACAGGCAGAGCCTCGCATTGATCAGATCCCCTTCCCTTCCCACAAAAGTAATCCTATTTTAAATCTTCAGTATGTCTTGCCAGTGTATTTTATACTTTTACCACATACGTATCCCTAAAAGTACACAGTATGGTTTTGCATTTTTTATACACTACATAAATTGCATATACATTACAGTTTTCTTTGGGCGATTTTTTTTCATTTAAAATTATAAGATTCATCCATGTTGATATATGTAAACCTAGTTTAGTGTTTCACCACTATTTAGCAATTCCACTTATGAAAATACTATAATTTCTTTATCCAGTTACCCACTGAGTGATATTTCGCTTCTTTGTAATTTTTTACTACTGCAAAGAGTATAAAAGTACACAAAGTTTGAGTCAGGTTGCAGGGCCATTTGAAAAGCGGACTTAAGATCCTTTGCCCCTGGGCCCTCTTCCCAGCCAGATGGTGGGCAAGATGGCTGGGTGTGCAGCATCCTCGAACCCATGAGCAGACCCTCTGTGCCCCTAGGGACTCCAGCCCCTGCCACAGCAGATTCTGAGCACCCCTTGGGCTGCCAGGTGCTGGGCCGCCAGCACCAACTTCCGGAGCACCCAAGACGGAATTCTCCTGTTTGCTAAGATTCTATTGTGCCTGGTGATTCTGATCTGCCTCGGTTGCTGATTGAGATGATCTTTGCTGCTATATTCTGTATCATCTATGTGTGTTACCTGCACACTGAGACATAGGCTATCAACTGGCCTTGGAGTGATTTCTTCCAAACCCACATAGTGGTCATCCTCTACCTGATCACCTCAGTCGTTGTCCTTGTTGAGAGAAGAAACCACTCCAAAATCATCACAGGAGTACTGCGTCTAATCGCTGGGTGCCTACGTGGCCATGATGCCCGCGTTACCTTCCCCTTGAGGCAGCAGACACAGCTGCCCCACTAACCCTGCAGATTGCCAGCTGTAGTTGAACTCCCTTCATTTCTCTCTGAAACCTGCAAATAACACCTCCATCAAAATAACCCCCTGCCCTTACAACACTCCCAACCAACTCGCAGCCCCATGTTTTACTGTACACATGTGTAGTTTTTCTCTGTTACATACCTAGGAGTGGAATTACCTGATTGTAGAATATGAGCATCTTCAGCTTCACTGGATATTGCCAAATTGTTTTCTGAAGCTATTGTACTAACTTACTTTAATATCAACAATGTTCCTTTTTTTTTTTTTTTTTTAGCATTTTTAAAAAAATATTTATTTTATTTTTGGCTGTGTTGGGTCTTCGTTTCTGTGCGAGGGCTTTCTCTAGTTGCGGCAAGCGGGGGCCACTCTTCGTCGCGGTGCGCGGGCCTCTCACTATCTCGGCCTCTCTTGTTGCGGAGCACAAGCTCCAGATGCGCAGGCTCAGTAGTTGTGGCTCACGGGCTTAGTTGCTCTGTGGCATGTGGGATCTTCCCAGACCACGGCTCAAACCCGTGTCCCCTGCATTGGCAGGCAGATTCTCAACCGCTGCGCCACCAGGGAAGCCCCTCCTTTTTTTTTTTATTTCTATTGGAGTATAGTTGTTTTGCAGTGTTATGTTAGTTTCTGCTGTACAGCAAAGTGAATCAGTTATACGTATACATATATCCCCTCTTTTTTAGATTTCCTTCCCATTTAGGTCACCACAGAGCATTGAGTAGAGTTCCCTGTGCTATACATTAGGTTCTCATTAGTTATCTATTTTATACATAGTAGTATATATATATGTCTATCCCAATCTCCCAATTCATCCCACCCCCACCCCTCCCCGCCTTGGTATCCATAAGTTTGTTCTCTACATCTGTGTCTCTATTTCTGCTTTGCAAATAAGTTCATCTGTACCATTTTTCTAGATTCCACATGTAAGCGATATTATACGATATTTGTTTTTCTCTTTCTGACTTACTTCTGAACAATGCTTTATTTTTTTTTAACATCCTTACCAATACTTCCTACAGTTGGACTTCTTAATTTTTGTCAATCTGATGAATATGAAATGGTATCTTATTTTTCATTTTGTCACTTCTCTAATTATTAATGAAGTTGGGCATCTTTTTATATGTTTAAATTGTAAATTGCCTGTTCCTAATCTGTTGCCAAATTTTCTGCTAGTTTGTTTTGTCTTTTTCTTATTGATTTGGAAGACAATATATCACATACTTTGAATCCTAATCCTTTACCTGTTATATGTGTTTCAAATAGCATCTCCTACACTGACTTATCTTTTCACCTCTTTAATGATCTTTTGATGAATAGAAATTTAAAGTTTTAATGGAATCAAATTAACCAAACTTTTTCTCCATGGCTTATGTATTTCGTACCTTAAGATACCTTTCCCTCCTGAGATCATATAAATCTATATTTTCTTCTAAAAATTTTAAAGTTTCACTTTTCAAGTTAGGTCTTTTAGCTGTGTATGCTGGAAGGTAAATATCCAATTGTGTTTTTTCTCTCCACATGTACTGTTTAATGAAGAATTTATCTTCCACCACTCATTTGCAGTGCCATCTGACAGGGGCCAGGTTTTCATACAAGCCAGGTCTGTTTCTGAGCACTCTATCCTGTTCCATTGGTCTATTTGTCTATCCACGCATCATCACCCTGCTTTAATTACTGCAGTGTTATAGGAAGTCTTATTACCTGGTAAGTCAAGACTTCTCTCCTTTTCACTTTCAAAACCATCTTGGTTTTTTATATTTCATTCTTTTATCTAAATTTTAGCATCAGCTTTTGGCGACCCATAAAAAAATCCTGCCAGACTTCTTATTGGAATTTTATTGATATAATAGCTTAATTAGGGAAGACTGCATCTTGAAGAAACTAAGCCTTTCTATGCATGATCTGATATACCCTTCCATTTCTTTGTCTTCTTTAATGACCTTTATAGATTTTTTCCTCCTTAAAAATCACACAAAACTTTAATTAGCTTTGCCTCTAAGTACTTTCTGTATTTTTTTTTAATAAATTTATTTATTTATTTATTTATTTTTGGCTGTGTTGGGTCTTCATTTCTGTGCGAGGGCTTTCTCCAGTTGCGGTGAGCGGGGGCCACTCTTCATCGCGGTGCGCGGGCCTCTCACTGTCGCGGCCTCTCTTGTTGCGGAGCACAGGCTCCAGACACGCAGGCTCAGTAGTTGTGGCTCACGGGCTTAGTTGCTCCGCGGCATGTGGGATCTTCCCAGACCAGGGCTCGAACCCGTGTCCCCTGCATTGGCAGGCAGATTCTCAACCACTGCGCCACCAGGGAAGCCCTACTTTCTGTATTTTATTAGAAGTGCTATCATTTTTGTTGCTGACATATTAAATATATTTTATTTATTAATCATTTATTAACTTTATTAATTGTATTAACTTTATTAATTAATAATTCTTCCAGATTCTTTTGGGATTTCTATACAGAAATCATAACACCTGTGAATAATGACAGTCTTTTAAAACTTTGTTTCTAATCCTTAATGTTTTTTATTCCTTTTCCTTGTATTATACATTGGCTAAGACGCTAATACAAATCTTGTCAGTAATAACCGGACTACACCTTTAAAGGGAATACTGTTACAGTTTCACCACTGAGTGTGAATTTTGATGTAGGTTTTTCATAGGTACTCTTAATCACTTAAAACAAATCCTTTCTACTCCTAGTTTGCTAAATTTTTATCATGAAAGATATTCATGATAAACTTTTTTCTACATCTCTTAAAGTGATTTTATTGGGGTTTTTACTCTTTTAATATTTTAAGCTGGTTAATAAAATTTCTAGATTTTTCTAACATTCACATTCCTGGAAAACCCCAACTTGGCAATGCTATATTACTTTCCTCGTATGTTTTTTTAAATTCAGTTTCCTAATATTCTGTTTGGGATTTTTATGCCCAAGCTCATGACACTTGGTGTAATTTTCCTTTTTCATATGGTCATTGTCTAGTTTTGTTTTGGCATGACGGATATACAGTTGTCCCTTGGTATTCCCAGAGGATTGGTTCCAGGACCCCCCCTCCCATGGATACCAAAATCCAAGGATGCTCAAGTCCCTCATATAAAAAGGCACAGTATTTGTATATAACCTATGCACATCCTCCCCACGTACTTTAAAACATCTCTAGATTACTTATAGACCTTAGCCAAAAGGCCGAGAAGCGATCTAGATTACATATAGTAATCTAATACTAATACAACATAAATGCTATCTAAATAGTGGTAAATACAATGTAAATTCTATGTAAATAGTTGCCAGGCAAGCGGCAAATTCAAATTTTGCTTTTTGAAATTTTCTGTAATTTTTTTTCTTAGAATACTTTTGATCCCTGGTTGGTTGAATCCACGGATTTGGAAACCACGATACATAGGGCCAACAGTACTGGCTTAACGAAATGAACTGTCTGTGGGCGGGGCAGATATGCTCATTTATCTAATCACTAAAAGCATTTTATATGTTTGGAATTATATCTTCCATGAACGTAAAACCATCTGGTTCAAGTTAGTTTATTTTTGTTTTAGGAGATGGAAAATTTTCACTACTAATCCAATGCTTTATAAACACTAAAGAACATATATGAACACATATTTTTTCAAGTATTTCCTTTTTTATTGAGAGTTTTGTAATTTTTTTCTAGAAAATTATCTTATTTCAGCTAAGTTTTCAAATTTATTGCCATAAAATTATTAGATTTCTGACATCTATTGTAAATAGTGGTAAACGCAATTTCTCTTTTCAATCCCTAACATGATTCAGGGCTTGACTGACAACTTATCATGATTGTCTCATCAATAAAGTTATTTTATAATTATTTTCTAAGATCTAACTTTTGGCTTTGTTGATCCGTTTGTGTTGAATCTTTGTTTTCCATTTCATTAATTTTTGTTCTTACCTATTTCCTTTTTTCTACTTTCCTTTTTTTTTCCAATACTTTTCCTTCCTTTTTCTCCCTTTGGATTTTATTCTGTTGCTCTTTTCCAACAGGTCAGCTCAATAATTTTTAAAATTGAGATATAATTCATGTACCATAAAATTCATCATTTTAAAGTGTAGAATTCAGTGGGGAGGGGGTTCATTTTGAGTATTTATTATCTTTAGGTTTTGATGGTGGTAAAATATACATACCATGAAATTGATCATTTTAAAGCATTTTTAGGTATACAACTAATTCAGTGGTATTAAGTACATTCACATTATTATGCAATTATCCCCACTATCCACTCCAAGAACTATTTCACCATCCTAAACAAAAACTCTGTATCTAATAAACAATAATTCCCATTCTCCTCTCTAGCCACCTCATAGTAAACTCTATTCTACTTTCTGTATGAATTTGCCTATTCTAGGTACTTCATTCATATAAGTGCAACCATATAATTTTTGCCCTTTGTGTGTCTAGTTTATGTATCACTCAGCATGATGCTTTCAAGGTTCACCCACATTGTAGCATGTATCACAATTGCATTCCTTTTTAGGGTTGAATAATATTCCATTTTATGAATATACCACATCTTCTTTATCCATTCACTGGTTGATGGATACGTGGGTTGCTCCCACCTTTTGGCTATTGAGAATAACGCTGCTATGAACATTGGTGTGCAACTATCTGTATGAGTCCCTGTTTTCAATTTTTGGGGGTATACACCTGGAAGTGGAATTGCTGGATCATATGGTAATTCTATGATTAACTTTTTGAGGAAATACCAAACTAGTTTCTATAGTGGCTGCATGATATCACATTCCAATCAGCAATGCACAAGGGTTCTAATTTCTCCACATCCTCATCAACACCTGTTATTTTCCATTTTATGGGGGGAGGGGTTTTGTTTGTTTTTATACTAGCTGTCCTAATGGGTGTGAAGTTGTATCTCATTGTGGTTTTGATTTGCATTTCCAATTCTAATGACTCGTGATGTTGAACATCTTTTCATGCGCTTACTGGTCATTTGTATATCTGCTTTGGAGAAATGCCTATTCAAGTCCTTTGCCTGTTTTTGAATTGGGTTTTTGTTGCTGTTGTTGCTGAGTTGTGGAAATTCTTTATATATTCTAGATATTAGTCCCTTACCAGATATATAATTTGCAAATATTTTCTCCTATTCTGTGGGTCATATGTTTACTCTCTTGATTGTATCCTTAGATTCACAAATGTTTTTAATTTTGATGAAGTCCAATTTATCTATTTTTTCTTTTGTTTCCTGTGCTTTTGATGTCATATCTAAGAATCCATTGCCAAATCCAAGGTCATAAAGATTTACCCCTATGTTTTCTTCTAAGAGTTTCTTCTAGCTTATATATTTTGGATTTTGATCCATTTTCAGTTAATTTTTTTGTGTGTGTGGCTGCATTGGGTCTTCGTTGCTGCACGTGGGCTTTCTCTAGTTGCGGCAAGTGGGGGCTACTCTTTGTTGCAGTGTGAGGGCTTCTCATTGCAGTGGCTTCTCTTGTTGTGGAGCACGGGCTCCAGGCATGCAGGCTTCAGTAGATGTGGCATGTGGGCTCAGTAGTTGTGGCTTGCGGGCTCTAGAGAGCAGGCTCTGTAGTTGTGGTGCAAGGGCTTACTTGCTCCACAACATGTGGGATCTTCCTGGACCAGGGATCGAACCTGTGTCCCCTGCATTGGCAGGCAGATTCTTAACCACTGCACCACCAGGGAAGCCCCAAGTTAATTTTTATATATGGTGTGAGGCAGGTGTCTAACTTTACTCTTTTGCATGTGGATATCAAGTTGTCCTACCACCATTTGATGAAAAGATTCTTTTTCTCCCCCTGAAAAGTCTTGGCACCCTTGTCAAAAGTCAATTGGCCATAGATATTTGGATTTATTTCTAGAATCTCAATTCTATTCCATAGGTCTATGTCTGTCCTTATGTGAGTACCACACTCTTTTCATTATTGTATCTTTGTAGTAAGTTTTGAAGTCAGAAAGTGCAAGTCCTCCAATTTTGTTCTTCATTTTCAATGTTGTCTTGGCTATTCACATTCATATGAATTTAAGGATCTGCTTTTCAATTTCTTTTTGTAAAGGCTGTTGAAATTTTGATAGGGATTGAATTGAATTTGTAGATCACTTTGGATAGTCCTCTTAACAAGTTTTGTAATCCATGAATATAGGATGTCTTTCCATTTATTTAGGTCTTATTTAATTTCTTTCAGCAAAGTTGTATAATTTTCAGTATATACATCTCTCATCTCCTTGGCTAAATTTATTCCTAGGTATTTTATTATTTTGAATGCTATTATAAATGGAATTTTCTTAATTTCCTTTTCAGATTGTTCATATTAGTGTATAGAAATACAACTAATTTTTGTTGTTAATCTTGTATCCTGCAACTGTGCTGAATTCATTTAATAGCTCTAATAGTTGAGTTTGTATATGTGTGCATTCTTTAGGATTTTCTATATATAAGATCAAGTCATCTACAAATAAAGATAATTTCAGTTCTTCCTTTCCAATATGGATAACTTTTAGCTCTTTTTCTTGCCTAAATGCTCTGGCTAGAACTTCCAGTACAATGTTGAATAATGATGAAAGCAGGCATCTGTCTTGTTCCTGATCTTAGGGGAAAGATTTTCAGTCTTCCACCATTGAGTATGATGTTAGTTATGGATTTCTTCATAATTACCCATTATCAAGTCAAGAAATTTTCCTTCTATTTCTAGTTCAAATTGTTTGTTTGGTTGGTTTTTTAATCATGAAAGGGTGTTGGATTTTGCCAAATGCCTTTTCAGCATCTACTGAGATAATTATATCAATTGTTTCCTTCATCCTATTGATGTATTACATTCATTGACTTTTTCTATGTTGAACCACCCTTGCATTCCTGGGATAAATCCCACTTGGTCATGGTGTATAATCTTTTTAAGCATGCTGCTGGGTTCAGATGTAAGTATCTCAAGTATTATTGCACCTATATTCATAAGGGATGTTGGTCTCTAGTTTTCTTGTGATGTCTTTGGCTTTGGTCTCAGGGTAATGTTGGCCTCACAGAATGAATTCAGAAATATTCCCTCCTTTTCTATTTTTGGAAGAGTTTGAGAAGGATTGGCGTTCATTCTTTTTTAAATGCAGAGTAAAATTAACTAGTGAAGACGTCTGGTCCTGTGCATTGCTTTGTTGGGAGGTTTTTTTGATTAGTGATTCTATCTCTTTATTTATAGGTCTGTTTCAGTATGTCTGTTTTCTGTTTCTTCTTGAGTCAGTTTGGTAGTTGGTATGTTTCCAGGATTTTGTCCATTTCATCTAGGTTATCTAATTTGTTGGTGTACAAAGTGTTCATAGTATTCTGCTATAAAACTTTTCTTTTCTATAAGGTCATTTGTAATGTCCCAACTTTCATTTCTGTTATTAGTAATTTAAGTCTTCTTTTTCTTAGTCAATCTAGCTAAAGGCTTATGAATTTTGTTGATCTTTTCAAAGAAATGAATTTTTATTTTATTGACTTTCCTCTATTATTTCTCTATTTTGTTTCTCACTCTAATCTTTTTCGTTTCCTTTCTTCTGCTAGTTTTGGGTATAGTTTGCTCCTCTTTTTCTAGTTCCTTAAGGTGTAAAATTAGGTTATTAATTTGAGATCTTTCTTCTTTTCTAATGCAGGCATTTACAGGTATAAATATCACTCTGAGCACTGCTTCTGTTGCAACCTGTAAGTTTCATTATGTTGTATTTTCATGTTCGTTTGTCTTAAAGTATTTTCTAAATTCCTTTGTGATTTCTTCTTTGACCTATTGGTTATTTAAGAATGTGTTGTTTAAATTCCATATATTTGGAAATTTTCCAGTTTTCCTGCTGTTGCTGATTTTTAGTTTTACTCCATAGTTGTCAGAAAAAATACTCTGTATGATTTCAATATTTTTTAATTTACTGAGACTTGTTTTGTTGCCTAACATATGGTCTATCCTGTAGAATGCTCCATAGGTACTTGAGAAAAACTATTATATCTTATTGATGAACTGACCCTATTGTCAATACATAATGTCCTTCTTTGTCTCTTGTAACATTTTACTTTAATGTCTATTTTGTCTGATATGAGTATACCCAACCCAGCTCTCTTTTGGTTTCTATTTGCATGGAATACCTTCTTGTATTTTTCACTTTCAACCTATTTGTATCTGGATCTCAAGTGAATCTCTTGTAGACAGAATATATTTGGATTTTTTTAAGAATCAATTCTGTCTTAATTGGACAGTTTAATTCATTTACATTTAAAGTAATTACTGATAAGGAAGAAACTACTTCTGCCATTTTGCTATTTATTTAATATATGTCACATCTTTTTTGTTCCTCAGCTCCTCCATTACTGCTTTCTTTGGTGTTTTGGGGTTTTTTTTTTTTTTGTAGTGTACCACTTTGATTCTTTTCTCATTTCTATTTCTGCATTTTTAAGTTATTTTCTTGGTGGTTATCCTTGAGATTACATTCAACCTCTTAAATGTACAATAATCCATTTTTAACTAATACAACCTTAGCTTCAATAGTATATTAACAATTCTGTTCCTACACAGCTCCATCCCCCTCTTCATGTTTCTGTTGTCACAAAATACATCTGAATACACTGAGTGCCCATTAACTATCTATAATTATTGTTTTATGCATTGATATTTTAAACCATACAAAGAAAGGAGTTACGAACCCAAAATACAATACTGGCTTTTATATTCACCTATGTAGTTACATTTATCAGTGTTCTTTATTTTGTCATAGGGCTTAAGTTACTATCTAGTTTCATTTCCACCTAAAGGACTATCTTTAGCATTTCTTGTAGCACAGGTCTACCAGAAGCAAACTCCCTCAGCTTTTGTTTATCTGGAAATATCTTAATTTCTTCGTCATTTTTTGAAGGATAGTTTTGCTGGATATAGAATTCTTGGTTGACAATATTTTTCTTTCAGTACTTTAAATATGTCATTTCACTGCCACTGTCCTCACAGTTTCTGAGGAGAAATCAGCTGTTAATCTTATGGAGGATTCCTTGTATGTAACAAGTTGCTTCTCTCTTGCTGCTTTCAGGATTCTGTCTTTGTCTTTGACTTTTGACAGCTTGATTATAATGTGTCTCAGTGTGGATCTCTTTGTTTCTCCTTCTTGGAATTCACTGAGATTCTTGGATGTATATATTCTTTATCAAATTTGCAAGGTTTTGGGCCATTATTTCATCAAATATTCGTTCTTCCTCTTTCTCTCTCTCCTCTCCTTCTGGAATGCGTGTGTATGTTGATATGCTTGATGGCGTCCCTCAAGTTTCTTAGACTCTGTTCATTTTTCATCATTCTTTTTTCTTTCTGCTCCTCAGGCTGAGTAAGTCCAATTGATTTGTCTTCAAGTTCCCTGATTATTTCACTGATTATTTCTTCTGGCTGCTCAAATCTGCTCTTGAACCCTCTAGTGAATTTTTTAATTATTATATTTTCAGCTCCAGAATTTGTTTCATTCCTTTTTATAATTTCTATTTACTGACATACTCTATTTCCTGAAACACTGTTCTCCCGATTACCTTTCGCTCTTTGCCTGTGGTTTCCTTTAGGTCTCTGAGCATATTTTACATAGTTGACTTTAAGTCTCTGTCTAGTAATTCCAATGTCTGTGGTTCCTCAGGGACAGTTTCTGTTCATTTCTCCTGTGTAAAAGCCATCCTTTCTTGTTTCTTTGCATGCTTCATAATATTTTTTTGAAAACTGTACATTTTAAATTGTACAATGTGGTAACTCTGGAAATCAAATTCTTCCCTCTTCTCAGGGTTTGTTTTTGTTGCTTTTTGTGGATAGTAGCTGTTTGTTTAGTGACTTGTCTAAACAATTTTTGTAAAGACTGTATTCTTTGTAATGCATGGTCTCTGAAGTCTCTTCTTCTGTAGTTTCTGGTCAGCTAGTAAACAGAGATTTTCTTAAATGCCTCAGGCAAAAAGAGGGAAGGGAGGGAAGGAGAAAGAAGAAAGAGAGAAAGAAAGGAAGGAAGGAAAGAAGGAAGGAAGAGAAAAGGAGAGAGGAAGGGAGGGAGAAGAAAAACTCTCCTGGTCTTTGCAGATGGGCTCTGTGTTGAGGAATTCCTTTAGTGCTAAGCCAGGCCACTTACAACTGTACGTTAGCATTCACTTTGGCCTTGTGCTGAGCCTAAAGATCAGTCACAGTGAAAGCTTGGGATGTTCTCAGTTATTTCCTAAGCATGTGTCTTGTCCTGTGAATGTATGGCATACATGGGAGTTTTTCAATGTCCTCTTTTTCCAAAGAATCTCTCTCCCTGGATTTTCCTCTCAGGCTTTCAGCATATCTATTTTTTGCCTCGAGTGTTATTTTTTTGCTCCAGGTGGCAGTGGGTCATTCATTTGTCTTTCAGTGGTTTTGAGAAATACCCTCTGCATAGCCACCTTTCTGTCCTGAGAAAGTTCCAGATTATCCAAAACAAAGAGAATAGCTTTGGATCAGTCCTTCAGTCAGCCCTCAGATAGGTCAAAACAGACAAACAATTGTTTAAGAACAAAATCTGCTCTGTTGTTTCTGGTCCCACATGGGGAACACAGGCTGCCATCTTCAGAACCATCACCATGCTGAGGAGGGGTGTGGGCCAAAGACAAGTAAAAATGCTACAAAGTTTTCCTACCTTTTTTAAGTTGCACCTTTCTTGATTCAGTGTTCACTCAGTTACTATAAACCTTCGGCTATTTTCCAGAGTTCTGACAGTTTTGCCCCCTTTTTAGGTGTTTCTGTGGACAGATGGCCTCTTGGAGCTACCTACTGTGCATTTTCACTGACATCACTCCTCTCCAGTTTTTCTTTATTTCCTCTCCATTTTTGAAGGACAGTTTTTTCTAGGTATTGAATTCTTGTTTGACAGTCTTTCTTTCAGCACTTTGAATATGACATCCCTTGCCTTCTGGCCCCTGTGGTTTCGGATGAGAAATCAGCTACTCCTTTTATTGAGGATCCCTTTTATGTAATGAATCACTTCTCTATTGATGGTCTCAAATTCTCCCTTTGTCTTTGTCTTTCAACAAATTGTTTATAGTGTGTCTAGGTGGATCTCTGAGTTTATCCTACTAGGAGTTTGTTGATCTTCTTGCATGTGCAGATTAATATTTTTCATAAAACCTGGGGAGTTTTTGGCCATTATTTCTTCACATATTCTTTCTACCCTTTCTCTCCTCTCCTTCCGTGACACCTATTGCATGTATGTTTGTATGCTTGATGGTGTTTCATGGTTCTCTGCTCATTTTTATTTATTCATTTTACGTTCTGTTCCTCACACTGGAAATCTCAATTGACCTATCTTTCTGTTCTTTAATTCTTTCTACCACTAGCTCAAATCTGCTGTTGAAGTCCTCTCGTGAATTCTTCATTTCAATTATTGTACTTTTCAACTACAGGATTTTTGTTTGGCTCTTTTTAATAATTTCTCTTTACTCATATTCTCTATTTGGTGAGACACTGCTCTCATACTTTCCTTTAGTTCTTTAGATTTGGGGTTTTTTTTTTCAGTTCTTTGAACATATTTATAACAGCTGGTTTGAAATCCTAAGTCCAACAGATGGGCTTCCTTACAACATTTGTAAAATAGTGTTATTAATACACACCCTCCAGGGTGGCTGTTGAGATCATTGAAAATAACATGTATGAAAGCCCCTGGCTAACTATAAAACTGAGAAGTTATTAAGACTCTTAGGGATCCCAATGAAGGTACCAGGAAAGTACTGAGAAGGCCCTGATCTGTCACCTCTAACTAATCTTAAGATTCTTTGCAAGCAGCAAATGAAGGCTAAGGCAGACTTGTAAACTGCTGAGGCATTAAATACATGCCTTGGCAAAGGCTGGGAGACTTATTCGTTCCAGGCATTTAAGGAATACTCTGTTCAATCATTAGCAGACCATCAAGCTAACTGAGCAGAGACTTTGGTGGCCACACATGACAAAGAATAGACACTTTATCAAATTAGTTCAGGAAAGTCACTTTAAAAAAGAAAAAAAAGGGGCTTCCCTGGTGGCGCAGTGGTTGAGAATCTGCCTGCTAATGCAGGGGACACAGGTTCAAGCCCTGGTCTGGGAAGATCCCACGTGCCGTGGAGCAACTAAGCCCGTGAGCCCCAACTACTTAGCCTGCACGTCTGGAGCCTGTGCTCCGCAACAAGAGAGGCTGCAATAGTGAGAGGCCCGCGCACCGCGATGAAGAGTGGCCCCCGCTTGCCACAACTAGAGAAAGCCCTCGCACAGAAACGAAGACCCAACACAACCAAAAATAAATAAATTAATTTAAAAAAACAATGGAATGGCAACAACGATAAAACCCTAGGGAGGGGGAGTATCTGGTTTCCAGAGTTTCCAGTCTTATATGATTTAAAGTGTCCAATTTTCAACCCCCAAAAAAAGAAATCATGAGACATGCAGAGAAACAAGAATGTATGGTCTTTACACAAGAAAAAAAGCTATCAATAGAAACTTTTCTTGACTTGCAGAATTTCCCAGTCTGGATCGTGCTGACCGCACACTCATGTTCCTCTGTCCTCTATTTCCTGAAAATAGGCAGCTGGATGAAAAGCCTTGATCAGATTCAGGTTTGATCTTTTTGGCAAGATTATAGGTTCCAGGACTTCCCTGGTGGCACAGTGGTTAAGAATCCGCCTGCCAATGCAGGGGACGTGGGTTTGAGCCCTGGTCTGGGAAGATCCCACATGCCGCAGAGTAACTAAGCCCATGCGCCAACTACTGAGTCTGCGCTCTAGAGCCCGCAGGCCACAACTACTGAGCCCACGTACTGCAACAACTGAAGCCTGCATGCCTAGAGCCTGTGCTCCGCAACAAGAGAAGCCACCACAATGAGAAGCCCGTGCACCGCAACGAAGAGTAGCCCCTGCTCGCCGCAACTAGAGAAAGCCCGTGTGCACCAATGAAGACCCAATGCAGCCAAAAATAAAATAAATTAAAAAAAAAAAAGATTATAGGTTCTGTTCTTTCATAGGAGGCATATAATGTCTGGTTGTCTCTTTTTATGAGGGAAGCAGTCACTAATGGTCAAAATGCCTAAGTCCTATAATTCACTGGGGGTTGAAAAATTGTGATATCCTATCATTTCTTTTTCATTTATTAACTGGGATATTTCTATAAAGACATGTTTCCCCTTACCTACTATGTGGTTACTCAGTAATACAGTTCATATAAGAAAGGTCAGTAATACTTTATTTTTTCCCTTAATTTAACAGTTTTTGAGATAAAGTATTAGGTCCTTGTCACCATCCAAAAGTGACCTGTTAGCTTTTTTAGTATAATTATAAACTTACGGATTATTTGATGAATTTCAAAATCCAATGTAATTATTATCCTTATTGAGCTCAAAGTGTCCCATCTTTGGCCAGTAGGAGCCTCTTCAAGTTGTCCCCTGAGCCCTTTTGACATGACCCCAGTAATCTTTGATAGCTTCCTTGCTATGTGTACGACAAGATATTCCTAGCTCATCTGGTATATTTTCTGCCCTAGACCTGCAATCAGCCATTTCTCTAAGAATCCCTAGTTTCATTTAGTGAGAAATGGTATTTCAACATCACATTATGGGACTTCCCTGGTGGTGCAGTGGTTAAGAATCCGTCTGCCAATGCAGGGGACACGGGTTCGATCCCTGGTCCGGAAAGATCCCACATGCCACGGAGCAACTAAGCCCGTGTGCCACTACTGAGCCCATGCTCTGCAACTACTGAAGCCCACGCGCCTAGAGCCCGTGCTCTGCAGTAAGAGAAGCCACCGCAATGAGAAGCCCGCGTACCTCAAAGAAGTGTAGCCCCCACTCGACACAACTACAGAAAGCCCGCACGCAGCAACGAAGACCCAACGCAGCCAAAAATTAATTAATTAATTAATTTTAAAAACAATCACATTATGGGCACTAAGGATGCACAGTTGTTAAGTTGGTCATTGTTCTAGGTTTTTCAATGGATAAAGGTAAAATACTTTAGTAGTTTATATTGATACTTCCAATTTAAATGAAGAACTACAGTGCTTTCACTTAATTTTGTCTATATTACATCCATATCTCCTTTTTTCCATGAGTAACCTGGTTCTCAATAACACAGAGGATAACAGAATTAAACTGTCCCATAATTACCCATCTGCTTTATCCTTGTGTTCCACACACAACAGTCTCAGAATACTACTACTAATAGCATCACCACAAAGCTGATTTCCGAAAATGGTTAAAAATTTTTTTGGCATTGACTCTCCCCATTCTTACCCATTTTTAATCAATACTATATCTTCATTGTCAGAGGATATATTCATTAGGTGCTACATTATCTCCTTGTTCACCCATAATTATGATTAGTTCTATAAATAATCATATTTTTTAATGTCCATTGCCAGTCCTAATGTTGATACTTCTTTAGTCATTTTGGTTGGCTGAAATTATTCTTTACTAGATTCCTATGGAAGGGCTCATGGGAACAGTATTAGCCAAGCTTTTTAACATTGATGATAGGTTGTCTATGTTCTTTATACTTGAAAGTCAGTTTTGCTGGATCTAGAATTCTTGGTTCACATTTTCTTTCCTGAAGTATCTTAAATGTTTTACTCCATTTTCTTTTAGCATAAAGCATTACTATAGCAAAGTGTGATAATAATTAATTTTCTTTTCCTTATAAGCCACTTTGACTAGATGCTTACAATTTCCTCCACACCTCTTTCCTTTGAAGTCCAATAATTTTATTAGAATATGTTCTGGTGTTTGTTGTATAAGTCCATATTCTCAATATGCAACTTTCAAAATATAGTTTCAATTCTTTCATTTCCGGTAACTTTTCTTAGATTTTAGATTTTTTTTTTTTTTGGCTATGTTGGTCTTAGTTGCGGCATGCGGGCTTCTCTCTAGTTGTGGCATGCGGGCTCCAGGGCACATGGGTTCTGTAGTTTGCAGCATACAGGCTCTCTCGTTGAGGTGCACGAGCTCAGTAGTTGTGGTGCACAGGCTTAGTTGCGCTGTGGCATGTGGGATCTTAGTTCCCTGACCAGGGATAAAACCCACGTCCACTGCATTGGAAGGTGGATTCTTTACCACTGGACCACCAGGGAAGTCCCTAGATTTTAGTGTTTATTCTGTTCCTTTACTTTGTTTCTGTTTCTGTTTCAAATTCAGGGACTCCTATTATCCTTAAGTTGGATCATTTTTCCCCAATCTTCAATTTTCATCATTTTCTCTTGAATCCTTTTTATCTCTTCATTTCTTACTGATTTTTAAGAATTTCCCCCACTTAATCCTATATTTCTCTTAAGCTATTATCTGCTGTATCTAATTGTTCTTAGTCTAATTCAGTCTTCATTTTTGAAATGAGTTTCTTTTATTTCTGATTCTTTCCTGAGATCTGTCACCTCACTCTTTTCTTTCTTATCTAACATCATTTTCTTAAACATTTACCTTGTTCTGAAATAATACGGTACAGTTTTTATCTGTTTTGTGAACATGTCTTTGTGGTGGGTTTTCATTATCTACAATGATATTATTTTCCACTTTACTCTCTTTTTCCTTAAAATAATTTTGTATGGGATTTTACCTCAATCTTTTCCTATTGCACTTTTTTATGTTAAATTAATTTTCTTGGACTTTTAGGAGAAAATGTGATTCTAACTTCAAATATTCCCCCTTGATTTAAAATGTGGTAGCTTGATTTTTAAGGTTTCCTGGTGCTGTTCCCCTCTTCCAATTTTATCTGAACCTCTCCTCCTCCATCTTTGGGTCTCTAACCTGTTCAATTTTCATTCCACTCCCAATACTTCTCCTAAGTGTGGAGCACTGTCCTTGAAAAGAGCTGTGGAGCGTCAGTTTTAAAAGTTTATAGGGTCTGGACTGTTTTAGCCCCTTCATAAATTTCAGGAACCTCTTGTGCTATTCCAGTATTTGATTAGGCAACACCCTTCCTAATATCAACTGCTGTTCTCACATCAGCCCATCATACTTTCCAATGAATACTTAGTGACTTCCCTCTGCTTCCTCTCCTACAGATGCTAATACTATGCAGTGTGGCTCTTCGTAAGGATCTCTTGTTAACTAGTTTTGATATAAATCCTGTCCATGGGTTTTTAGTTTTGCTATCTAGTTGCTCTGTTTTTTTAAGAGGGGATTCAGGGAGATTAAAAAACCATGTCACTGCTACTACTGCTGCCACCATCTTCCCAGATATTAGAGTATATTTTAATAGTCCTTAGAATCTTTCTACAGAAAAAACTTTTGAACAAAATGCCTTAAAAATCTTATAACATTTTCAGAAATAAAACAGGTAAAACAGAAGAAAATGGACCCATTTTGTCTGCTTACCTCAAAAAGTCTGAACAAGTTGTATCTTGTTTTATAATCAGTCCACAAGACCATAAAAAAGGCATTCGTTGAGACGGTGCTAATCATAATTATCTTAAAGAGACGACTCATTATAACTCTCTTCACAAATGCCTGACACTGAGTATCTTTCCTCCTGTCAAAAATTTGAATAAGAGGTATGATTATCTTATAGCTCTGTTGCAAGGTAATGCACAATGCACACTTTTTTTAGGGACTAGGGTCTGCTTTCCCCCTTCTGTGAATATAAGTCTACATATACTTTAAAATTGCAATGCAATGCTGACTAAATGACCACTGAAATATGTATGACGATTACTGGGTGGGTCTGTCCCCACTCAGTTACTCCGTTCCTCCTCTCTAGACCTGTGAAAAAGAATGGTTACCACTCCATCTCAAGCAAAACAAAGCACCATCTTCATTTACTCATTCAACAAATTTTTATTAAGTGACTACTGTTCAACTCACTCATTTATTCATTCAACAAGTTTTTATTGAATGACTAATACATGCCAGGCAATACAGTAGGCACTTGGGATACAGGTAAGCAAAATTAAATATTGTCAGTCTAGTAGGGAAAACTGCTAATCAAATAATCAGCCATACAAGTGCTTACAAATCAATTATAAAAAACTGACCACCCTAAGAAAAAATGGGCAAACACACAGTCAACTCATTAAAGAAATATAATGGCATGAAGTTCCCTCCAAAATGTTCAGTAGCACTACTAATCGGGGAGGTACAAATTAAGTAAAACCAGTAATTTTGCTTATAAAATTAGCAAAGGCTTAAATGTGATAACATTTAGTGCTGGCAAGAGTGTAGTGCGACGGAGCAGTCTCATAAACTGCCAGGGGAATGTAAATTGACCAATTTTTCTGAAAAGCCTTAGCTCTGTTTGTACCCTCACACCCAAGGAATCTACCCCAAGAGAATACAATCTGAAATGCAAACAGTGACTTTAGCCAAACATGTTTATCCCAGCAATATTTGCTGTGAGAATTTGGAAACAATTTAAAAGTCTAACCAAAAAAAGACAGGTTAAGTACATCATGGCATATCCATTTCATGGAATATTATACAGACACTACAACATGTCTATGCATTTTTCATGATTTAGAAAAATGTTTATGATCCACTGGATAGCAAAACAGAAACAAAGCAAGATAAAAATTCTCTACTCAAAATTATCTCAACTGTGCAAAACAGGTAGAAAAAAATTCAGCATGAAGTATGCCAAAATGTTGATAGTGTCTGCCTACAGATAGTGAGGTTATATAGGTAATTCTTTTTCCTGTTTATTTATATTTATCTGTGCTTTCCAATTTTTCTCAGAGAGTATGTATTACTTTTTCCCCATTATATGTAACAAATGAACCCAGTCTCATGCAGTAAAAAAAATACAGATTTATATACTTTTATAACCTATTAAAAACAAGATATATAATTTTCATTATCTGATTTGAAATCAGGTCTATTACCCCAAAATAAGGCTTCAAATTATCTAACATAGTAGCGAATAAAAAAGGACAAAATGGAGTCAAACTAGTCATTCAGTCTACAGGTCAAATAAGAGTGTGACTGAATGTTTGATTAACCAGCCAATTGTGATATGAAAGCCGAGGAAACAACTGTTTGGCTGAGACTTCACCAGCCTCACCAGTTGGAGAAATCAGATTATCCAGGACGAGCCCCTCAGTCTGGCAAGCGGATGAGTGCCTGTGGGAAGAGGCTACGAGACCCAACACTGCCATTTGCACACTTAACAAGCAAGAGAAATAAAGAGTATTTACTGAAATTTCCATAACGTCTCATAGAACAGCAGCGACACGTTCTCTAACAGTGAGCTAGAAATGACTCTTGTGTGGTTCTGGTGATGAAAGTGTTGAGACATTTTCCAAATTTTCAATTTTTATTCCTTGCTTTTACCATCCAACAGAAAATCTCTGCTTAGGAATCTCCTCAGCATCTAGATTCCAAGAGGCCTCAGAGAAGGGTCCACAGAGGGCATCGTTGCTTTATGAAGTCACTCTTGGACATTCTGGTATGTTACTAGCCGGCAGGCCCCTGGAGGGGAGCGCTCCCCATTGGTCTACCCACAGATCCTCTCTTGCCAAGCAGACCGAGCACCTCTGTTCAGCAAAAGAGTCACAAGCACCCTGCAACTGTGACGCTCCGGGCTAAAGCTGAGAGACAGGCCAGACAAGAGCCCCTCCTTCAGGAAGTGCTCCCAGCTGACAGACAGAGGCCATTAATAATGTGTTAGAACAGGTTAAGGGTCATGGAAGAGGGGAAAGCAAAAGTCTCTGGGCTTCTAAGAGCAAGAGCACACAGCCAGGGCACAGCACTGGAGACACCCGGAAGGACAAGGAAAGATTTTGATGGTTTTGGGGCTAGAACACAAGAAACAGGAGGAGCAGAGGTTATCCATGCCCAGCACTGGTTAACTGGGGACACAGAATGTGCACATATGAACCACCTAAAGAGAGTGTAAGGGACGAGCCTTGGGGTAGAGATGTTTTAGGTACAAGAGCAATAGGGATTTTTGCTCTGCTCAATTCTTGGGATTAATATATTCTCTCGTTCTCCTTCTCCTAGCCCCTTTGACTTCCAAGGCAAATCAAGACAGAGGCTTCTGGGTAGCCCTGTGTTGAATTAAATGTTTAGTTGGCCAAATTGGTCAAATTCCTGGAAACTTAATCCCTTGGGCCATAATAAAAGGAGGTAACCACCTCACCACCTCCACTGCCCCAAGGTGTTCTGAAACAAGTGTATATGACCATCTCACACAGAAAAATACTCTTGTAGGCAAGCGGTATACTGAACTGGGAAATAACATCTTATCAATCTCTCCACTTAAAATCATCAACAGCAAAGCTTTAAGAAACACTTTGATTAATGTCCCCAGGCTTCAAACCTTGGCCTCACCGTCTTATTCTATATTCTCTCCCTCAGGGATCAAGCTCCTCCTACTGCCTCTTTTGGTCATATGCCCCTTGATGCCTTCTGGGCTCCTGCCCACACCCTGACAGTGGCCTCCTGGAGCAGCTGCTCAGAGAGAGCCTGAATCAGTTCTCCATCTCTGTTTCCACCCGCCCCAATTCATCAGTGTGCCTAATCCCGCCGGGCCATATAGGAGGCCCTCGGTAAATGTGTGCTGTGTGAATATACCTCAGGGATCCTTATGCTCACTCAACTAGCTGAGCCTAGTGGGATTCTATTTCCAGGAATCCCAAGGATACAATACTATGCTTCCACTCCTTAAGCTCCAAAGCACACTTCTGGGGAGAAATGAAGAAGAGATTAAGAATGTAAAAAATTCTTTCACGATGCTTGGAGGGGCGAGGAAAGATGGCTAGCTGGAAGCAGTCAAGAAGAGACCAGTTGTTCTTGGTGTACAGTATCAGCACAGCCAACCACAGCTGAATGTTTTCTTTTTTTTTAAATTAATTAATTTATGTATTTATTTTTGGCTGCGTTGGGTCTTCATTGGTGCATGCGGGCTTTCTCTAGTTGTGGCGACCGGGGGCTACTCTTCGTTGCAATGCGCAGGCTTCCCATTGCAGTGGCTTCTCTTGTTGCGGAGCACGGGCTCTAGGTGTTCAGTAGTTGTGGCATGTGGGCTCAGTAGTTGTAGCTCATAGGCTCAGTAGTTGTGGCTCGCAGGCTCTAGAGCACAGCCTCAGTAGTTGTGGTGCACGGGCTTAGCTGCTCTGTGGCATGTGGGATCTTCCCAGACCAGGGCTCGAACCCGTGTCCCCTGCATTGGCAGGCAGATTCTTAACCACTGCGTCACCAGGGAAGCCCCTGAATGTGTTTTCTGAAGTCACTGATGAAGAAATCTAGTCTGAGACTGGAACTCCAGCTGATGAGTGGACTCAGAGGTAACCAGCTTATCCAGGCCTACTGAAATCACCCGTATCTTCTCGTGGATAGGTGGGCGGGACAGGCACCCTGGATGAGAAGCTAAAGGGCCACCTCTTCTGCCCTTTTAGCAGCAACTCACACTCTCCCTGACTTGGGCAGCACCACCTCAGCCGCACACAGTCAGTAGGCACGGCAGCTTGGTGACTCAAGTCTTCTGACCAAGAGTCATTTCTAGTTACATGTAACTAGAATTGAAACACAAAGCTCACATATTATATCCAAACCCTATTACAGCTCTTGCTGTTTTGCAGAAATTTTACAAAACTGAAAGTTATAGAGTTCAACTAGTATATTTTTAAACTCTGGATTAGAACGTACACAGACTGCTCCACATTAACACTAGTAGTCCAATACCTCAGCACACTACCAAAGGTCAGGTGTGTGTCCATATGCAACATACACGTTGCTGCTTTTTGTCTCAAGCAAAAACATAAAGAATCATGCTTATTCTATTTATCTGAAGATTTCCTAAATTCTATCAACGTCAGAGAGTAACCACAATTTTCAGAACTTTCACTAACTTCATTTTAGAAAAGGACACTGTCAAATGTGCTGCCCTGATTTATTATCTATGGAGGTCATGCAAAGGATCATAGGTCATATCTATTTAAACCTCCTCTACTCCAGTGATCATTTAAAAGGAAAATGGAGGGAACCCAAAGCTTGCCACATCAGAGAAACCACTGTCATCACAAAGATTTGGAACAGAAGAAAAGTTGGGGCCTCCAACTTTGGCAATGTCTCTTTTAAGTTGAAATGTCAGGTACTCAGAGCAAGTCTGGGGATTTATCCTGCTGGAATTTACCACAAGGAGTATTACCACAGACTTCTGATATGGGATCTTTGATTCTCTAAAGTTCATGAGTTCCAGCAGATGCAACACCCCTTAACATGGACCTTATGTCAAATCCTCACATAGATGCTAATTAGTAGCTACATTCTCAGGTCCTGACAACTGCAATTATTAGCTGTACCCTGCTCTCTCCACTGTGCCATACACAGTACAGGTTAATAGTTTCTAAGCCTCTCAGACTTACATTCAAAATAGGGGGAAAGGTTTACATTCAAGGTACAGTGAAACAATTTAAGTGACACCACAAGGGAGCAAACAAACAAATCCAGAAGGTGGAATATTCTACAGGACTCGGTTTTTACAGTAAGTCAATGATATGGAGAGAAAGAGGGAATTGAGGGCAGGAGGCTTGCTCGCTCTAGATTGAAAGCTTAAAGAGACACAACAACCAGATGTGATGGGTGGACTTCATGTGGATCACTGATTAGAACAAAATTACTGTCCAAAGACATTCTTGACCTTCAGAACAATTTGATTTGGTATTAGGTGATACCAAGAAATCATAGTTTATTTTGTTTGGTGTGATAATGGCATTCTGGTTTCTATAAGAAAATGACCATATTTTCTAGAGATGTTTACTGGAGGATGTAGGGGTAAAATGACATGCTATCTGGGATTTGCTTTTAAATACTTTAGCAAAGAAAAAGGAAATGGGAGATTATATGATGCAACTGGCAAGATCTTGGTAACTGTTAAATCTGGGTGATCAGTACATAAGGGTTGAATGCCCTATTTACTCTATTTTAAAATATGTCTACGTTTTTTTCATGTTTAAAAGTTCATGTAGAAAAATTTGAAGCACTGAGCTAGAAATCTTTGGTAATAAAATGTATAAAAGCTCCCAAATCTATAAAATGGGAAGAAGTTTATAAAAACACATGGCTTTGCTTTTTCCTCTTTTTTTAAAAAATGTTATTTAATTAATTTATTTATTTATTTACTTACTTATTTACTTTTGGCTGCATCGGGTCTTCATTGCTGTGCGCGGGCTTTCTCTAGTTGTAGTGAGCGGGGGCGACTCTTTGTTGCAATGCAAGGGCTTCTCATTGCGGTGGCCTTCCCGTTGCAGAGCACAGGCTCTAGTCGCATGGGCTTCAGTAGTTGCAGTGCGTGGGCTCAGTAGTTGCAGCATGCGGGCTCTAAAGCACAGGCTCAGTAGTTGTGGTGCACGGGCTTAGTTGCTCCGCGGCATGTGGGATCTTCCAGGACCAGGGATCAAACCCGTGTCCCCTGCATTGGCAGGTAGATTCTTAACCACTGCACCACCAGGGAAAGTCCCTGCCTTTTCCTCTTAAAAATTTCAAAGAAGTACAAGTTCTAGTGTCCAGGCTCTGGATCTCCCAGCAGCCACAGAGTCTGGGGTGACTCTTCTCTCTCTTTCCCCAACCCCCCGTGTACACTCCACACCCGCAGGGCAAAATGACTATACCTGCCAGGCCAACAGAACCAGCCAAAAACTGGCTTCAGAGAGCTCAGCCTCCTTATCATATTCCCATATGGCTTCTCAGACTAGGGGTCAGGGTTGGTGGGGAGTGGGGAGGATGAGAAGCTTTGCTTGTTGTAACATAGAGTGATTTTTCTGGCCTCTGATGTAAGGCAGGGTATAAAGATGATCCTTGTTAAATCCTACTACTATAAGGCATGTTCCTTGGATAGATACATACACATTCTTTTAATCTACATTTTAATCTCATTAATAACTACCTTCCTGAGTTCCTTCAAAGAACAGTTACTGCAATTTTTAAATAATAGCTTACTTTATATTCTATTTTACTCATGTCAGTGACACATGGAGTAAACAGAGCTCATTACTGGATAATACCCAAGTAGCTTCTAGCTCAGTGGCTACATACCCTCAGTTCAGGGGTCACAACATGAAAAATGACGGGAAAAAATGACCCTTGGTTCCTCCTTCCCTCAGTATGTCAAATAATGACCTGGCAAGTTGGTCACTGTGACAGTGAATCCTTTTATTGTCTCACCTTACTGGAAGCCTTGGACAAGACACTTGTCTTCTTCTTTCTCCCTGTCTGAAAAGGAAGGATAAAACACTAGACAGCTCACCCAATTTTTGAGATCTCTGTAAATTAAGTAACTACTTAAGTAGTAACAACAGCTAAAATCCAAATCAACTTTAGCATCGTAAGAATCGTTACATACAGTTAAACCCTTCACCTATAGAGTTCATCATTCTTTTTCTACCTTACAACTGCTCTCCAACACAATGCATTTGTAAAGTCACCATAATCACTTGAATTTCTGGGTTATAAAAATGTGAATGCTCCCCCATACCCATTTCTGGTCTTTAAAAATGTTATTTCTCTTTTTTAATATTATTAATAGAATTACCCGGGTTGATTTACCTTATATATGTGATTAGATATAATGAAAAGTACCTCAGGCTCAAGTTTAAATCATTTTTATTTAAGCACTGATTTTACAAAATGTGATCGTTCAAAAGGTGAACTAAATTTACAGCTTAATTTGTTCATGTGTTGATAAATTGCCTTCAAAATACATTGGAGCTAGATGTGTATATAAGATTTTACATGCGTTTTGGAAGAAATCACACAGAAGCAGCTGCTTTTTCAATAAACTTCGCCAGTTTCACATCTCTTTTGGTCAGTCCTCCGCAGTCATGCGATGTGAGAGTTATCTGAACCTAAGACAGAGAGAAGCAGCTTTGAAAAACCCTGAGTTGCAATTCATGATGCTCTCCTTTGGTAGTTCAGAAATCAATCTATTACTCAATATTTATCTTTGAGAATTGAGGAGATTAAATGATTTAGAAAATACTACATTATGAATAAGCAATGCATTTCCAAAACCCAGTAAACTCCAGCAGCCTCCTAGGGATAAAAAGGTTCTCTCATAAGAAGGGCAAATGAGCTATCAGAATCTCAAATCTTGACTCTTGGGGAAAAAAAAAAAAGAGAGAGAGAGAGAGATACTGAGGTACCACTTTAACTCCCATTACTTTAATTACACCAGCTATTTTCAGGCCACTGAGAAAAACTAAGCTATCAAATGTAATATCTTAGCAACCATGTTAAAAAAAAGCCCATTTCCAAATTAGGGAAGTGGGGGTGGGGTGGAGGAACAGACTGTTGCCTCTTGACAAATCAATTAAAAAGCAAAAACAAAATTATGGGCAAAGAGAGGCAACTAGGAAATAAAAGTTTATGCTGGTACCTGTATGCTCTGAATTATTCCAATTAAATCACAAAAATGTGAAATTTTCTTTTTTCAAAGAGGACTTTCAAAGAGATAATAGAAACCTCACAGAAATCTAGATGATAAGAAATTCCACATGGCATGATCACCAAGACAAGGACATTTTTTGGGCAAATGTGATTCTTCTCACTGTGCCCCCTTAAAACTACTTGATGAAGTCTTTTCAGTCTGCTCTTTCTCTTAAGAAGGTCAGTTCCCACTGAGAATAGAGAATTTATTAAATAGTTCTTGAGCAAATTTATTAAATAAGGCCATATCTCTCTTATTTGCTACAATCTCTTTCAATAATTTACCTTAAGAGGGTTTAAAAATTTATCTACATGACAGATATTCAAGTTTAATTCAGGAGTCTAATTTGGCCCAACTTTTCCATACTAGTGTCTGTAGAAGGTAAGCATGAAAATAAAGAACTTAGTCACTGTTGTCTTGAGTAGATCTGAACATTTTTTTAACTAATTTGCAGTAATACACAGGGATTCTGAGAGAAAGAATAAGAGAATATTTTCCTAAGCACAATGACACTTAGCTGCACAGGATGACAAGCAAGAAAGGAAGAAAGAAGTTTCTTAAACTCCAGAATTATGGTGATTCCAAAATCAGGCAATTCAGTTACCTTGTTGTACACATTGAACCACTCCGGGTGATGATTCATCTTCTCTGCTTGTAGGGCAACTCGGGACATAAAGCCAAAAGCCTGCATAAGATGAAGTCGAAAGTGATGACTGACAGTGCCCCCTGCCCTGGACCTGAGAGAGATACCAGAGCAACCCGACCAGAAAAGACATGGCTAGAATCCTTAGGGAAGCCTGGAGAATCAAATATGAAAGCGAATGCTCTCCACAGAGCTGGGGAAGCAGTGTAGCAAGACTGTGACCTGCTGCTGGATGGTGAAAAACAATCAGGCTCAAATAAACAAACCGGGAAATTGGTCTCACCCAGTGACCTGTCTGGGCTGTTTAATTTTCCTCAGGACGAGACTCTCCAAAAGAAGGAATAATTTCCCTTTAATTCAGTGTCCTGTATCTCACTACCTGGCCCCAAATCTTAGAAGTCACTTTTCTTGCAGCACTGTTCCTTTTGTTTTTAGTGACTGGGTTGCTAACTAAGGCATCGACCACAAAGACTATGGGAAAATGTCTTGTGAGTGTGTCTTAAGTCAAAGCTCCGGTAGAAATGAACAACCATCCCATCCCCCAGGCAGGACAGAAGGGGATGAGAGACTGTTTTCATTGACATCCAGAGTGTAACAGAAAAGATGGGCTTGCCCACTCAGGGTCTTCTTGCTACTGCCCAGCGCTGCCATTTCGAGGAGAAAGCACTCCGCCTCGGGGCAGAGGGCTGCAGAGCCAGCCACAGGCATAAGTGGGGGCCTGTAGGGCACTGTCTTCATACCACAGGGAAAGTGCAAACCTCATTTTGTTAAGCAGAAGGCAAACTTGTCCTGAGAGGAAAAAAAACCGTTTTTTTTGCTTGCTTTCAAATTTTTATGAGGGTAATTGCAAACAGTAGGAGAGTTTGTCTCTTTCGTGTCCAGAAGGCAGAAATACTTGGTAAGACTCTAAGGAAGTGGTACATTAATTACAAAGTTACAGTGGAATTCACAGGCATTACCCATTACAGCCACATAAATAAATATTTAATTTCTTTACCCCTATCCAGAAAAACCAATCTGATGTTAGTTGGGCTATGTTTTTTGGATCACCAAATGACATAAGAGTGCATTTCCAAGTTAACAGAAATATGGAAGATGCCATTTTCAAACAATTCTGTCATTCATAATGGTTCCTATCTCAGAATCGATTTTATTCAGGATAAAGATTTCCATTTTGACACTTAATGCCTGAAGGTCTTCCCTATTAGGAAAAGGAAGGAAGTTCAAGAAAAATCCATTTAACTATGTATGGAATTATCAGTAGGAAAACAATATTCACTCTCCCACCCCTTCTCATTTCATAATTTGATTCTCTATGTGAGGGGAAGGAACAAGTCAAATGAGAAAGTTTGTTTTAATTATTCAAACACAGAGTTAACCTGTATTAAATTATTTGAGAATTTTTACCCTGTTTGCCTATAATGCCTTATTCTCGTTTAGCTTTAGAAGATTTACAATTTCATCACCACCCTGAGAGACATTAAAGACATGGATTTCTTTCTTTTTTTAAAAAAATATTTATTTATTTGGCTGCACAGGGTCTTCAGTCGTGGCACGCGGGATCTTTTAGTTGTGGCATGCGGGATCTTTAGTTACGGCACACAGGATCTTTTAGTTGTGGCATGCAGTATCTTTAGTTGCAGCACGCGGGATCTTTTAGTTGCAGCATGTGGAATCTTTAGTTGCAGCATGCGGGCTCTTAGTTGCAGCATGCAGGATCTAGTTCCCTGACCACAGATTGAACCCAGGCTCCCTGCATTGGGAGTGCGGAGTTTTAACCACTGGACCACCAGGGAAGTCCCAAGGACATGGATTTCTGAGCCAGGGATTCAAATCCCAATTCTACTACTCAACTGTCATGTGATTTAACTCTGAGCCTCAATTTTCTTATCAATAAAATGGTGATAATAATAAAAAGGTCATGTAATTATTTTTATTAAAAAAAAGAGAGAGATGGGGATATAAGAACACTTAGCACAGCACCTGGCACAGAATGCACATACTGCTACCACTACTGCTTCTGGCCAAACTACATACCGTAAACCTCACAAAACAATGGTAAATGAAAAGCCCTCCCACAGACTTGAGAATCTAAGATTCCAGTTGCTTTCTCTCAGAAGAATGGCTCTCTCCTTTACCCATATGCCATAAACAGAGACTGACACACATATACTAGACAAAGAGATAATATACTGTGGAATAACACCTTGATGCAGACTGATTGGGGAAAACAGCTGAATAACAAGAAATCAGGTGCACTGTCTAAGTTCTTAAGCCCTGTAGCCGCAATTTCTTTGAACCAAGCTATCCTAAAAGGTCCAAAGTGATGCTTAGAATCCTTTAACATTGCCCAAGAGCCAAATGGATCTACTGAGTGGATGATCTGAACATGATCAGAAGTGCTCCTCAAATCTCTGACCACCAGCATGCTATCAGTGTAGTAGTAAAATCTATTCCATCACAAATATGACTTAAAAGAGAACATCCATATCCTAAGAGGTACACTGATCAAAGAAAAAGCATCTACCCTATCTACATACAATGTTAAAACATAAAAAGTACATCCAAACACCCTCCAAATTTGTATTTTCCTCAGTTTTGCATATTTCCCTTCAACTGTCACCTAATACTTACATTTAATAAAATATCGAAAAGCCTGATAAACCATTTACACAGGATCCTAATTCTTCCTTAGGGAAAGAATACTCTATCTGTTATGGGAGCAAAAAGATAATTCCAAATCCTTCTTCCATATAACAACAAATTAATCCTCCAAACATTTAATTTTTTTAATAAATTTATTTATTTAATTTATTTTATTATTATTATTTTTTGGCTGTGTTGTGTCTTCGTTGCTGCACGCAGGCTTTCTCTAGTTGCGGCGAGCGGGGGCTACCCTTTGTTGTTGTGTGCGGGCTTCTCATTGAGGTGGCTTCTCTTGTTGCGGAGCACAGGCTCTAGGTGCGCAGGCTTCAGTAGTTGTGGCACACGCGCTCAGTAGTTGGCTAGGTGCGCAGGCTTCAGTAGTTGTGGCACACAGGCTCGGTAATTGTGTCTCGCATGCTCTAGAGCACAGGCTCAGTAGTTGTGGCACACAGGCTTAGTTGCTCCGCGGCATGTGGGATCTTCCCGGACCAGGGCTCGAACCTGTGTCCCCTGCATTGGCAGGCGAATTCTTAACCACTGCACCACCAGGGAAGCCCCAAACATTTATTTCTAAATCCACAAATTAACAACATCCGTAACAGTACACATTCAAATTAAAGTAAAAGAATTTCTGCACGGCAGTTAGATGAGTAGGTAGGAGAGGAAAAAAGCAAAACCTCAAAGGGGAATTTTGATTATATGGAATACAATAAAGAAGGAATATGACTAAACAGCAAACTTGGCAGACAGTGAAAAGCATCTGTCCCTTCTTTCAAAGATTTATTTTTATAGCCCTAGCTACTTGTTACCAAGATGCCAGTTGGAATCTAAAAGCCTTGAGCTAGCTAAAAGTACAGGCTTTCTAAACCATTCCATCAAAGAAATCTGCTAACAGCCCAAGGCAAAATAGATACCAGCAACCCAGTAAGAAGCTTAGAGAACAGGACTGAGAAAATGGACAAATGAAGTAGAAATCAACACGAGTTTACAATAATTAGAAAATAATAAATATAGAAAACGAAATACATCTAACATACAGATAATTGTTGTCAATAAGAGAACAACAACTTTAAAAAAAAAAAAAAAACAGAAGAAGAAAAAAACTGGACATGTAACTCAAGAAAAATTTCCAGAAACAAAAGATTTAAGTCTATAGATTGTAAGAATTCAGCCATGTCTACACATTCTAGTGAAGTCAGTGAACTATGAAGATAAAAAAATTCTTTTGGCATCTAGTCAAATAAAATCAACTCACCTATAATGTTGAAAAGAATCTGGCTGACTTTAAACTTCCACATATCAACATTCAACATACAAGTTAGAGGAGCAATGCCTATAAAGACTTTAGAAAATGAAAGCGTGAAGAATTTTATACCCATAGACTTCTCTGGTGGTTCAGTGGTTAAGAATCTGCCTGCCAATGCAGGGGACACGGGTTCGAGCCCTGGTCTGGGAAGATCCCACATGCAGCGGAGCAACTAAGCCCGTGCACCACAACTACTGAGCCTGCGCTCTAGAGCCCGCGAGCCACAACTACTGAGCCTGCGTGCCACAACTACTGAAGCCCGCATGCCTAGAGCCAATGCTCTGCAACAAGAGAAGCCACTGCAGTGAGAAGCCTGTGCACCGCAACGAAGAGTAGCCCCCGCTTGCCGCAACTAGAGAAAGCCCGCACATAGCAACAAAGACCCAGTGCAGCCAAAAATAAATAAATAAATTTTTTTAAAAAAAGAATTTTATACCCAGCTAAACTGTTGTTCAAAATTAATGCAAGAGACATATGTTTTTTAAATGCAGTAACTCAGGGAATAATTTCCATTCACCCTTCTTGAGGAAATTTTTATTAAAGGATGAAATATAAGTAACTAAGAGATGAATGCGTAAACTATACCAAAGGTATTGACAGTGAGTAATAAATTCACTCAGCTCTAGAAATGCATTTTAAACAACTGTGGGGATTATAGTTACAGAATAAAATGTAAATGTTATAAACTATTAAAAGGGTTAAAGATAATAGAAATAGGAAAGGTAGATGAAAGTTAAAAAAAAATCTTTAAAAGCTGAAAGATCAAGTGTTAAAGATATACTTATATTTAAAAGTATAAAACATAAGCACTAGAACTAAAAAACAATATGAACTAAAATTTTAGTTCCTAAACGGAAAGTAGGAAAAAGTAGAAGTGTAATTTTGATATTGCTTAGCGGGGAGACCACTATCTAAAGAAATGCTAGCTAAATGCTATCTAAAGAAATGTAGGGGGACTTCTCTGGTGGTCCAGTGGTTAAGGCTCCACGCTTCCAATGCAAGGGGCGTAGGTTTGATCCCTGGTCAGGGAACTAAGATCCCACATGCTGTGCAGTAAGGCCAAATGAATAAATAAATAAATAAAATAACATTTTAGAAAAAAAAGAAATGGACGATTACATTTGCTAGGTAAAACTATACGTTTAATAGTATCCACAAGAAGAACAAAATTTAGAAGAAAACAAGCACAAAACAACTTAATTCACAATTAAGTAAAGGAAAACACAATTAAAATGCAACAAAAAAAAACCCACAATCCATATAATGATTTAAGATAAGGGAGAAAAGAGTATATTGGTTCTGTCATGTTTTATAAGACCAAACATCTTTCCAATCAATAAATGTAAAGAGCCTAAATCCAACCAGTTAAAAGAAGAGAGAACGTTACAATGGATCACAAAGCAAAACTCAACCACTAGAAATAAAAGGACATAGGCAAATGTAATTTCTTTTAAGAAATCATAAGTGTAATTTAAATTATAAAGTATATCCACAATGAGGATGAAGACTGAATAACTGTGAATATCTATATTGCAATAACATAGCATCAAAATCAATGAGACAGAAATGACAGGGTTCATGGGCCAAAGAGAAATATTTGTAGATGGAGACTTTAATTCACATCTCTTAAGCCACGGCAGATTAAGTGAATAAAAGTAAGGATACGGACTACTTAAAAACATAATTTAAAAGGTAGATGTAATTGATGTATTTTAAACTCTAAAACTTGAGACTATAGCTTTTAAAATATATTTCGAACATGCACAGAAACCGAATATATATTACCCCACAGAGAAAATCTTAATAATCAAAAAGTAGAAATAGTACTGATACCATTCTCCAATAAAATTAAAAACAAAACTAGGACACTAATGTAGCAAAAAGTACTACCTGAAGAAATTTTAAATCCTTCTTTTAAAACTCTTGGGTCAATGTTCATTGCAGCACTATTTACAATAGCCAGGACATGGAACCAACCTAAACATCCATCGACAGATGAATGGATAAAGAAGATGTGGCACATATATACAATGGAATATTACTCAGCCATAAAAAGAAGCAAAACTGAGTTATTTGTAGTGAGGTGGATGGACCTAGAGTCTGTCATACAGAGTGAAGTAAGTCAGAAAGAGAAAAACATATACCGTATGCTAACGTATACATATGGAATCTTAAAAAAAAAAAATGGTACTGATGAACCTAGTTGCAGGGCAGGAATAAAGAGGCAGACATACTGGGAAGATCCCACATGCCGCGGAGCAACCAGGCCCGTGAGCCACAATTGCTGAGCCTGCGCGTCTGGAGCCTGTGCTCCGCAACAAGAGAGGCCGCGATGGTGAGAGGCCTGTGCACCGCGATGAAGAGTGGCCCCCACTTGCCGCAACTGGAGAAAGCCCTCGCACAGAAATGAAGACCCAACACAGCCATAAATAAATAAATAAATAAATAAAATACTTGTTGAAAACTCAAGGAAAATCAAGTTTCAACACCTTAGATTTAAAAAAAAAAGAAAAAAGAAAAAAGAGGCAGACATAGAGAATGGACTTGAGGACACGGGGTGGGAGGGCGAAGTGAGAGTAGCGTCGATGTATATACACTACCGAATGTAAAATTGTTGGCTGGTGGGAAGCAGCAGCATAGCACAGGGAGATTGGCTCCGTGCTTTGCGTTGACCTAGAGGGGTGGGATAGGGAGGATGGGAGGGAGGCTCAAGAGGGAGGGGATATGGGGACATGTGTATGCATATGGCTGATTCGCTTTGTTGTGCAACAGAAATTAACACGGTATTGTGAAGCAATTATACTCCAATAAAGATCTATTAAAAATAATTTTTTTTAATTAAAGTTGCTGAAAAAAATCAGAAAAACAAAACAAAACAAAACAAAAAAAAGAAAAACTCGGGTCAAAAAAGAAATCAATACTAAATAGAAAATAATTATTATTAATTATTATTTCTATTATTTAATAGAAATTAGTAATGTAAGCATTACATATGGATACATCTAAAGCAATAATCAGAGTAAACTTCTTTAAATACTTAAATTATCTTAAATTAATGAACTTTAAAGAATTAAAATAAATTAATTAAATATCCAATCAAGAAAGTAGATAAATAACAAGAAAATAAATTTAGGGAGGAGAGCAGGAATGAATATAAATAAAGGGAAAAGCAAATGTAAATTAATTAGGAAAGAGAAAAAAATGGTATAACTACTGAATCCAGAAGCTGTATCTGGAAGAATTATATAATAGAAAATTGGTTGCTTCCTATAAAAACAAACAAACACAAAGATTGGGAGAGAAAGTACAGATAGACAAAACAGGAAATGAGAATGGGGAAGAAACTACAGTTACAAGAGAAATTTTAAAACATACAATAAATGAATTTTGAACAAATACAAAGTGTATACAATTAAATTTTAAAACATAGGTAAGACAGTACTCTGAGAAATAAAAATCATCAAAACTGACCCTAGAAGAGAAATAAATCTAAATAATTAAATAACTGTAAAAGAGAAATGTGTCTAAGAGTGACACCAAAAAGCAACAGTTCCCAATCATTTCACAGAGGAATTCTACCAAACCTATATGGAACAGTTAACTCTAATACTGATTAAACTGTTCCAGAGCAAAGAAAACGAAGGATATTTCCAAATTATTTTTATAAACTATCATAACATTGTCTCCAAATTCTCACAGAGATGGCATATAGTAATGAAACTACAGATTGATCCCATATTAATTGAAATCCTAATAAACAGAACTTTGCAGTACACTGAAAGAACAAACACAATGACCAAATAGGATATATTTTAAGAATGCAAGGATGGTTCAATATTAGGGAATTATTAATATAATTTTCCATATTAATAAATCAAAAGAGAAAAATCATATATGACGTCCATAAATTCTGAGAAGATATTTGATAAATTCAGTATTTATTATGTATTAAAGTTCTTAATGAAATAAGAATATATGGGCCCCTCCTTAAATGACAGACTATATTCGCAGTTCAAAAGGCAACATCTTTCTTAAAGGGGAAACACTGGAAGAATTCCCATTGAAGTCAAGAATAAAAGGAGCCA
Organism: Balaenoptera physalus; assembly: GCF_965194825.1. Lineage (NCBI taxonomy): Eukaryota > Metazoa > Chordata > Mammalia > Artiodactyla > Balaenopteridae > Balaenoptera > Balaenoptera physalus. The sequence goes on from NC_138890.1 coordinate 65,111,457, forward strand.
AAAAAATGTCAACAGCCTTCTTATAAACACAATGAATTAGAAAATACACTGGAAGAAAAGTTCCCATCTAAAATGGCACCAAAAATTATCTAGGAGTAACCTTAATAAGAAATGCATAAATTCTACATGCAAAAAACTTTAAACCACTACTAAAAAATAGGTGGTGGCGCGGTGGTTAAGAATCCGCCTGCCATTGCAGGAGACACGGGTTTGAGCCCTGGTCCGGGAAGATCCCACATGCCACGGAGCAACTGAGCCTGTGCGCCACAACTAGAGCCTGCGCTCTAGAGCCCGTGAGCCACAACTACTGAACCCACGTGCCACAACTACTGAAGCCCGTGCGCCTGGAGCCCGTGCTCCACAACAAAAGAAGCCACCACAATGAGAAGCCCGCGCACCGCAACGAAGGGTAGCCCCCGCTCGCCACAACTAGAGAAAGCCCGCGCACAGCAACGAAGACCTAACGCAGCCAAAAATAAATAAAAATAAATAAATAAAATTTTTAAAAATAGATAAATCTTACTACACTAAATTTTTTTCTGTGTGACAATAAAAGTCAACAAATTAAAAGACAACAAACTGTATTTGCAGTATACATTTCCTTAGCATATCAAGAGATCTTATACAAATTAATAAGAAAAAGACCAAACACCCAATTTTTTCTAAGTGGGCAAAGGACATAATAGATAACAGAGAAAAGAAATCAAATGGTTCTTAAACATAGAAACTGCTCCATCTCATATGTAAGAGGAGTACAAATTAAAATAAGTTATATGTCAATTTTATCTCAATAAATCGGGGTGGAGGGAACTAAGTTAAACCTATCAGTTTGGCAAAGATCAAAAAGTTTGATAATATTCTGTTAGTGAAGATACAGGAGAAAAGGCACTCTCATATTTTTGGTGAAAATAAATTGATATAACAATCACTATGGAATAGAATACAACAACATTTATCAAAATTAAAAATGCCTATGCCCTTAGGAAAAAATATGATTACGTCTTTTGGCCAAGCAATTCCACTTCTAGGAATTTGTCCTGCAGACATACTCACACATAAATTACAAGAATGGTCACTGCAGCACAGCCTGTACAGCGACAGTCTCGAAAGAGCCAAATGTCCATCAATAGAGAGCTGATTAAAATGTATTATGGTAGGGCTTCCCTGGTGGCACAGTGGTTGAGAATCTGCCTGCCAATGCAGGGGACACAGGTTCGAGCCCTGGTCTGGGAAGATCCCACATGCCGCGGAGCAACTGGGCCCGTGAGCCACAATTACTGAGCCTGCGCGTCTGGAGCCTGTGCTCGGCAGCAAGAGAGGTCACGATAGTGAGAGGCCCGCGCACCGTGATGAAGAGTGGCCCCCGCTCGCCGCAACTAGAGAAAGCCCTCTCACAGAAACGAAAACCCAACACAGCCATAAATAAATAAATAAATAAAATTTTAAAAAAAAAATGTATTATGGTACATTTATTCACTGGAATACTATGTAGCCATTAAGAAGAAAGAGAAAACTCTTTATCCTCTGACTAGAAATACCTCCGAGATATATTACTAAATGGGAAAAAATGCATAACAATAGTCTATAAATTGTATAAAAAGAAAAGAAAAGAAAGTATCTGCATTAATATCTCTGGAATGATATATAAGGATCTGGGAATAGTGAATGATGGGGGGTGGAGAGGGAGAACTGGGTGGTTGAGAATCAGGAACAGGAAGAGGCTTACTATACTCCTTGGTACCTTTTGACTTTTGAACCAATATATACATGATCTACTTTAAAAGTTAGTCAGCTTGGGAAAAAATGAAGAAGCCATGCAAATGAAGGTCTCACTGTAAAGGGAGCTGGGATCCTGCGATGTATGTATGTAACCTGGTTCATATTAAAATATTTTGGCTCACATTAACTTCTTAACATATGCCTACCTGTTTAGGTGGGTTTTTAGTGCCAATTTATAGCATAGTTTGTCTATGAGCCATGTTCTGTTGAGCCACGGCCATTTCAAACAAACATATGTCCAACAAATAGCATATAATGGCTGATAATGGTTTCAGTCTTTCCTCTATTGCAAATTACAAACGTTTTATGAACAAGTCCATGAATGCATGATGAAGTATGACTTTTTAAGTCACTCTGCCATTTTATGGAATGTAAGCATTACAATCACAGTAAATTGGGCCAATGAAGTTTGTCATTTGGAAATCTCCAAACCATCAGCAATTAAAAGATTTTTCCATGAACCCCCAAATCAAGTATTCTTTGGGAAGTTTAATTTTTCTTAAAGTTCCTTTTGTTTCAGTTTATTCCATGAAAATATGAAAGACTATCAGATGCACAAAACCGAAACAAAAATCCTGTATTGATCTGTGAAATGTTTAACAGCACCCTGAATTTAAAACGCAGCTTCAGTCCAAACAACATGATTTATTAAAGTTCTAAGACTTAACTTCTAGCACATATTTACAATATGAATCTGTCATTACTCAGAGCAATTCTCTTTGATATGTTCTTTAAATCAGCTGCCTTTTATATTTTGATTATAGACTATTTTAATTATGCACTAAAAAAGAACATATCTCCCACTAAGAAAATGAGCACCAGCAACTCCAAAGTAATTTCCCCAGTACAATCTCCATTAAGCCTCTAAATACTTCCTTTACTAATTCAATGAATTAGAACTCTATTGTTTATGAATCACCTTTATGTTTGTAGGCCTATAACCCTTCTTTTATAAAATACAATTGCTATGGAAGGAAACGATATTTATGTCTGATTAGAAATGAAAACACTATTACATAAATCAGTTTGGGCATTTCTTCACGTCTTGAAACATGATCGGCAATTTAGTCTAATTGGTGATCAAGGAAACTATCTTGTGATCAATTAAAGTAATTACCAAATTCCGGCAACACAACCTACCTTAATTTCAGCTAGAGTCTGCACTTCTTCAACTTTAATTAAAAATAATGAAAATTATTAAGCAAAATGCACAGCAAGATCATTGCCAAGCACGCACATGTCACAGGACAGGACCTTCCCTTGGTGTTGGTGACTGATCAATCACATAAACATTGCTTGGTGCACCAAGGAAAGGCATTCTTTGCCCCCAGAATATGATTACATGTCTCACGATGACTTTCTCTGAAAAACACTCAACTGTTCTAGCCACTGCAAAGGGAACATCAGATCTTAATCTGCAGGCAACAGACGAATATTCTCAACTTGCAACAGGAGAAATGTGAGGAGCAGATCCAACCAAAGATGTGTTTGATCATGCTTTTTTTCTCCAAACTGTCACTGGTATTTTGACACAGTGGTCAATTGCAGAGACTTTAGGGTCAGAGGCCTAGGTTCAAGTCCTGGCTCTGCTATTCACTAGCTATGTGACCTCAGAGACATTGCTTAACATTTGAAATGAGTCTCAGTTTCCTCATATGTTTAAAGGGGATAATTCATGTAACAAACTTTACAGTATGACAGGCATTCTATTAGGCACTCAGTTAATGCTAGTGTTTATTATCATCAACAACACTTTAACATTATAGTGTCTATGGCCTGGAAAGGAAGAATTCCTTTCCAAACCCAGTACAAGAACAACAGGAAGGCCAAAGAAATCCACCTTTGCAAGGCTGAGAAAACCAGAAACATATTTAGAACGGTTTCTCGATGTATCCTCAGAAGATTTCCAGTGGAACTGGCAATCTGTCAGTGAGCTTCTTAGCCAAACAGGTGACTCACATCTCCTTGAGAAGCCAAACTAAAGGCCTTGCCTGCAGACCATCCCCTAGGCAGTCCGGTGTGTGTGTGTCTGGGCAGACAACCCCCGCCGATCCAGGGCCCCTAGGCTACCTGCCTTCTACGCGCTCTACTGCAGAGCCCAACATTTCCAACAACTCAGGCCAAGAATACCCAACTCTGAAGCTAAAACTGGCTTCCCCAGGCACTTGAGACAATGTCCACAAGCTACTGAAAGAGCAGCCCGCTCTTCTGTGCCTTAGGCTGAATTAGTGCCCCCTCAGTTGTGGCAATAAGTACACCACCTGTGAGATAGCACACTCACTTCTAAACATTACTTTCAAAAGCTGTACTCACAGAGCCATAATATTTTAGAGCCGTTAAAATAAGTTCCTAAGTCACCACTTTTTTTGCAATAATCATAATATCCTAATTAGGCCACTTTGAAAAATAAGGCAGCTCTTTTAGCTAATTACATGGTACTACCCTCAATGTATACTGTTAAATGAAAAAGCAAGGTGCAAAACAGTTTTCTTTGCAGAATCAGGATTTATAATTACATTAGTAAACTCCCCCTGGATTCCTAGGGAGACTACTGTTTGATAAAGGTCTACTACTATGAATCCACTCTTCTCAAGGCATCAGAGTTAAGCAACATAAACACCTGTACACACAATTTTACCTAAGAGTCCTTCGTTTTTGTTCCATTTTCAGTGAAACTTCTCTAACTAGATAAGTTTCACACAGCTTTCTGTGCCAAAAAGACGTTCTGACCAAGATGACCACAAGCTGAGAATACCTCTTCCCTGAAAAGACACCACTCATTTCCGAATTCCTCTGCACATATATTTAAATTACATTTCCCCATATCATCATCAGCTACTACTGGGCAGACCAACAGCTAAATCTGATTAGCTCTTTCTAGAGTTTCTCACAATCCTTTAGTTTTGCTCTCTTGGAATCAGCACATTTCACCAGCTTTCTATCCATCCTTTCCCCCTAAAGCAGACCAAAACAATGGTTTCAAAATCACCCGAGATGAATCCACCAGAGAAGCCATTAACACTGATTTCCCTAATGTCAAAATAACTTCTGATGCCTCACTGTTCACTGCTGCTATTCATTATTGCCAATCAGTTGCCTCAGAAAAGTCCTGTTGGAGGTTTTCTTTCCTAATCTGCTGATAATCCATATTTATTAGCTTTCAGGAGTCTTACGGGGGAGAGGTATGGCAAAGACTACCAAGGTTTTTTGTTTGTTTTGTTTTAGCAACCCTGTAAGAATTACAATTTACACTCCTTCATATTGTGATCATTATAAAATTTATAAAAATTCAAATTTATATAGAAAAATATCCCTAGGCTTCAACTTCATGCATCCAAACCACTACGATATATGGAGTATCTGGCCAAATACATTTTTTTTAATGGAATAAAAAATTGGAATAATATGCAAAATGGCAGTCTACTCCCTATCTTTTCTTCTTTATAATCAACTGGTTCCTTTTAAGAGATGCAACTAGTACTTACACTATATAATTCCAGTTTATATCTGACGGGAAACTGCCTTGCCTTATTATATATATAAGGTTGTATATGCACCTAACTTTAAAAAGAGAAAGAGAGAAAAGACAAAATGGTTTCTTTCTGCCCAAACTGGGATGTGTTCTATTAAACTGAAAGTCAAGATCCGGTAACAATAACCAAAAGGGTGGAGGAAGAAAACAAGGGCTCAGGGCAAAAAGAACACCCACTCCCCTACCATCTGGGCGTGGGGACACTCAAAAAGCATTTTAAAGAAACAAAGCAGTATCTGATCTGGCTTAATGGTACAGTAAATACATTTTCTACAAGCGGTGCACATTTTGTAAAACAGTCTCATTCCACTTCACAAAATATCCGATGGTATAAAAAGGTCTGCACATTGGTGAATTCATACTTATCCTTTCTTTTACTTATTTTTAAACAAGAATCAAGTCTCCTTGTAAGAGTTTTTAGGTACAGTTTTAGCAACATTTGCCAATATCTTCTGTAGGAAAAATACATCACCCAAATATTCAAGCCCCATCAGACATCCTGATCATTCCACAGAGGACATCCAGTGATAGACGGCTGCAATGCATCACTGGAAGAAAACAGCCTGCCAGACCCGCTTCTCAGAAAACGATGCCAATCCAGAAGAAGCCCGCTGTGGAAACACACCGTCCCATAAGTCGTCTGTATTTATTTGTTTCAAAGTGCACACACAGGCTATGAACTTGGAAAGGTCCCTGAACCTGTCAGTCTTCAGACACTGAGCTGAAGCAAACCACAAATATATTCCGAATTTATCCTCAATCTGTTATGATGAGGCTTAAGGAGAGCTCTCTTCCTACCCTTACTGATTGAAACTAGGTACTTTTTTGGTTTTGTGTTCTAAACAGTATTACTAAAGAATTAAAAGAAAAATATCAGGGCTTGAGGCACAAAGAGAGTAAAAAAAGCTTAGCACTTACCCTATTTTTGGTATCAAAAGATCACAAGGTCTGCTGGGGGGTGTCATCGTATCCCGAAAAGTTCTAATCCCAGCTCTGCCTCATTCTATGGCCTTAAGCAAATCCTAAATCTGTCTCACTTCTCCCAGCCTTTGTAAATCGGAGGCTCTACTACTTCTTAAGTTCACTGTAAGTGTACGGAGGTCTCATAAGAACACGCAGAGTGCTTTGCACAAAAAATGTGCTACTGTGGAACACTGAAAAGGGTCCAATTTGCTTGAATCCTACACAAAGTAATTTTACTCCATTTTTTTAATCTAGAAAATTTGCTCTGTGTAGCCAAATAAATTTAGATGCATCCTGAATACAAATGAAAAACTCTCTGTGTTTAAAATTCACAAATAACTCTAATAACTGAGAAGACAGTAATGAATAGAGGAAACATTTAAAAGAATAAATGGTTACTTAAATCAATTCTTTTTGTAATATTCTTACATAAATTACCTTAACTTCAGCTGTTGATCAAGTAGGGTTTTGGGGTTTGGGTTGGTTTTTTGCTTTTTTTAAAATAACTCACAAAATCCTGAAAGAAAAAAAAACGGTTTGTTTTCCTTGGCGTATGTAAATGGGAAAGTTTTTCTCCTCCTTAGAGCAGGCTCCCATACGGTTCCACCACAGAGCAGTTGCCTTCTCTGTGCAGGTGAGGGCTGACGGGCAGGCAGCACACAGCAAAGCTCCATCTCCGCACCAAGACCTGCACAGCTCACTTACAATCCCATCAGAGGAAAAGAACACAACTAGCTCTAAAACACTAGGACAAAGAAAGCATACAGATCCTGATGGAGTGAGAGTGCTTTGCCATTTGATGCAACTGCGAAAGAGAAATTCTTCCCTTTTGTTTTTATAAGTTTATTATTTCATACCTATGCAAATCATACTTTATATATTAGGCAATAATATTTGAGAAATACTCAAGTCAAATTAAAGGCTTCAATAGCCTTGCCAAAAGCACTGTGATTTTCCTATAAAAAAATTATTCCAATTTGTTGATCTTACATAGGATGAAACATACTGTAACAATCTTCATAATTTATGTCCTGTTGGGACACAATGATTTAAAGTAACATAATACAGAGCCGCATCATGGCTAATCTAAACCACCTGACCAGATAAACACCAGCTTCCCTTCTCTCTTCAGCAAGGGCATTTCTGTTTATTGTCATATCATTTCCTCATTCTAGGAACATGCAGAATAAATGCAGCCAACCTGCATTTCAGTGGGAGGCTGAGCTGGCCTTTCCCATGTCAGGAGGTTTGTGCGCACACAGGTACCAGTACAATGTCAAGGGCTTACAAGACAGAAAACAATCCAAGAATTCCACCCTCAAAATCATTTACAGTGAAGCAAATATGGATTCATCCAGTACAATCTGGACCAGGTGTGGTGTTATAAACCACAATCTTTGGGCTTTTTTTTTTTTTATAATGTCACTGAAGAGGTAATTTTTTAAAACAAATTATGGGGCTTACTATGAGCCAAATTTTTATAAATGCTTCAATCATGCCTCTTGCCATGCTCACAGGCACTCATGATCTGATTAACCAAACTGAAATGCCCAAATTAACCAACATATTTTGGGGAGGAGGAATCTTGATAGAAGAGAAAGACAAAGAACCCATATACAGCACTAACCATGGCCATTTCTGGTACACAACTGCACAGGCAGATTTCAAATTGTGAGGTTTCTCCAGGGTCCAAATCCCTTCGCCCTCCTCCCATATGCAAACCTTACTGGGCAGAGGGAGGTTTTCAGGGGGACTTAAGGGAAGGTTTAAAGTTTCAATCGTGAAAGAAAAAGTGCAGGAACACATGTGCATTCAGCAGATAACAATTCACTGAAAATATTTTAAATCAAAACAAAACGCCTGTCTGACCAAATTTTTATAAACTTGGTTGGGGAAGAGGAAAACAAACAATTGTATAAGGGTGGTTTCAAATATTGCTTTCTGCTATTACTGAGAATTTTCAAAGCTTTTCATGCTCCATTGGAAACAGCTCTGCTTCACAAGCTGTTCTGGTTGGTCCAGCCAAAGAAATCGTCTGATACACTTTATTATAAGTTTATCGATTTGCTTACCCAGGCAAATATATTTAATTATCTTTGCCCATGAAGACCAGTGTAAAATAGGATTCCTCCACTGAAAGCAATGAGATTACTTAAACACAAGTGGATGAGACAGAACTAGCAGATACTAGGCAACTGCATCCCAACCCCAGCTCCACTGAAGTCCACACTACAACATCCTAACTCAAGTCCACCAGTCCCTGAATGCGCAGAAGCTAAGCCAACTTGACTAGCACCATTTCTCAGTCTCACCCGTATCTGCAGAGGAAAGGAGACAGCAAGTAGTTACATTTCTATCACAATCTGGAGCTTTTTTGATTTGCGAAATTAAAGGGAAAATACCATTTTGGAATATCCTTTTTCAGGCAATAGACATAAAATAACTTAGGTTTGAACACTATTGCACATTTATAAAAATTTAAGGTAATAAATTACAAATCTGCAGTATCATGGGTGACATTCCAAGTAAGTGCTATCAACAGTGAATTGTGGTAAAAAGTAGATCTTTTCTGCCCTAAAGTACTCACTACCTGGACTGAGGCCCCACTTGCACTCCATCTTTGCACCTTATGTACACCCTCGCAGATTTCCAGAACCACTTCAAAATCAGCTCATGCTGCTCTGAAGTCACAAGGGCTTAGGTCACCATGTCACTGGCTTCATGCATGGACAGGGGTTCTCTAAGGACAAAGAGCCTTGTCACTGGGCTACTATGTGACTGTCCCCAAGCCCTGACCTTTGCACAATCCTGAACCTTAATTTTTTATTAATCTGTATACCAGAAGGTTATCCCAGCAATTCCATTTTTAGATCTATACCTTAAGGACACTCTCACACCTGTCCACAAGGAAATATAAGGATGCATGTTACAAAACTTCCTGTAGTAATGAACATCAGAAAGAACAAATACCCATCAATAGGGAAATAGATCAACTGTGGGTAACTTATTTAATTTTTAAATTGATTTGCAGAGGAAAAGAACATTTTAAAAACACACTTAAAAAAAATTTTTTTTAATTTAAAAAACTAAAAAAAACAAAACACGTCTACTGTAACAGAAGCATACAATGAGATGTAAAGACTATCAGTCCAAGAATCCAAAACCTGGGTTCTAGACCCAGACCTTGAGCAAGCTACATGTCTTGGCTAGGTTCAGATTCCCATCTGGACATAGGGAGATGATGTGTACCAACTGCATAGCACAGTGCCCTCACACACACAGTCAAGTTCAATGAAAAAGAATATTAGCTAATAAGAACAGCAGCAGCATACAATGGAATAACTACACAGCCATAAAAAATAATGAAATAATGCCATGTGCAGCAACAACATGGATGGACCTAGAGATTATCATACTAAGTGAAGTAAGTCAGAAAGAGAAAAACAAATACCGTATGCTATCACTTATATGTGGAATCTAAAATATGACACAAATAATAATAAAATAAAATATGTCACAAAGGAACTTATCTACGAAACAGAAACGGAGTCACAGACATAAAGAACAGACTTGTGCTCACCAAGGAGGAAGGGGGGTGGGGGAAGGATGGAATGGGAGTTTGGGGTGAGCAGATGCAAACTATTATATAGAGGATGGATACACGACAAGGTCCTACTGTATAGCACAGGGAACCATATTCAATATCCTGTGATAAACCATAACGGAAAAAAATATGAAAAAGAGTACACATATATGTATAACTGAATCACTTTGCTGTATAGCCAAAATTAACACAACAATGTAAACAACTATACTTCAATAAATTTTTAAATGATAACAATAATAATAATAATAGCACCACCTAATAGCCACAAGGAACAATTTACCTCTGATTACTTCCTGATTATTTCAGCATTAACCATAAATTGTTTTATCATTTACTTGGATACACCTGAGTAGACTCCTTTCTGATTAAGCAGCACCCTCTGAACATAATTAATTCTTGCTGACTGTGTACGGATCATAGTCTATCGCAGGGGCTGAAATACCACTGATTCTCACTGTTCCATTCTGGATAAAGAAGGAAAGGGGAAAACCCAAAGGGCATTTAAAAAAACAACCACTCCAGGCCAGGCATTCACACAACCCCGCAAACAGGCTGACCCTTCCTGTTTTGCAGAGGAGAGAACTGAGGCTCCAAGATGAGTCAACCACCTAACAAAAAGTGAGGCTGGGATTCGAATTCAAGCATGCCCAACTCCAAAGCCTCTGTGTGGGTTCAGGACAAATCTCTCACGTCAGATTATACTTTTTCCATTTCTTCCTTTTACCTAAAAGCTAATTATAGCAAAACTAAGTTTCCTGTAATTTTTATTCTAAAAACTTAATTACAAGAGAAAAATAAAGCATTATAGAAGGTTTAGAGAAAGAAGTAAAAAACTATTATATATTTTGTTTTTATTTTTTCCCTGTGCCCTTTTTCCCACAACTGTCATGATAATATTCTTTTATACTGTGGATCCTGAACCATCTTATTACATTAAAACATCCTACCCATTTTCCATGTGGCTCCATGGTCTTCTTTACTTATTTTTAGAAGCTGCATAGAATGGATAACTTTCTCTTATAGAAACTATTTCACGTAAATAGTTCAATCATGTAGAAGAGAGACATGTATACAAATACGTCTTTTTAAGCCAAGCCTTCTGAACATAGATTCTTTTTTTTAACTGAAGTACAGTTTATTTATGTTTCACGTGTACAGCAAAGTGATTCAGTTGTGTGTATATATATATATTCTTTTTCAGATTCTTTTCCATTATAGGTTATTACAAGACATTGAAAAGATTCTTTGAATTCTCTAACAATGCACATTGTGGAATTTCAGAGGTAAAACTGAGGAACAACTGTATAACTGGGGGTTTATGGAACAAATGAGAAGCCTTTTTTTAAATCCTTTTTTTCAAAGTCCAGTGAGAACAGTAGACTGCATAATAAAGTCTTCTTTAACTGAGCGCTTATTAAAGCAACCGATTAGTTCAGGTATTAACTGTCTGCTGTGCCAAAACCATGACAACTGAAACTGTTAGAACAAATACTCCACCCACCAAACTGGAAACGGCAGGGTCATCAAACCCTCCAGTGTGCAGGCAGTGTGCCCTGTGGAAAGATCCCCAGAGTAGCCTTCTCTGGGACCCGAGTTCTTATCCTCAAATATTTCTCCCAGCCACATGTGACTGTGGGCACACCACCCAACTTTCTTTTTTTCCCTTTTTTTTTTTTTTTGGCGGCGCAACGCGGCTTATGAGATCTTAGTTTCCCAACCAGGGATCGAACCCGGGCCCCCGGCAGTGAGAGCACGGAGCACTACCTGCTGGTGGGAAATTCCCACCACCCAACTTTCACACTGAGCTCCCCAATTTGCCCAGGAGAAGACTACTCACTGAGGGGCAGAGAGAAGGCCCAGGAGTCAGGATACAAAAGAGCTCTGTTTTCGTCTTTAGTGCCTAGAGAACAGAGTACTGCTCTGAAATGACCTGCATCTTAAGTTCTCAAAATTATGATATTGGTTGAGTTTCATAATGAAGTCAAAGTCTCCATTACCCTCTTGGTTTGCCTAATCTCCCTCAAGCACCCAGTGAAAACTTGGGGCCATGCCTACCCTGGTTTCTGAGATGTATTCTTCATGGAAACCTTGAGAGTTATGGCCAGTTGCAAATCCCGGGTTATAATAAAACAAAAAATATGCTTATCTGTAAATATGGGGAGTGGGCATGAGGTCAGAAATAAACAGGGGGTGGTTCTGAAAGAAAGGCACAATCCAGAGAGCCATGTTTCACGAGACCAACAGGGTCGGAACTGGCAGGGACTGTAGCCCAAATCCCCAAGGCTCAGAAAAACATGCCTTACGATTTTTAGTTTGAATTTGTTTTCTTTACAAAAAAAGGTGTGCTGCTTTAACTTTAAATCTCTCTGGACTCATGCAGTATGATATGGAAAAGTGCCCGAAAAGTCCTGTGATACAGAAAGACCCAGAAGGGAAAGTGAGAACTCCCACCTTGGATAGTTACTGCTCCCTCTCAGCCCTGGCCTCCTCACGTGGGAGGAGGAGGGTAGACCAGTGATGGCAGGGCTCCTCCCACTGTGTGACGACGACCAGCATAAGGAGATAAGTGCTGTGTTCCCTGGTGATAAAAAAAAACAAAAAGGATTCTTCTCATTGCACGGACTGGGGTTTTCCTAAGCCAGCAACCATATTGTTTAGGAAGTGAGAGTTTGTTTCTTCATGGTAGTTAGGAAAGAACCTAGAGTTCTCTGTCTGGCATAAATGACCTATTTGGGACCTCAGAAGTGTTTTTACAAGCTCCAGTAGAACTTTAAGGTAGTTAAGTGTCCAATTTATCTTTCAGTTTCATATATTGTGAGAGCAGACCCCAAGTCACAAATGTCTGTCTCAGCCTTTCACAGAGAGCACTTTTGAACCACCTTATGTGTTTTTCTTATGTGTTTGTTTCCTTCTTTAGATGCATCAGAGGTTTTAGGCCTAGAGACTGTGTCTTCACACGATAGATGCTGCACAGGATTTAAGTGGTCTCTGTGTTTTGGCACAGACTGGGGCGCTCTGCATCACCCTTTCTCCTGACTGCCTCAGATTTTGGTAAAACCCCCGTCAAAAATGATGAAGGTTCCTACGACCCAGAAGATGCCCCTTACATATTACACAGGCATTAACAGGTTATGGATACAAGGTTCTAAAAATTCCAGAATCTCAAAAACAAAACAGAAACAAAATCCAAAACCTGAATATAAGAAAATCATGACTACATTAATATGAGCATGTAATAAAGTTAGAAATTCTATCTGGCCACCTTCTTATTGTGTACCACTTGCTAAGAAGGCAGGGCCATACTGAATAATGACAACTAAAAGACACATATGCCTTTTTTAGAAGGTTCAAGGTTGGTGTTTTCTCTCAAAATTCAATACTATTCAGTATTTTCTTCCAATATATTTCCTTTAAACATCAAATATGGTCAGGTATATTCCAAATAAGATTTTTTTTTAAAGACTAAAAGGATACTTATAATAATGGATTTAAGAAAAATCTGCTCACAAATCCGACAATAGAGAAAATGAAGGTTAAATTATTATAGCCAGCATTTATATCATTCCATTTAAATAAAGTTTTTTGATTTTAGAAGTAGAGGTAGGCTCTATTTTATTTTAAAATTTTCAAAAATTAACGCTAAATAAAGAGGGTTTTTTTCTTTTTGGTGCAACACCTTTCTTTTGCCACTTATAATTTTATGAGTTAGTAATAAATGACTTTGGTTACATCAAAACAAATGGGAAATGGTTTGGGTTTTGATGCAATTTTTTAAAAGCTCGTAATAAGTTCCTTTACAGCACTCTAAATATATATTTTTTAAAGTAATTAAAATTTCCAAACATAATGTTTGAATTTCAGACAGAATTCTAGTATTCCTAACTTGACAGCCTCCTAACTCTATTCCTTCCCCCTCTCCGCCCCACACTACCTCAGCTCAGCACCACTTCCCAGCCTCCACTCTCACACAGAAGCAAGTCAAAGGTTAATTTCCATTCTAAGTCAAACTCTAATCCAAACTCTAATCCTGTGCTCCCAAAGTACCCCACCCAATACACAAAACTATCATGCAGTCTTCTCCAAAGTGGGAAGTTCGTAAAAGGGTGACAACACTCGACAAATAGTGAAAATCAGCTATAAAACTCAAAAATTCCACAGATACCCACACCATACTATAGACATAAAATGGTTAGTCAGCGAAAAAACTACTTCAGTATATCTCTACTGCCATTTCTTTGTGAGGAAATGACTTTTAAAAGCTAGTCAAAGAACCATGAGAGGTAAGGCTAACAGAGCCACTGCTGGTTTCACTTCTGGCACCCAGAGTCTATGGCAGCAGTGATGGATCCCAAAACACGCGTGACGATCAACACTGAAAGGTAGCAACATCGTAGGCATGAAGACTCCAGGAACTGCAGACCAGAATCAAAACCTCGAACCCCACACTCACAGAGCTAAATCGTTTCCTCATGTGAGGAAGAGAACTACCACTAACAATTTTTGGAAATAATATTTGAATCTTGGCTCAACTGGATAATTTTGTTCTGCACCAAAACCAATTCCATTCAAATTCCCAAAGTCTATGAGCAGATTCGTACTAATTTCAAGACATAGTTTCCTTCCAAACCCAATGAAATGAAAGGCAGAAACCAGCAAACGAAAAAAAAAAAAAATTAAATAACATATATAAGATGGCTTGCCATTTTATGAAAAACAAATGAAGAATTACACTCACATCACACTGATAAACTGAGAGGCTGCCAGTGGTTTTCAGGGCAGATGTAACATTTTAACAAATGTGATTGTTTGTGAACGAAATAATTCTGATCAAAAACTTAATTGCAGCCAAAGTGAGCCCTGGGCTGTGTCACCATAATCCATTTTGACAGGAAGCAGTGAGTGGAGATTCCTACTGTGAACGGAGCACATGTGAAAGGTCAGCTTTGGCCTGGAACTTCAAAACCGTTAACGTGTAAAACAGTGTGCATTAGAGCCCGGAACGGCTAACCACTGGATTAGCGGATGTCCGCTGTGTGGGTCTGATGTGCTTTTGGCAGGTAATGGTTAATTTGTAAATAGGCAATGTATTGTAACTTTCTTCCTTGCCTCTTCCCAACATTTACCAGCAGAACCCATTCTTAATTAGAGTTCCAGAATATTACAATGTTAGGCTTATAACACGGCCTCATTATAAGAAAGTCCTTGTTTTTGAAATAAAACTTATTTTTAATAATTTAATGAAGGAAAAGTTACATGTATTTTTAAAACGTTTGTTGATATAATGAATGAAAAAATTTTTCATGTAAAATGAATACATTTGTTCACCAATAGCAACTGTATTATAAAAGCCAAAATTTGCCAAATGAGAATTTCATTACAAGAAATGTATAATTTACTCACATATTATAATATGAAAAACTAATTACACAATACTATTTTGCATGGCTTAAAACAAAATTCTAAATAAAAATGCAGTTAATACCAGCTTTCATTTTTCAATGAAACTTATGAAAGAACCAAGCTAAATACTGCCTTATAAGCCAATGCATGCATAAGTGCTTTATACAAATTTAGTGCTATAAAATTGGTTCATTTGGCTTTAAATAAGTCATTTCTCCCATATCTAAACCACTTGAGGTAATATGGCATTAATGAGTGATAAAAGCTGGCACTGTGCACTTCCATTATTATTTCAGGATTTAACTCATTTCTGAGTTGAGGGGAAATAATACTTCTCTCTGAAAATAAGCAGATCTTCTACAATAAGTTTTACTTCTATTCTCAATATCAGCCTTCTAAGGTTGTATCTCTGGCCACTGGACAGATGCAGCTCCTGGGCCCTTTGCAGACTAAATACAGAAATCTTGAAGGTGGCTACATGGCAAGGGTAGCCTCATTGCCAGCAATCTCATGATTCCTATCCCCTTCAGAATGTCCACTGACACCTTTAGAAACAAAATCACATGTGCTACTGGCTGCAATGGAAGGCTGAGGAGAAAAAAGAATCAAGGTCGGCAAAACAAGTTACCAATTTCTTATGTTTCTGCTTTCCATACAGGATCTGAAAACAAAACCTTCAGCATATTTGGAAGATTCAGAATCTCCCTAACAGTCTGCTTCTGAAAGTATGGAATGTACACATTTACCAACCACCTTCCTGGTCTCTAAGCCCTGGGACACAGCCCCTGACCTTTAAGGAGCTTACAGCGCGGTAGGAGAGGGCAGATAATCAGCCATGAAGACCTGGCAAGAAGTAAAGGAGGTAGAGAGGAAGCAAGCAAGAGAGGCTGTGTGAGCAAATGGTGCTGGGCATATCCATCTTATATTTTCACCCCTCTTTTCCACAGATGCAATAGCAAGCCAGATTCACCAGTAGAGCACCTAATTTCCCATAGGAGCTAAATTTATCCTAGGTACACGAATAAAGAAGAGATGTGTAATTCACCAAAAACATATTTTAGAAGGTTCCAAATTGGTCAGTAAGGTATTTTCTTATACTGTTAAGTGACTGATTACACCTGGTAACACTAAGTGTATATAATTTTAGCTTCACTCCTAATCGCTTTTTCCATCACCACAACCTTTTCAGCATAATAATTCTTGGCCACCATTCCACTTCCTTCGTGAGGCTCAGGCTCAAAGAAGCTTACGAACGTCCCTCCAGAAAGATTACCGACAGAGTGGGAAGTGCCCCACACTGAGCTCCAACTTAAAATGGGCATGCCCACTCAGGGTTAGGGACCCTGTGCTGAGGTGCATGCGCCCCACCCTCAGTGTCAACACTTAGGATTCTCTCACTCAGGAGCAAGATTATTGCTAAAGCAATTACAACTACTGATCACGAAAGAGATGCTGCTATTTCTTAGTTGGTTTATATTTGTTTACATGTCTTAAAAACAGATGTCCAGAAGGTTGAACTTATACTTTAATTCAGTTCTGGACTGTGAGCTAAGTTTTCACAAATACAAAGAAATATGTTGTTACCGGTTTCTTTTTAAGGACCCATGTTCTAATGGGAGGACACTGAAGAAATTCATCATTGAATTCTTATTTGTAGGAGCAGATTCTCTGTAACCTGTAAATTATTTTGATTTACGGTGAATCATTATTGTATTCATAAATGCTGAAGAGCTGGTGAACAACATGATATAATGACACCCCAAAATAATTTTATAACTGCAGGTGTGCAAATCATAACATGTGGGAGATGACTCAAAGGATAATGGGGAATAAAACAGTTTAGGAAGGGTCACATAAAGAAGGGAAAGGAGCGAGGGCACGTACCGCAACTTTCCAAGATGTCTTTAAAACCAAACTACTCGTTTAGAGGCAGATGCAGTGGAGCAGTCAGGCATGGGCAGCAGAGTCAACAGTTACATTTAAACAAGCAAAGGCAAAATGCTCCATAATTTACAACAACCCAATCACACTGCTCATTCTTTTGAGGTTAAATGCTACTGACATAAGCTACACCTGAATCCAATCAGTGCAGAGACGTTGAGAAGATTCACACGAAAGGACTAAATTTGTCACAAATGAGTTGGTTTCCGATCTTAATGTAGCCAAGTTGCTTTACTCTGACCTCTATTGAACAAATCAACTTAATGGGCACTAGGAGTGCTATAAAACTTAACAATGGAGTGATTTTTAACTTTTAAAATATAGTTATGAAGCAAAATGTTGGATAGCTTCTACAATACTGGAAATCAAATTAAATCTAGATGTTTTTTAACAGTCTTGACAGATATAATCCTAGTAACCATGTAAATTTATGGTAAGCTGCTGTGATATTAGCCACAGGTGCTACTTTTAATATATGAGCCGCATCTGGCTGGGAATAGAATTTCTCAGAGGACTGAAAATGACCTCACTATCAGACAATGGAAGGGAAAAATCAAGACCACTGTGGCATATAAAAAGCTGAAGATGTGGTCCACAACTAAATATTTCACATAAAATTCATTTTAACTCTGCAGTTGTAGGTTAAAAGATATTATGCTTTCAATATTTAAGAGGCGTAGATATACTTCAACCAAACAGCCAAAAGATTAAGAATGTAAGTCAGTTATGAATACCCTGGCTACGTATATAATACTAGTTTTCCATCCTTTGATCAATGTCGGGAAAAATGATGCACTAAGACTTGAAAAGAAAATTCTTTCATGGTTCCCAAGCACAAAACATGATTAGATACCACCAAGCATACCAAACCAAGATGTAACAATGACTGATCTCTAAGCAGCAACTCTCCAGCGCCTGGCCAACATCACTGGTTGGGTTTTTAAAGTTCTTTGGAGCCATTCATCACACCCAAGAAAACATTCTCATGAGGTGAAATTTTTAAAAAATCATTACAAGTAATCACCATTCTAAGTCTGAGAACCAGCAATATCACCACAGACAAATACAAAGAGAAAACACAAGTTTCTCTTACCTACCCAATTCAAAAATAAAAAGAAGAATATGTATAAAATATACGATTGTTTCCTTTTAAGAAACCCTTTCTGAACCACTCAAAACCCATCATTTGCTAGAGAACTGGCAAGTGTGGAAATGTGATAGAGGATTTACAAAGATTGAATTTCCTATGAAATAACTCTTCCCAAATTAAACAAGCCTTCGTTATCTGAAAAAAATCTCTAAAAGAGAAATATTTCTATGAAAATATTCCCTACACCATTGCCCTAAGCTGTGAGAATGGTAGCTACAAAGCCCTATAACATAACATTTTCCTTCTGACCTTCTCAAGTAACTTGAAGGGCTTGATTTTTTAGCTTCAACAGATCAGTTCAATCTAGATGATGATTTCTATTTACTTTAACAAGTAATTGGATCTATGCCTGATCTCAATGGGCATCAAGATCCTGAGTGTCTTTAGCAAGAAGAACCTGGTAGGATTCCCTGATACTTTTGCGATCAATGGACAGCATTTATATGGAGCATTTAGAAAAGGTAGGCTCACAGAGTCTCATCTGTGGTTAGTTATGATAGAAAGGCACTGGTTAAATTAAATATGGCCTTTCCTTTCAGTGGAATACTCTATATATCCCACCATTAAAAATCATGAAGTAAAATACTTTACTGACAGGGAAAAATGGTCACCATACATAAAGTGAGAAAAAGCAACTGAGCAAAAAAGCATCTACAATATGACTCCAAATATATATACAAACATATGTACATACATACATACTCACAAAATACACATTCACACATACTGCTTTTTAAGTGGGCAGAAGGTATATTTTTCTTCTTTGTACTTTTCTGTGTCTTCCTAATTATAAAACATACTATGCAGTCAGAAAAAAAAAATGTATTTATTAACAAGCTAAACAGACCACACAAACGAAACAGGGTGCTATCATTCCCGTAAGAGAGAGAGGCCTGGCTGATCTCTGCGGGGTATGAGTAATCCGTAAACGTTAAACCCTTCTATTTAAAGCTTGCAATTTTAAACAAATAGGAAGATGGAAGAGACTCATTCTCAAGCTTACACAACAGAATCACAGTTTAAGACATTTAGAATTACAATGGCCCTCTCTTCTACACACCTGTATCCACAACTGTATGGTCAGTGGCTCAGAAAGCTGGGGTCTCTCAGTGCAGAAGTTCATCTTCTCTACACTGAGTTCTAATTTGCCAAGTTAAGTTTTTAGTTGCTCTTTGCAGACCTTTTATCTGGAAGAGACTTCCCCCTCCAGATAGAAGTTGACCTCCAATCTGTAACTGACTTAGGACAAATAACTGATCAATCAAGTATTATAAACTAAAGCTTTCAGGGCAGGGCATGGGAACCATGTAGCAATTTACAGGTCAAGTTCCTATCAGTAGCTGGCTATCCTTTTCTTCAAAATATGCAAAGAACACATTGCCTCTTTTAAGCCCTCCAAAATAAACACTGTTTCCTAAATAGAACAAAGAAACAGACTCAATTTTGAACAGCAGAGTTGTTCATTCAAAGGTCTAGGACATTCCTAAATAGAACAGCAATCCATATCCTGAATTACCCCACAACCCTTCAAAAGATAGACTTGGGTTAGAGAAGGGCTGTGGCCTTAGAGTAAGTGGGAAGCCTGGCCTTGGAAGGACGGCGCCTCACTGCTTCATCTGTACGTTTGAGCAGGTTCCTTCTTACCATTAGTAACCTGCGCTTCCTAATACCCAACCGTGCAAGGCTGCTGGAAAGCTTCAATGAAACCACCTACATTATTTCCCAGGTCACCCAACAATGAGCTACTAACGCCTGGAAAACACTCATTAGTTCATAAAATACTTTGTGACTCTCCAAACTGTCAGAAAGAAAACTGACTTGGCTGCATTTCTGGTAAATAACGCAACATTAAAGAGTTGCCTGTATTACAGGTATGACCTTAAAATCCTGTACTACAGAGTGACCTTAAGGCAACATTTTTACATCAAAAACTTTTAAAATAATTCCTAAAAAAATGTATCAAATAAACTTTTAAAACTTTTCTGTCTGGAACGCCACCAAGTTATGATTTAAAAAAAAGAAAGAAAAGAAAAGAAAAAGAAAAGAAAATCAGCCAAGAGGGCTGGACCAGTGGTCACAGAAAAGGAAAGGAATCTGACATTAAAAGAACTGTCGTGAAACAAAAATGAGTGCCTAATGGGTAACAGGTAGAAGGCCTGCAGCAGCGTGACGCTCTGTGGAGTCCTGGCAGAACCCGCCGCGGTCCCTCAGGACACCGAGATTTACAAAAGACTGGGTGTGGGTGGTCGAAGCTGTGGAGCCACAACACCGAGTAAGTGCCAACCTCAGCCTCTCCTTGTTGGAGGTGATTTACTAGCGATGCCACAAGTGGCCCATTTCTTTCTCCGACACTTCAAAACTGCCTGCAGAACAGAGGCACAATCAATGCTGTTCTTCTGGGAAGGGTGCCACGGCCCTAAAGATCATCCCATCATACATAACAACTTAGCAGCCAAGTAAGTTGGTCACTGTTAGGAAACATCTGTGTTTAAGGAGTAAGGAAACGAGAGGGAGGAGAAGTCCCTGGTGAGAAAGGGTTTTAGGTAGTGACCTGTAGGAGACAAAAGCACTATGCTCCCCTGGGGCTAAGGGCGTTGACTAGGATCACCTATGTGAGCCCAATCAAGGGGCTTCGTGTATTCAAATTACCTAGGTAACACTGGGAGGGCACTGTGGGAGAGGTACACAAGCACAACCCAAGTCTTCGCCCTCAAGGCACTTATATGTTAGATGCAGAGAGACAAAAGTAAGTAGTCACATTGCTCTGTTGCATGATTTAAGCTGCACTTACATCCTAATTCCACCACTGGTTCACTGTCAACTTCACCACTGGGCCTCAATAGCCTCATCCGTCCTAGCGCTAATGTTCACAGGTTTAATATCAAAACAAGGCTGAAAGAAAACCACAAACAAATAGGATAATGCAAGGGCTGAATTACAAACAGAAAGAACAGACAAGAGACTAATGTCTGTGGCTACAAAGATCTATGTAAGGCACATGAGCTCCGTTTCCTCTCCAGTCCGCCCTGCACCCCCATCCCACACAAACCATCCTTCCTATGGCCACTGATGACCTCCATGTTGCTTAATGCGTGATCATCTTTTGGTACTCATCTTACTTGGAGTGTCAGCAGAACTGATTCCTCTCTCCCTTTTTTGAAAAAATTTATTTATTTAATTTGTTTATTTTTGGCTGCATTGGATTTTCTTTGCTGCTCACGGGCTTTCTCTAGTTGCGGCAAGCGGGGGCTACCCTTTCGTTGCAGAGTGCGGGCTTCTCATTGCAGTGGCTTTTCTTGTTGCAGAGCACAGGCTCTAGGCTCGCAGGCTTCAGTAGTTGTGGCACGCGGGCTCAGTAGTTGTGGCTCATGGGCTCTAGAGCACAGGCTAAGTAGTTGTGGTGCATGGACTTAGTTGTTCCGCGGCATGTGGGATCTTCCCGGACCAAGGCTCGAACCTGTGTCCCCTGCATTGGTAGGCAGATTCTTAACCACCGCGCCACCAGGGAAGCCCCCTCTCTCCCTTTTAAAACATCATCTTCTTCTGGATTCTGTGTACAACACTGGCCTGATTTTCTTCCTATTTCACTATAAAGTCTTTCTCAGTCTTCTGCCAACACTTCCTCGTCTATCCAACCCCTAAATGGACTGAGTTCTGAGCCCTCTTCTCTTCTCACACTATAATTTCTGCCTGGGTAACCTCATCTATTACATTGGCTTGGTTCCATACACACCTATGTCTCCCCAATTATCTACAACCCAGACACAAAACTACCTTCTTAGGGTTGACACTGGGATGTCTCATAGCAACGCACACGTAACAATATCCATACCAGAAACCTTGATCCCTGCACACCAATCCTGTTCCTTTCCCACACCTCCCCAGCTCAGTAAATGTCCCTTCCAACCACCCAGTTCCTCAGGTCCTAAACCTGGAAGTCATACTTAACACTCCCTGCTCTTCTTCCTCACCACCCATCACCACTCCTCCCTTGTAGAGAAACTTGGGTTTTCTCTTGATATTTTTATTCCCTGTAAGTGTTATGTGTGGCATCATTGGTTCCTGCTCATATAAACTACTAAAAGCAGCTCCAACCTCTATACCTCTCTGCTTCCCCTCTGTCACTATCCAGTCCAGAATCTCCTGCTGTGTCCACCTAGTGATGATGTCTCACCCGGATGAATGCAACAGCCTCCTTACTATTCTCATGTGGTTTTTTGCCCCCTCCCACCTCCACTTCATCCTCTAAGTCCTCAAACAGCCTGCCCACTTCCCATAACACCATGGCCTCACCCCTCCTGTCCTCTTCCTGTCACCTTTCTGGGCCGCCATATTGGTGCATGTGAATGTCCTGGCTGATGCTCTCAAGAACATCAATGATGCCAAAGAGATGCAAACACCAGCTTCTTACTAGACTGTGCTCCAAAGTCATCGTCCAGTTTCTAACAGTAATAACGAAGAATGGTTACACTGGCGATTTGAAATCACTGATGACCACAGAGCTGGGAAAACTGTTGTGAACCTCATGGGCAGGTTAAACAAGTGTGGAGTGATCAGTCCCAGATTTGATGTGCAACTCAAAGATCTAAAAAAATGGCAGATTGCCCATTTGGTTTCATTATACTGACAACCTCAGCTGGCACCATGGACAGAGAAGCAGCAAAACAAAACACAGGAAAGAAAATCCTGGGATTCTTTTCCTAGGGATGTAGTACACACGTGCAAATGAAATGCCTCAATGGACAAAGGAAATAAAAGAAAAAGAAAATGCATCAGCTTATCAGTTCC
This sequence comes from Balaenoptera physalus, assembly GCF_965194825.1. Taxonomy (NCBI): domain Eukaryota; kingdom Metazoa; phylum Chordata; class Mammalia; order Artiodactyla; family Balaenopteridae; genus Balaenoptera; species Balaenoptera physalus. The sequence continues at coordinate 65,134,617 of NC_138890.1, forward strand.
TTAGAGAGGTCTTCCCTGACAGCTCTCCTCCAACTGAATTTGGTTTTCCCATTTTCTCTCTCTCAGCTGTCTCTTCTGCTGGAGAGGCAGTATCCACACTGGCAAATGGAAGGGATTGCCTGGATCAAATCCCAACTCCACTGTGGCGCCCTGGGCAAGTCACTTAATCTAAACTTCGGTACCCTTATCTGTAAAATGAGGTAAATATCCTCTTCAAGACAGGGTTTTGTGAGGATTAAATGAATAAATACATGTAAAGTCCTTACAACATAGTGCCTGGCCCAGAGTTGGAGTGTTCATTAAGCATTAGCTATCAGGATGTTCCTTCATGGCACTTACCATAACTGGCAATTACATATGCATTATTTTCTTTGTTTATGCTCTCCCTCCCCTACTATACTATAAGTGTTAGCTCCAGTTCCAGTATGGCCACTAATGTTTTTGCCCCCCTGTCCTTGGCTTCCCCACTTCTTCAGTGAAAGGGACGACTAGCTGACCTCTCAGGTACCTTACAGTTCTAATCTCTAACAGACTAAAGAGGCCTCTTACAGAGAAGTAATGAGAGGTAAGGTTAGAGACTGTGGGCAGCTTTGAAAACCTCTGAGAAGATGATGTCTTGTAAGACGTAACAGAAAGGAACTGGGATTTTCTGAGCAGAGACCAACTTGGTCACAGTAAAACAGCATGCAGGCCAATGAAGGCAGAGAGGGCCTAGAAGTAAAAAGCCATGAGGAAGCTCCTGCCGGAGCGCTAGGGGGAGGAGAGGTGCACCCAGACCAAGCACAGTCCCTGACCAGTTCCTGGTGACTGATCACCAAGATAATTCCTCAGTTTCACGTCTGGGTGCTTGAGAGAATGGTGGTCCTGCTGAGACAAACAAACAAGTTTCTTTTAGGAAACTTTCTTGTAGGAAAGACAGAAAGACAAGAGTTTGCTTTCAGATACCTTAAAGCTGAGGCAATGCTGAACGAGGGAGAGAGCACCACAAGGACCCTCCATGCCAATCTTTAGCCCAGCTCACTGAACCAATCTTAGGGCCCTCACTTCCCCCACACATTACAAATAAGATGTACCCTCTTTCTCCCTGTCCCTGACCACCTGCTGACCCCTCCCCCGTAGCTCCTTCCTTCAAAAAAACCTATCAGACCTATCAAAACTCCCCCTCTCCAGGCAGACTTCCTGGATTGCACCTTTCAGCTTCTTAGTATCTCAGATTTTAGTGCCCAGTTAGCATGACAATTTTAAAAATCAACTATCAGGACTTCCCTGGTGGTCCAGCGGGTAAGACTCCGTGCTCTCAATTCAGGGGGCCCAGGTTTGATCCCTGGTCAGGGAACTAGATCCCGCATGCATGCCACAACTAAGAAGTCCGCGTGCCACAAGAAAAGATCCCGCATGCCGCAACTAAGACCCAGCACAACCGAAATAAATAAATAAATAGATAAATATTTTTAAAAATCAACTATCAATATCTTATACAAGGCAGATGTTCCACCTCCCCAACAAAACTGGGAATTCTTCTGGGCGGGAACGGAATCAGTTGCTTCTTTTGCATCTTCCTCCTTCCACGCCTTGGGCCCAGAGCAGTGCCAGCCCCTCAGTGGTTGCTGGCTCAAGGACCTCACTACGCTCTCTGATCCTGACAGAGCCAGGCCCTCTGGCTCTCAGTGGGGAGACCACGTGGCTCCCAGCCCAGCCCCAACTGGGTCTGCTCCAGGCACCTGGTGCATGTCCATGGCCAGTGCTGCAGTGGCAAGGACAGGGCATTTGAAGTCAGTTTGATGAATGATACGGTAGAAGGCCACAATCCTGCCTTACTGGCTGAGAGCACAGGAGCAAACTGATTCATTAGTGGCGTTTGCTGTTTGGATAAGACTGATTTTAACGATACAATTAAATGACGTCTGATCAACAGTGATACCCGGGTTGCTCCCGCACAAGCACAGCTTTGTTTGTCCTAGCTGGTGAACAGCCCCTTTCTCAGGGAAGTATTGTCAAACCCATCTAAGGCAGAAAAGAAATCCAACAAGCAGTCCTTGGAAAACAAGATATCTCCCAGAAGAAATCAAAAAATAAACAAAAACACCTTTCTATATCACAGTAGGATCTAAAAATGTTGCTGTGGGAACCAGAGATGAGTCTGGCGCCTACTAACTGTGACATGACCCCGTGTGACCACAGCAAGTCCATGATCACAGTCTGGTTCAGTGTCCTTCTGTAAAATTCAGAGGACTAATTTTAGTGAATTAGTTAGAATGGCCCATTCCAGCCTGGATCAGAAGGGCAATATGATGGTAAATTATCTACAAAACAGGGAAGGGGATGCATTGCTTTGTTTTGTTTAAAAGAATGTAGAGAAAAGAGCAACACACAGAGAGCTCAGAGCCAGGGTGAGCTCTGGTAGGCCACGTGCCTCCTGAGGTGAGAAAGCCACTGGTCACCACCTGGCCACAGAAACGTGAGTGCAGCGTTGTAGCTGCTGCTCGGAAGAGCTGATAAAGAGTTGATAAAGCCTCTTCATCAGGCAACCAAGGTCCGTATTTCAAAACAGCTGAATGCAAGTTTCTATGTCATGGCCCTAATGCACCAAAACTCTATTGACAAAACTCTTGCTGTGCAAACCTAAACACTATTGATAATGGCTGTACTGAAACAATGGAGTGGCATACCAAAGAAAAACAGAAACAGAACAGAAAACAAGACCAAAATACTTTTAAGTGATTACTTAAGGTCTCCTTAAATTATTTTCCGTAATTATCGAGCCAGCAGTCCATTGTTATTAATTCATATTCAGCCTATTTAAGCGGTACCAGCAACGCAGGCTGAAAACAAATGCCTCAGTAATTTCCTAACTTTTGAGTGTTATTTTCTTGTCAGTTAAATTTAAAGCAGCCCATTTGTGACCACATTATACCAAGTTAATCTCATCTAAAGTGCTTCACAAACCCTAACAGCTACACTAAGGTTTTATACTAATGAAAGCAATTTACATAAATGAAATTTATGTCAATGCATTTCATGACAAATTTTTTATTTTATAATAATTATAGTACTTATATGATAACATCTGTTGATAGTCACAGTCTAAACCTGGCAAAGATTTAAATCCACAACATTTTCCATGCATCATGTACATTATCTGTGAAAAGCAATAAAAAAAAGTAATGAATGCATTAATCATACCAATATCATCTGCAAAGCATAAATCTGAAATACCTTTCACGTCAGCTCAAACTGCTTTTTATTTTTTACACACCTGATTTTACGCCATCTGTAAAAGGGCAAGACAAAGACTTTTGAGGAAATTATATTTCTTGGCTGTTTGACTTTTACAAAATACTCAGGCGAAGTTGTGTAAACAGAAGGTTTACTATACTACTAAGAAAAAACGATGCAGTTAAAAGTCCATTTTTATTAAAGGATGGTGTAATGACCACAGCATTTTCACATTGCAGTGTGGTGTCATATTTGCATTTTTTACACCTGTTTTACATTTCCCCTCATCTATCTATCACATGTGTTTTTACAAATACACATCAGCTCTAAACCTCTTCTATGACATAAACAGCAGAAGCAACACTCCAAATGATAACATTTTAGGCTCTAATTTCCCTACCCTGGTGGATACCAAACCAACGTCCCAGCCACCACCTGACAACATCAGCGTGTCCTGCCCGGGCCTCCCCAGGACTCCAGCAATAACTTCAAAGTGAAAACCAACATGAATACACCACGCAGATATTCTTACTAGCTTCCCAAATTTCAGGTAAAGTTTACTAAAAGGTAGCGTCTCTACTCTCTACACCAATGACAACTGTGAACACTTTCTCAGGTTTCTAGTTGGCTAAAAAAGCCCATCAGTGGGCACATGTTAAGAGCAAGCAACTGGTGTGATAATCAGACAAGTTTTCACTTTCCCTGGCTCCCAGACACACAGATAATAGCCTTAACTTTAAAAGCAAAATGACACTTTCTAACCTATATGATGCCAAAGCCTTAGGAACACCCTCACTGAGAGTGTTTCTTTACCCTCACCAGGCAGTGAATATCCACTTTCAAGAGCGCTCAGATGTGACATTTATATTACTGAATTACTGACTCATAACTTAATGAACAATAAAAACTGAACTAATTCGTTCACAAGGAGAGTGCCTGAGACCTCCACCCATGTCCTGCGAGGATCGTTAAGATTTTCATTAACAGTTGTCTGTCTCCTGGTATCAACAAGCCTTTGACTTCACTAAGTGTTTCAGAATGTTAACCATAAGCCTATTATCAAATTCCTCAATAAAACATCTTTACAAAGTAAGTCAGCAACAGTAACTTTCAACTGCTCTACAGCAGGAGCTCCAGGCACAGGAATAGAAACCATTTTACAAACCCCAAACTCACATATGGTGGGTGTTACTGCTGCTAGACACACAGAACCCCACTCCTCCACCATCGTCACCACCGCCGAGGCCATTCAGAAGCCCTCTCCCTACTCCAGCGCCAGAAATCTTTTAACAGCAGCAGTTACATTAACCAAAATGTGCTGAACAAGACATAGCACAAATAGAGCTTGGACCCTGCCCTGTGAGAGATACTCAACTTGGACAAGCTATTAGACTGAACCATGTAAAAGAGCCATTTTTGTAGGTCAAATCTGGCTGAATATCAGCCAGTTCATAAGATTCCATCTAACAAAATCGAATACCCTGCAGGCAGGCCCCCCTAATAAAGCACAGACAAGGTACAGGAGCTCCTCCTGGAATGCAGAGAATTACAGTTCTTTCTCACAAAGCTCAGTCCCTCTCTCATGAATCAAACCTGCCCTCCATTACCAAGTGGAAACTCCTTATCTCCTCCACCCAGAACTCTTCATTCACCCAGAAGGTACCAAACTAGGTCAGCTGCCCCACCCCCACTCTTACCTATTCCTGATACTAAGTTTGTTTCTGCGCTGAACAGGGGTGGTCCAGTATCCAAGAATGAGAGACTGGGGACAGCCTTCCCAGGGGGCTGTGATGCCGCCTGGCCCACCTGGGCTCCTGCCCTGGAGGGCTCCACCTGCTGGCATCTGGAGTAGCTGTTGCCTGGGTTCAAAGCCTCATCTTCTAAACCTGCTTCCAAAGCATAAAATTTCCTCTGATTTTTTTTTTTCTGGCTGCTTTGGGTCTTCGTTGCTGCCCACAGGCTTTCTCTAGTTGCGGCGAGTGGGGGCTACTCTTTGTTGCAGTGCGCGGGCTTCTCACTGCAGTGGCTTCTCTTGTTGCAGAGCACGGGCTCTAGGCACGTGGGCTTCAGTAGTTGTGGCTTGCAGGCTCAGTAGTTGTGGCTCGCGGGCTCTAGAGTGCAGGCTCAGCAGTCGTGGCACAAGGGCTTAGTTGCTCCACGGCATGTGGGATCTTCCCAGACCAGGGCTCGAACCCGTGTCCCCTGCATTGGCAGGCGGATTCTTAACCACTGCGTCACCAGGGAAACCCATTTCCTCTGATTTTGTAAGCTTCCCACTTGTCCCCACATGACAATGCCTAACAAAATGTATCTTTATGGAAGGCTCACACCCACATTTCTAACTGACATTTTGTTCTTTCAACACTATCACCCTGCAGTTGCCAAACACCTAAGAATACGTTTACATGTCACTCAGAGACCTCTCCCTCCTTATGTCTACATGAACAGAAGAAAAGCAAAACTCCTTTACAAATGCCAACCCCACCCTAAGTCCAAGTACTCCAAGTGTCACAACTTCCTGCCTTGGCCCTGGCACTGCCATGCTCGGAATACTCATGGAGTCTCACCATTACCTTTGCACCGCCACCGAGGAAAGACAGTGGGCTAACAGCAACCAAAACCCACGGCCACTTCATCCACCTATGCCATTAGGATCCCTCGGGAATTTTCACATTTATATTCGCTAAGTATTTGCGCCGATCTGAGCTATCAAATGCACGTGGACTCTTTGGAACTAACCATATCTTGGAATAAAACCTCTAAGAGGAAAAAAGTCCAAATATATTTTACTAGCTACTTCTTATGGTAAAACCTAGAATAACCCAAAGCTTTGAGAAGTAGCTTTTCCATCCAGGGTCAATGAAAAGGTTTACTAAAATGTATGGTTCAATTTCTATAGTAATAAAAGAAATGGATTCTAAAGCAAACTTATAATACCATTTCACACACGCTACATAAGCAAACCACTTAAAAACTGTAACACCCCGGACTTCCCAGGTGGTCCAATGGTTGAGATTCCGCGCTTCCACTGCAGGGGGCGCGGGTTCCATCCCTGGTCGGGGAACTAACATCCCACACGCTGCGAGGCACGGCCAAAAAAAAAAAAACAGTAACACCCAACAAGTGTAATCTTACTCCTGAAGATTTACTGTAAGTAAAAAGACAAGACTATGTAAAGAACTGGAAAATGTTCTTACCCTATTGAGCAAACAAAACAGAACATTTTTTACCTATATATTCAGCAAAGACTAAAAAAAAATACATGCTAATACCCAGTGTGAAGTCTCATAGGGGAGATGGGGGTCATCAGCCCTGACCACAGCTCCCTCCAGCGTGTAAAGCTGAGGCCAGGAGAGGTGCTGTCACATGCAGCACAGTGGGCCTCCCCTAACTCCTGCTAAGGGCAGGGCTGCAGTGAGGGAGACATGGTCTTAGCAAGGCATACACACGCATGTGGAAATGCCTGCTCACAATAAAAAGTTACAGGTTCACAGGCTAGAGTGGACATCTTCTCATACCCATCTGGCATACACAGGGGACGGTACCTAGAAGATAAATTTCTAGATTCGTACAATGGGTATTGTTGGACAATGGGTATTTTAAAAGTTGATAGACATCACCCAATTGCTCTCCAAAAAGGTTATATTACTTGACACTCCGACCTCTTCACTCTCCATCTCCCACATCACGACTGCACTTCCCTCCTCACCAGCTTAGACTCCAAAGTCCAGTGTTTTGACCCTCCCTTGCACACATCCTTAGTTTCCTTGCCCCCTGTTCCTCCACTGTACTCATCTGGCAAAGTTCAGCCCTTGTTAACAGCTCATACAACTCAATAACAAAGAAAACAAACAACCCATTCGAAAAATGGGCTGAAGACCTAAATAGACGTTTCTCCAAAGAAGACATACAGATGGCCAACAGGCACATGAAAAGATGCTCAACATCGTTACTTATTAGAGAAATGCAAATCAAAACTACAATGAGGTACCACCTCACACCAGTAAGAATGGCCACCATGAAAAAGTCTACAAATAACAAATGCTGGAGCGGGTGTGGAGAAAACGAAACCTTCCTACACTTTTAGTGGGAATGTAAATTGGTGCAGCCACTATGGAAAACAGTTTGGAGGTTCCTCAAAAAAACTAAAAATAGAGTTGCCATATGATCCAGCAATCCCACTCCTGAGCATATATCAGGACAAAACTATAATTCAAAAGGATACATGCATCCCCCGATGTTCATTGCAGCACTATTTACAATAGCCAAGACATGGAAACAACGTAAATGTCCCCTGACAGATGAATGGATAAAGAAGATGTGGTACATATCTACAATGGAATATTACTCAGCCATAAAAAAGAATGAAATAATGCCATTTGCAACAACGTGGATGGACCTAGAGATTATTATACTAAGTGAAGTAAGTCAGAAAGAGAAAGACAAATATTATATGCTATCACTTATATGTGGAATCTAAAATACAACATAAATGAACCTATCCACGAAACAGAAACAGACTCAGAGACATAGAGGACAGACTTGTGGTTGCCAAGGAAGAAGGGGGTGGGGGAGGGATAGACTGGGAGTTTGTGTTTAATAGACGCAAACTATTACATAGAGAGTGGATAAACAACAAGGTCCTACTGTACAGCACAGGGATATCCTGTGATAAACCATAATAGAAAAGAATTTGAAAAAGAATATGTATGTGTGTGTGTGCGCGTGCACGCGTGTATACAGCTGAATCACCGTACAGCAGAAATTAACACAACATTGTAAATCAACTATACCTCAATAAAATAAATTAAAAAAAAAAAAAAAGTTCAGCCCTTGTTAAGCCCAACCCTGCACCTACTCCAAGCCTGTGCCCAAGCAGCTGAACATGGCTGGACAAAACACACAAGATCTTCACCTTAAATGTTCGCCCATAAATCTCCAGTGACACTGAGAACTGCCCAGCAACCGACCACATTTCACAGTTCCTTCACTGTCTTAGTCTCTAAGAGGACTATTTCATGCCTTTTCCTATTTTCCCAGATCTCCACCACTCCTCCCTCCCACCCCGACTCATTCTCAACTGATGACTTCACTAAAAAAAATAGAAGCAATCAGAAGAGAAAACTACCTCTTCTTCCCAAGACAAACGTGGCAACCTACCTGCATCTGTACACATACACTCAGCCTCTTTCCTATCACAATGGATGTACCGTGCCTCCACCTCCACCTGCCCTCTTTTGCCGATCCAGGACAATTATCCCCTCTGACGGCTCTCAAACTGTTATCCCCAGCCTGAACTCTGACCTCATATCACCAACTGCCGATCCAATATTGCCAGTTGGGTGACTGGTAAGTATCTCAAACCTGACATGTCCAAAACGGAATTCTTAATTCCCTACCCTGCTCTCCACTCCACTTTCCCCAGCCAAGTAAATGGTACCAGTGGCATCACCCTTTACCCTACAGCTTGAACCAAAACCTTGGGATCATCCTTGACCCTCTCCTTCCCCCACATCCAATCTAACAGCAAGTCTGGACTGTTCTATCTTTAAAATAAATGAGAAATCCTGCGTTTCTCTCCACGTTCCACTGCTTCCCCCATAGTCTCTCACCATCTCTTGCCTAGCCTATCACATGGCAACCTATACATTCTGCCTGCTGCCACTCTTGCCCTTCTACCATCTGTTCACAGCAGAACAGCCAGGGTGATCTTTTTAGAACATAAACTGAATAATGGCACTTCCCTGCCTGAAATCCTCCAAGAGCTTTCCTTCACAGAATAAAATCCAACTCCTTGCACAAGGCTCCAGTGCTCTGGCCCCTCCCTCTCTTCGGCCTCTTCTCCTTTCTGTCCGCTCCAGAAACTGGCCCCCTGGCTCTTCCTCAATCACACCAAGATCACTCCTGCTCCAGGAATTTGGTACTTGCTGTCTCTCCACCAGAAATGCTCTTCCTTCGGTCTTCACATGCTCAGCTCCCTCACATTACACAGGTCTCAGATGTTCCCTCCCCAGAGAGGCCTTTCCAGCCCCCCCCATCTCAAATAATGTGCTCACCCCTCTGTCACTCTCCATCCCAACAGTCTACTTTATTCTCCCTCATGACTTAATCACTACGTGAAATTATATTATTTGTTCATTTGTTTATTGTCTATCTTCTCTGCTAGAAAGGGAGCTACATGAGCTTAGAATAGTGCCTGGCACAGAGAAGGTGCTTAATAAATATCTGTTAATGAATATTACTTTTACAATAAAAATTAAACTACTTTAAAAAAATTTAACTGCTTGTACAATTGCCACATTGTGAATAAACTATACCTATGGAGAAAGACTAGAAGAGAATAGGTAAAAAGATGGAAGCAGTTGCAATGGGAAAATTTTTATTTACACCATCCTATTTTAATGTTTTATATCATCGCTTTATAATTTTAAAAAATACCTTTTCTGTATTGAAAAATAAATGAAAGATAAGTGAGGATCCATCAGTGCCAGAGGGTCATCACTCTAAACATTAGTTGCGAAAAAGGGAAAAGCAGCCCTGACACCTGGGAGCTGGCCTGGACTACCACCTAGGCCTCCAAGTTGCTAGCAGCCAGCCGGGTACTCAAACCTAGGCCTCGGTGCTGAACAGCAACAGCAACATCAGACAAGGCCACTCTGTGACCATGAAGGATTAGGACAAAAATAAAACCACTCTTGTAATGATTATTGTAATCATGACAATAATGTAATGCGGAGTATCACAGATATCACTCTGCAATGATATCTCAACACAAACAAAACACGAACATTGTCCAAATCACAAAATACCAAACACCCGCCTCTCCTGGCTAATAAGTGACTGTTGCTTCTTTACCAGTTTCAGCTTTGGCCCCACTTTAGTCCATTCTCCCTCTAGGTAAGATTTATTAAAATAGTGAATCATAGAAGAGCCCATTTGCAGACAGCACCCAACCCAGAGCAAAGCTCTGATCCTTGAAGACTCCAAAATCACCAACACCAGCCCAAATCCGGTAGTAAGTCTTTCCAACACCGTCTTCCTGAGATGCCCCACAGTTCCCTATGGTGTGCACCCTTCCTCACCGCAACAAGCAATAAGCCTAACTTGTTCAGCTATTGGTATGTTCCTGGTGGTATTTGGCTGGTGGGCACTGACACTTGTCATGACATCAGTTGCCACTACAGGCCATTACATGCAGAAGTCATAGGAGCCTGGCTAGAAAACCAACCCCAGGATATAATATCAGTGCTGGTTCTCTGAATACATTCCCTGACATCAGCTGATTTTCTTGTCGTCTGCCTCTTTCTCCTAAAAGGTGAGTGGGGCGGGGGGCGGGGGGGGGGAAGCCAAGAAAATTAAATGTCCTGGTGAATAACGTTACAATTAATCAAGGATACCCTGCACAGCTTCCCTTCCCCCCACCATTTCCGAAAGTACCCTGAGCACAAGGTTAGAGTGGGGCTGGATGACTGACTCATGGGCAGAGTCTAAGGCAACACTACTCAAGTACTTTAAGCCACATGTTCAAGCCCAATAAATTAGCCCAGGCTTAAAGAATTTTAATAAGCTTGGAAAATGCTACCTAGAGCTTATGCACAAGCTTACTGTACCAATGGGATTCCCTGCCACCAGCCACAGAGTGCTAAGCCCCTGACAAGAGCCATTGAGCATGTGGGGCAGCAGGGACAAGGAGTCAGCTTGGTCCACGTTTCCTCAGGAGCTGGAGACACAGCAGAAGGCTGGTAGCCAGATGGATGGAGACCAGAATAGGGCATGCAGCACAGTGGAGCCAACGGCATTTACTAGGAAAACATGTCAAGGTTTCTTTGGTGGAAATCTGGTCCTCACACACCCTTCCAGAAACGAGCAAACACTGTAATCAATGTCTGCATTTATCAAATGCTTGTTTGTACCCAGAACTGTGTTATGTACAACAGACAGTTACTTAAGCCAACAGGATCTCTGCCTTCTAGATGCTGACACCTGATATAAATAAAAACAATAAATCTGTCCAGAGGATTATCAAACTAACTGAACAATCATGGAATAGTCTAAAGCACTGACCTTATATAAATGCAATGGAGTAAGAACTGATGGGAGATGACTCTCTAAACAGGGTGGGGCCCTAATGGAACAGTTCCCCTGTTAAGGCTGAATATCCAAGGCAGGGACCAGCTTTTAAGAAAAGCTTCAGGACTTCCCTGGTGGCGCAGTGGTTAAGAATCCGCCTGCCAATGCAGGGGACACGGGTTCGAGCCCTGGTCCGGAAAGATCCCATAGGCCGCGGAGTAACTAAGCCCGTGCGCCACAGCTACTGAGCCTGCGCTCTAGAGCCTGCGAGCCACAACTACTTAAGCCCACGTGCCTAGAGCCCATGCTCTACAACAAGAGAAGCCACTGCAATGAGAAGCCCGCACACCGCAACGAAGAGTAGCCCCCGCTCACCACAACTAGAGAAAGCCCACGCGCAGCAACGAAGACCCAACACAGCCATAAATAAATAAATAAATAAATAAATTTATTAAAAAGAAAAAAGAAAGAAAGAAAAGCTTCAAGGGCTGGCTATTGGGCTTGGAGAAAATGAGTCAATCTGAGAAGAGGGTGCAGCTTGGGAGATGATTTAGAGACAGAAATGCAACTATAAGGAGAAAGAAAACTTGACAACCATCCAAGAAAAAATAGGGGAAATCAGTCAAGCAGGTGTATGTTTCTCAACCGTCTCTACTCATGTCCCCTTCTGATCAGTATAAAAAGCTCACACTCTCTGTTAATGTTATTCAAAATTTGAAGGGAAATTAAATATCCTAACCAACACCAAATCAGAGCAACAGTGGTTTCAGAATATGATTTTCCAAATCACACAAATCACCCTCTTCCCCTAGAGCTGAGAATCACCCAGCTGGGTGGTAGCAACTGTCAACAAGGAAGGAGTAACTATCACTGAATTCTTAAGGAAGAAAGGATTCGGATCTTGGATCCACAGGGCACCAGACAACCAGTAGTATTAGAAAGAGTTACAGTCTAAGGTGACAAAAATAGACCATGGCACAAGCAGGAATATGTAATAATTACCTGATTAAAATTTTTGAAAGAGAACTCTTTGTAGATGGCATCTCTCTCACTTAATTCCGACCATCCTGCTGCTTTAAGGTCAAGTATAACTCGGTTCCTCTCCTCTGCTGTCAACCAGTGAGCATCTGCTGACTATGAAAAGAACACATTTAATACCTGAAATGTAGAGGTTTGGTTAAATTCAAATAAATTTACTGCTCTTTACCTTATGTAGAGATGTGGAAAAAAGTCTTAAGGGCAACAACTTCTAACCATCTTTGATTCCTTTGTTCTCAAAATACAAAATTCTCAAAAAACAGACAAAAACAAGGCTAGCTCTGTACAGAATAAGCTGTCTCCATTGTATGTGGGTTTATCACCCCTTACATATGCCTCAAACTGTACAATTCAGCTTCTCTGGTTTATTACAGACACAGCTGAGATCAACCATTTGTCCATCTTACCAAAGATCATCACCAATGGCCAGCACTCCAGGACTTGGGAAACTGCGGCCAACACACCCACCCAAGGAAACCCTGCAAGTCCATCGGCAGAACCAGGATTGGAACCCAGGGCTCTAAACTCCTGGTCTGCTGCTCTTTGGATGGTCCCACAGCACCTTAGTAGCCTTCAGTCCTTACTCACATGAGTCTCAACTATCTGGGTTCACCATCCCCTTTCAATTGTAATGAAAACCAACCCTCAAAGAGGAAAAAACAAATGCACATTTACAGGGGATTTTGTATAATAACTTCTGGGTGTCCACAGACCCTCTGGACTACAGGTAAAAAGCCCCTGCTTTAGTGGAGTGAGTTTTCTCAGAAACACTGGTAAGACAAACTCCCTCAACTGTCTGGCCAGAGCACTGCCCAGTCGGAAGCACTTGTGCGCAACTGTCCACCTTGTTCCTACTCATCCTGGTGATGATATTCCCAAATCCGGAATTCTATTGGTTAACAGGCCCACACTTTCCATGCTATTTGTTTTTTAACTGAAAGAACTCTAAGCAGCATGTCAGACAGAAGATAAGGACACTCCAGGAGAAGTCAGAAGAGCTATGCTCTCGCTCTGGCATAAGTGCCTACCAGTACCTCCTGCCTTGCCTATATGCAGGGTTACTATCGTCTCAGATGAGGGAGGGACTGGCACCCAGAAAGACTGAACTAATGTGAGGGCTCCTTATCAAAGGGCAACCGGGGGCTGAGCTGTATCCTCTGCCATGAAACTTCAACTCATTCCCACTTCAGAAATCCTACAACCCTTTATCACGGACATCAATGTAATTAAGAAGGCAAAGTAAGTAACCTTAAAGACAACTTATTCTACAAGGAGGACAAAAGGATGCTAATGAGCCAATTTTCTGGTTTCTCTTCCTTGCTAGGCCAGCTACCCTCCCCTACAACTAACAAAAGAGAAAGTGAGAATACCTCTTAATTAAAGAAAAACGTTTAAAAGCTTGTTATCAAAAACCATTTACTATTAAGAACCAATGTATCGATTAGCTTTACAATGACAGCTCTGAACAATTTCACATAAAGACCTGCTACAGGAAATAAGCTAACATTTTTATTAAATAAATATTTTAACTCAACTCAAACTATTTTGGAATCACTGAGTAGCTGCAAAGAAAACTATGAACCATGTTGTGGGCAATGCCGCAGTCACCCGGCGTCTGCGGAGCACACGCTGAGCTGTTTTCCTCCGCCCTCTCCACCATCCACATCCCCAGTGAGGTCAATGTGTGCTCACCACAGATGTCTGCCTAGGAACAGGGACCGTGTTCAGGACTGTGAAATGGAGGCACTTCACCTACATAACACAAATGGTCCCCTTGGGGACATACCCTCTGCAGAACCCTTTGTGGTGGACTTTTTTTTTTTCCTGTGGGAGGTGTGGGGAGAGACAGGGGAAAGCATAGGATTTGGAGAGCAACCTTGATTCGAAGCCTAGCTTTGTTACTTTCAGCTGTGGGTGCTGAATTAATCACTTAGCCTCTCACTGAGTAGCAGCGTTCTACAGTGGGGATGTTACAATATCCACCTGCCCAGATTTTTTTAAAGGCTTAAAGAGATCTTAAGTGTGAAGGCACCCAGCAGGGAGCCTGGCACGTGGCAGCCACTCCAATCGCGGCTGCTCATTCATCCCTACCCAAACCCCATAATTTTACTTGATCACCAGCTCCCTAGACACAGGTATGCCTTGGGACACGCCTAGGTGACAGTAAGCACTCATCTTGCGTTCTCACCGTAAACTGCCAAATGGGCTCTGGCAAGCAATCTAAGAAAATGAAATGGTGAGTTTAATGCAGTATTTTCCCACTAGGTGGTGCTGCAAGTTAAAAATTTCCCTCGAGTTAACTTACCCCCCAATATGTTAACTTCTAAAGCGGGGAAACGGACAGGACGCCCCTCGGAAGAGGAAAGAATCAATGTGCAACCAAAAAAATAATTTATTGGTAATTCCTCAAAAAAATTAACACCAAGGCAAATGAGTCAATTCAATATTCAGTGCCCCGTTCACAGCAAGCGAGCCGAGACGGAGACGGTGCCTGCTCTCACCGAGCGCACAATCTAGAGGACCCAACGCCACCTTAATCACATAAAGAGTCCCTAACCGTGAAATATTTTCACAACTACTTTTCGTATTCACTTTTTTTTTTTAACGAAAGTCGTCCTGGTTTGTTTTCCGGTTGGCAATTTCGTAGGCTCCGACGAAATTCTAGGCCAAGGGAAAACTGTCAGATGCTGCGGCCACCCTTGTCTCAGACCAGCGCGTCGGGCAGGTGCCAGGTGCCCAAACGTGGCTACCCAAGGTCCGAGCCCGAAGGCCCGGCCCACTTCGGGGCCTGCCCCGGTCCCTCCGCCCCTCGGCCGGCACGCCGGGGCCTCGCCCTCCTCCCGCACCGCGAGCCCTCGGCACTCACCATGGCCGCGAGGCTCTGGCTCCTGCCCCGCAGCGCCGCGAACCAACGCCGCGTCGCCCCTCGCGCCCCCAGCGCCGCAGCCATAATCTCTGGCCGAGGGCTGCCCGGCGCGCTGCCTGCCCGCCCCTGCCCGGAGTCAGGGGCCGAGCGGGCAGCTCCCAGCCACGGCCCAGGACTTCCCGCACAACCCGGCCCCGCGCCGCGCAGGCCCAGACGCGGACCTGCCCCGGAAGGCCCCCAGCTGCTTCAATGGCCGGCGACGCTGCTGGAATCTAGGCGGACGCGCGGCAGGCCCCCGGCAGGCCTCCGCAGGCCCAGATGCTGTCAGCCCCGGCTCTGCGGCCCATCCCCGTCATCCCCGCCCGATGCCGGGTTTCCCGCCTGTGCGAGAGCGGTAGGCGGCCTGGCGAGGCGATGAGGATGGACCTCCGCTTCGCTCTCCGGTGTCCGGGCCTCGGGTTGTCGCCGACCGTCTGACCGCGCTGGGCTCCCTTCTGGGCGGTGGGGCGAACAGTCTGCGCAGGCAGGGGCAGGAACAGATGAGCTGCAGAGGGGCGGGGGGTGATTGGGGACCACTCCCCTCTGCTCGCGGTTGAGTGAACCATAGTGATCCACATAAGGGCCTTATAAGGCAGGGAGCCGCCGGTTGGAAAGTGAGCTCTGCTCTGTTATTTGCCCTGGGCAAACTGGCTCTTCTGTCTTTGCCTAGATAAGATAATTTGGAAAATCTAGCTCATAGTGCTCCCTAAAAGGTAGCACACGCACGGTACACAGTTAGGCACCTCGGAGATACATGTGGACAGATTTAGATAAATTTTTTTTTATATATTTATTTTTCGACAAAAGTAGTATTCTTTCTTTTTTATATTTGTATTAGTATTTTATTCTCTTATCATCATTCCTCCTTTTTTTGCCTTTTTTTCTTTTTGAGGTGTAATTCACATACCATAAAATTCACCCTTTAAAGTGTACAATTCAGTGGTTTTTAGTATATTCACTTGTATCTTTTTTTACTAAATAGTTTAAGCAAATTAATAATATAAGCAGTTTTGCAGAAGACATAGCAATACACTCAAGAATATTTTTTTAAAACGAGTCCATTTAAGTTCAACTTAGCAGTTGCTAGCATTTGGTTTTATTTCTCATGTGGACTTGGAAAAAATAAAACCTTTTTACCCAAAAGTCTAAAATTCAGACTTATGGCCCAACCCATCTTCTTCGCTTTTTGCCCACTTGATGAAAACTCAGCAATCTTGCTGTAGACCTTCATCAGATGTCACTGGTCTCAAGGCATTTATCTAAGACATTCTAGTTTCCTTTGCCTGATGCCTTAGGTGGACAGAGACAAGGGTTGGAATTAGAAATTGTATTTCCAATATTTACTTTGGGTTTTTAGGATCATGAAAAATGCTATAGAAACTTGCTCATTAAAGTGAGAACTGAGAAATGAACTGGTAGTTGTGAGGTAACAAGTTGGAGACCCCTCATCATTTTCAGTAGTTTGCTTTCATCATTCTCCTTCCCTAACACCACTGTACGAGACTGTGGCATGTCAGCTCCAGTCATGAAAGCAGCAGCAGGATGCTAGTTAGGGCCCAGGGGAAGTGATGCCCACCAGTAGGGGCTGTGAATGCCCTGCCCTCACATGTAGGTCTCTCAGCAGGATTTAAGTCCCTTAGCAAAGATTTACTGGCCACATCCTCTGTAATGGACACTGTTGAGAAAAGCAGTCTCCTGCTCACAGTCTTTCACATAAAAATAGGCCTTGGACCTGGAACACTTCCTTACCAAAAAAGAGCCCACACAGACTGTGCCAGGCTTATCAGCCTGCGAAGGTATCCTTCCCTGTTTCAGACTGAATGTGTGCTCCCTTGTTCTGCTTAAGCATGGATGTCAATGACCTTGGGGCACACAATGCTATGGCACTAGAGAGGTGCTCTTTAGCCATAGGCTGGGGGTGAGGGACACCCATGAGCCACTCTGCACACTACTGTGACTGATCTTGCTGTCTCTAAGTGAATAAAAACACTTCCACCCAGTGCTTGACCATGTGGTTTTCCTTGGCAACTCTGATACCAAGAAGTCATGGACAGAAGTGTTTGGACTTACATCCCTGGTGGCTGGCATTGTGGTGATCCTTGCTGCCCTCCACGTAGTTGCAGTCCCCTCCTGGCATTGGTTCCTGGGACACGGTGTTCTCGACAGACATGTTTGGCTTGGGGTGGTTTAGCTGGTCTTGGACCACTTCCTTCCCCCGTCTACTTCCCTTTCCCTCAACACCAGTGCTTCCCGGCTGACCCTCTACACTTGAACCCCCCCCCCTCCAGGGAGCAGCCCTGCTCCACATTTCCCTCCAGGGGAAACTCTGTAGCTTGTCTGAGCTAAGTGTCAGAAGCAAAGCCATGGATCTGCTGGTCATCCTGGGAGCCTTTCCTCACCCTCCAGACTAGAACAGGGCCCTGTTACATATCAAACAATATGGAAATTCCTGTATCCTTGATAGGATAACTCCCACTCTTGGAATTTGCCCCCGAGGAAATAAGATTATATACACAACCATAAATCCAGCAAAAGAGGACAGGTTAGATAAGTAATGCTGAATCTATTCAAAGGCCTATTATGTAGCCACGGTTAGGAAAACTATTACCAACAGTGAAATATTTATCATCTGTTAAGCAAAAGAAGAAAAAGAAAAGACACTATCATGACTACAAGTATGGGAAACACACATAAGAGAAAGACTGGAGTGATGGGCATACGATGGTTGCCTGAGCCATGGCAGAGAGGCAGGACTGGGTACCAACCCACATAGAGGCTCTGGAGTCAGAATGCTTAGGTTTGAAGCTGGGTTCCACCACTGGAAGCTGTATAACCAAGAGCAAGTTATTTAGGGCCTCATTTACTCATTTTAGAGTGGTGTCAATCTCAGAGGGCTATTGTACAGATAAATGAAATGGTGTATGTCAAGCACCTCAAACAGTAGCTGGCACACACAGTAATATTCAAATGTTGGTTATTATTATAAGAGATGGAATAACTATAGGTTTCTTTTCCTATATGTACAGATAAATATATACATGAAGGTTCAAATCCCAGCTTCATCAATGTACTGTGTATGTAACCTAGGTAAGTTATTTAACTTCAATATGCCTGTTTGCTCATTTGTAAAATGGAAGTAATAATGGTACTGTTCTGAGCTATGGTCCCCTCCTGCCAGTGACTACCCCAGCCAGAGCTGTCCACAGCATGACACATAACATTGGAAACTCTCAACCAATGTTACACTCTGAGAAGGAGACTCATCTAGGTTCTATTTTCATAGAATTTAGGACGCCTTATGAACTATTCTATCTAAAGCTCTGGAAATGATCAGTATAAAAGTAGTTTATCATTATGTAGTCAGCTGTCATATCTGAATTTAAGGGATCTTTTAGAAACAGCTTTTCAAAAAGTTTATGTAAATTGCATGTTCTCTCTTTTCTACATGTATCCTAAACTAGACTAGAATCAACTTGTGGGCAACAACAGTACTTTATATTTCTTTTGACTCTCACTGAACCTAGCACAATTCCAAGAACATTTTTAGGTTTAATTAGTCCATGCTGATTAATATCTGCCTTACCCAGAAACAACTTCTTAAACCACTTCAAATGCTTTCAGTGAAATCAGAGATCATGAACACCACGGTATTTGACTCTTTATTTTCCCATTGGTTGCTACTTGTAAGGGCACACTTATCGATCCTAATTATTCTTCCCATAAAAGAACACTTTCCTGCTTACTGACTCTGGGAGAGAAATGGCAAACGAACAGAAAACCAACTTTCTTAGACATATACAAGAAATCAAGTCTTCTAAAACTATAATCTGAAAGTCCTATTTCTGCCTCTATATAGTAAGCATACTGTCATTCTACTCACTATTCCACCAGAATACATCTTCACATGTCAAACTGGATTACTCACTTAAGTACTGGGTAATGTTCAAGTAGTAAAAACAAGAATTTTTACTGAATGTTATGGAATATTTTTGCATTTGCTTATTATAATACTAGTTAGAAACACCAGTTTATAATTTTTTTACACATTCAACAGTTCAACAAACACATGATTCTTTCAATCTGACTGAAGTTGTAAGTCAGCGCTTCACTGGAGAAAATGTATGAAATTGCAGCGTTAATTTCTGAAATGAAGGTTTGAAATTCTTCTTTCCAACTCTCCTTTGAGTCTATCACTACTCCGCATGTTCCTGCTCTTGTCCTGGAATTAGCCATCGAATACTCTCAGTTCGAACGGTAGCATACATAATAAAACTAATTAAAAAGAATAAGGAAAATACAAGCAACCAGTCTACATTTTTTATCAAAGTGCTGGGAAGAGGACCTATTTGGTCAGCTTGAGTTACCACCACATTTTTCTTGGCTTCTATACCTGGAAGAGAAATCAGTTGTTTCAAATGAGATAGAAAACATACCCGCTACAGAATTTTCTTAAGTATTCTGCATGGTATGCAAAATGATATGCAGTCTTAAAATAAACACCACAGCTAGTATATCTGGGATGGGTTTCACTTGCCTGTCAGTGCCCTTCACCCCACCACATCAAAGAAGCAGGAATCCATTCAGCTGTTCAAAGCTAAAACACTAGAATTTCAGTGAACTCACCAGAAAGGTCTTAGTGCACTGTATGAGTTGTCTTTTGTTCTCTTTCAAGACCAATGTTCAACAACTAGTAAAGCTATTCTCAGGAGTCTACAGAATATTTTCACAGGGTAAGTAATGCTAAATTCAAAATGCTTTTAAATAATTTACTGAAAGAATTGTTAGGGGACTTCCCTGGCAGTCCAGTGCTTAAGACTCCATGCTTCCACTGCAGGATGCGGGTTCATTCCCTGGTCGGGGAACTAAGATCCCGCATGCCATGCGGCACGGCCAAAAAAAAAAGAGTTAAGCTGAGCTCATTTAAAAAAAAAAAAAGAAGAATTGTTAGAACAACTAACCACCACTGGGATCAGTGATTACCAAAGATGCTGTGACTCCTAGATTTCATTTGGTTCTAAGTTTTCTGAGAGCACTGAGCAAAATGGCTCCCCCTGTCCATATCAATCTAAACGACAACCAGGGGTCCAGGACAAGACTTGGAATAACTAACTACCTGGTAAGAAGCCTTTTATTCCTATGAGGTAACTCAGTTCTTTGTTCTTCTGTGTTAGCTATAAGTCATTACGTGCAGCTAAGAATATATGGAAGGTATGTTATAATTTTTATTTACTTCCAGTGAATATATTTCAGGAAGTAGAGAGGTGCTCATAACTGAGGCATTAAAGCTTTTGAGGAATGAATTTTCCAACAAAGGAAATTTCATCAATGTACAGTGCTCAAAGTTTTACAGGATAAAAATAAGGCCCTATGTTTTGGCAAATATTAAGGAATTAAAACAGCATCTACAAATGAATTAATAAATAGAACCCTATACAGCAATAAACATGAATAAAACACAACCATACACAACAATGCAGATGAATCCCATAAACATAACGGTCAGTGAAATCGGCCAGACGTGGAAGGACCCATACTGTAGGTCTCTATTAATATAAAGGTCAAAAACAAGGACCACTAACTATGGTGTTAGGAGTGAAGATGGTGGTTATCCTTGGGGAGGACAGGAGTGACAGTGCTGAAAGGGGACTGGTGATGTTCTCTTTCTGAGTACTGGTTACTCAGGGTGTTCACTCTGAAAATTCAATGCCACGTACACTAGTGATTGATGCATATTTTTGTGTAAATATTATACTTAAATGAATAATGTATGTAAAACAGTATCTAGAGGTATATAGTATGTGAATTTTATCTCAATAAAGCTGTTATATTTTTTAAAGGTATCTGTAATCATATTAGTATTACCTATTCATGTTAAGCTTGCCACTGACTGGGAGACATTTAACAGGATCTTAACATTTCATTAGAAAAGAAGTTTTATATCCCAAAGCCAATCTTGAATCCTTCACTTAAGGATAATACTGTAGCAGATCCGAACCCACAGAAGGCACATTCCTCCAGCAATAAAATGTCTTCTTCTACAGTGTTCTACATACCTGTCTGGTTAAAAATGAAGATTTTCAGCGTTTCCAATGTTCGGTCTGTATGATTAAATCTAGCCATTGGTTTAGCCCCTTGAAATAACAAGATGTTAGGAACAGCTACAGTGCCAAACCTCGTAGAAAGGCTACAAGAGAGAGAAGTCAGTCAGAAAACCTGAATTGACAGTGGGCTTCCTCACACAATTACCATATCAGAATGGATGGAAATAAATGAGAAAGGATCAGTTTCCTGTGGCCTATGGAGGCTTCTGATATTGAAACAATAGGCTTGTAGTTTCTCCTGACAGCCTTCCTCGTGGGTCATGGTTGGGGGCATTCGTGTTCTGTTCTGAGTTGCTTTCTATTACAACATGGAGCTGCCCATGACACAATTATTCCACTAGTTCTGTTTTTAACAGCCAAAATAGATCAGACCAGAAAATTCTAATTTATGAACAAAGCACACTATGTCAATTTACCTAACAGAAGAAATTTCAGACTCTGCAGAATGCCCATCTCCAACCCTCATAAAAGATTCAACTTAAGCATTTAGGTTAGTGAGTTGGTGCAAAGGAATCTACAACCTAACAAACACACCAGGAAGTTCACAATTAAGGCAGGACAATTCAGAAGTAATAGGACCTGAGCAGTACTGTTTCACTTTTACAGAATACAGAGTAGTGGTATAAGCTCCAGAGTCAAAACACTCAGGGTTCAAGCCTCAGTTCTGCCACTGAACCAGCCGTGTGACCTTTGGGCAGATTATTTAACCTTTTTAAGCCTCAGTTACCCCCAGAAGTAAAATGGTAATATCGTATGATCAGGATTTTTTCTTTTGTAAACATGCTGTAACATAAATATTAACATATGAGGCAAACACATGTCCCATGCCATACAGTAAGAGCGAGTATCCTCTATTCTCCATAATTGAGGCACCATACCAGGCACTGAGAAGGATGCATGGAGATGAAGAAGGAACAGAGGAGATGATAAAAGCCTGCAGGGATTGGGGGACATGGGGGTATCAGACCCATAACCAAACAGTACTGAGCAGGTGCTTGGAGCCAGCCCTGCTGGCTTGGGGGCAGTGGAGAGCCCAGTCAAAGCTGGACACTGACCTTGAATGTCCTTCCAATCAGTCTGTAACCTTGAGCCTGGCCACTGAGATCTTTCCCTGAAGGCTTTGTGGGAATTACTAATTTGTTGGGCAATTTCTTTCTTCATAAACAATTTCAGGTAAACACTGGCAGTTCCATTACCCACCCTGAAAATCACTGCCTCATTTTCACCACCAACCTATCTTCCAGACTTTCCAAATTTATTCACACACAACCTCCTTGTGACCTGCTAATAAGCAGCATCTGACTTAGAGGAGGAGGGGAGTACACAGTTTATAACCCCAGGCACAGTCACAAGGGAAATATACAACATCTGCACAAAGTTCTTTGTAACTTACCTTACTGAACATTCAGAAAAGACAAAACCCCACTGAACAATATGAAAGAATATAAAGCAAGGGTAAATGTATTTCAAAGGCCTAAAAGAATTCGTCACATTTATTGAATGTCTACTAAGAACACGCATGCAAGAATAAATGTAAGCATGAAGAAAGAAAAGGCAGGAGGGAAAGAAGGAAAGAAAAAAATAAAAAGGAAAGAAAGAAATCCTTAGTAGACGTAAAACGGGTGCCGAGAGTTAGGCTGCCAGGGTGGGAACCTAAGCTGCAGATGAAAGTCACAAAGGAAGACCCTACTTAGGATGCTAATTTTGCTAATTCAGTCTGGCCCAGACCCTAAAACGTCCTCTGCCCCAACCCCTGCCATCAGGCAGAGCCATCACTGAATTCCACGACGCAGAGAACAGTCTTTCTTCTCAAGGGGCCTCCAGAAAGTCGCCCTTGGGAATGTGACAATCCTCACTAGTCACACTTGTTTCTCCCTCCCTCGGTTCCATTTCAAAGCTCAAGCTCAAACCTACCTCCTCTGCTCCTAACTTAACTGATTACGACCTCCGAGTAACTGCAACCATCATCCAACAGGATGAGGCAGAAACCCCACTAAGGGAAGACACTAAGGGAAGATACCTGCTGTGCTGAGATGCATCCAGTGCCAAAAAGTGAAGAGCTGGAAACGCCCGGGGCAGAGAGTTAAAATGAGGAGCCAAACTGGCAGAAAATCGGCACCAAGGGGTGTAAAACAGGACTAGCGTGCAGTCACTACCGTTTGGGTTGAGAAAATCCATAAGGTCCTGTGGCAAAAGAAACAAAGTGTCAAAGTCAGCAGTACAGGATGTGCACTTTTTCTGGAAGGATACACAAGAAACAGGAACCACTGCTGCCGTCAAGGGAGAGGAGGTAGGGGCAGGGACGGGAGGGAGACAGTAGTACAGCTCCCGAAGAACCTTCTGGATTGGAACCATAGGGATCCATGGGTCAGCAGAAAAGTACTATCAAATGACATGTTATAAACTTTCCTCCAAGGTTTCTTTTTTTTTTTTTTATTGAAGTATATAGTTGATTTACAATGTTGTGTTAATTCCTTTTCCATTATGGTTTATCAGAGGATATTAAATACAGTTTCCTGTGCTATACAGCAGGACGTTGTTGTTTATCTACTCTCTATGTGATAGTTTGTGTCTACTAATCACAAACTCCCAGTCTATCCCTCCCCCACCCCCTTCTTCCTTGGCAACCACAAGTCTGTCCTCTATGTCTGTGAGTCTGTTTCTGTTTTGTGGATAGGTTCATTTACGTTGTATTTTAGATTCCACATATAAGTGATAGCATATGATATTTGTCTTTCTCTTTCTGACTTACTTCACTTAGTCTAATAATCTCTAGGTCCATCTATATTGCTGCAAATGGCATTATTTCATTCTTTTTTATGACTGAGTAATATTCCATTGTATATATGTACCACATCTTCTTTATCCATTCCTCTGTCAGTGGACATTTAGGCTGTTTCCATGTCTTGGCTATTGTGAATAGTGCTGCTATGAACATAGGGGTGCATGTATGTTCTTTTTTTTTTTTTTTGGCTGCACTGTGCGGCATGCAGGATCTTAGTTCCCCGACCATGAATTGAACCTGCACCCCCTGCAGTGGAAGCACAGAGTCTTAACCACTGGACTGCCAGGAAAGTCCCAGCATGTATTTTTTTGAATTATAGTTTTGTCTGGATATATGCCCAGTAGTGGGATTGCTGGATCATATGGTAGTTCTATTTTTAGTTTTTTGAGGCACCTCCATACTGTCTCCATAGTGGCTGCACCAATTTACATTCCCACCAAGAGTGTAGGAGGGGTCTTCCTCTAGGCTTTCTTAATATTACTATAGAGCAATTTTAATATTTTTCATAATTCATCAACTCATATACTAAGTACTCACAGGGTACAGGCCACGGTCCCAACTTTGGAATTCTGCATCTCATACAATCTAACAACATTATTAAAGCACTGTGGTCTCAGGCCCAAACTATCATCTCAGCAGCTCCAAGTCTGTACTAAGCAGTCAGATCCATGTATTTGAGCAAAGGTTAGCTCAGTTTGAGGTGCACCATCCATGCCACCACCAAAACTCAGACTGCTCAAACTGCTTTCTCCTGGTCATGTGTGTGACACCCATTAAAAGGCCACAGAGCTGAGGCACAGCATTCACCAGGCACTGAGGGGAGGGTGCATGGCCAGTGCTGACACCTGCCTCGGAGGGGCACTCAACATACCATATGTACCCTCATTTAAAATAAGGAATCACACCTCTCAGAGCTAGGATTCTTCTCTTACATAAGCAGCCTGAATTCATTCTGCTCTCTGGCTTTAACAATCTTACAGAAAATGTCAGTCGGTATCCCAGTATTCTCTTTAGAATCACCATTTAGCCAACTAGCTGGAAAAGCATGGCTGGGCTGGACAAATTGGTCAGCTCTCAGTCCAGAGTAAACACTAGATTCACACTCTTTGGAGGAAAAAAAAACTTTTCACCAATATAACATACTTCACGGAGGTATAGAACTAAGATGGTGAAGTACAAGGATGTGATCTCACTCCTTCCTGTGAGAACACCAGAATCACAACTAACTGCTGAACAATCATCGATAGGAAGACACTGGAACTCACCAAAAAAGATACCCCACATCCAAAGACAAAGGAGAAGCCACAATGAGACGGTAGGAGGGGCGCAATCACAGTAAAATCAAATCCCATAACTGCTGGGTGGGTGACTCACAAAATGGAGAACACTTATACCACAGAAGTCCACCCCCTGGAGTGAAAGTTCTGAGCCCCACGTCAGGCTTCCCAACCTGGGGGTCCAGCAGTGGGAGGAGGAATTCCTAGAGAATCAGGCTTTGAAGCCTAGCGGGATTTGACTACAGGACTCTGACAGGACTGGGGGAAACAGAAACTCCACTCTT
Source organism: Balaenoptera physalus (assembly GCF_965194825.1). NCBI lineage: Eukaryota > Metazoa > Chordata > Mammalia > Artiodactyla > Balaenopteridae > Balaenoptera > Balaenoptera physalus. The sequence goes on from NC_138890.1 coordinate 65,160,293, forward strand.
GGAGGGCACACACAAAGTAGTGTGCACATTGGGACCCAGGGGAAGGAGCAGTGACCCCAGGGGAGACTGAACCAGACCTACCTGCTAGTGTTGGAGGGTCTCGGGCAGAGGCAGGAGGTGGCTGTGGCTCACCGTGGGGACAAGGACACTGGCAGCAGAAGTTCTGGGAAGTACTTCTTGGCATGAGCCTTCCCAGAATCTGCCATTAGCCCCACCAAAGAGCAGGGTAGGCTCCAGTGTTGGGTCACCTCAGGCCAAACAACCAACAGGGAGGGAACCCAGCCCCACACATAAGCAGACAAGCAGATTAAAGTTTTACTGAGCTCTGCCCACCAGAGCAACAGCCAGCTCTACCCACCACCAGTCCCTCCCACCAGGAAACTTGCTCAAGCCTCTCAGCCTCATCCACCAGAGGGCAGACAGCAGAAGCAAGAAGAACTACAATCCTGCACCTTGTGGAACAAAAACCACATTCACAGAAAGACAGACAAGAAGAAAAGGCAGAGGGCTATGTACCAGATGAAGGAACAAGATAAAACCCCAGAAAAACAACTAAATGAAGTGGAGATAGGCAACCTTCCAGAAAAAGAATTCAGAATAATGATAGTGAAGGTGATCCAAGACCTCGGAAAATGAATGGAAGCAAAGATCGAGAAGATGCAAGAAATGTTTAGCAAAGACCTAGAAGAATTAAAGAACAAACAAACAGAGATGAACAATACAATAACTAAAATGAAAACTACACTAGAAGGAATCAATAGCAGAATAACTGAGACAGAAGAACGGATAAGTGACCTGGAAGACAGAATGGTGGAATTCACTGCTGTGGAACATAATAAAGAAAAAAGAATGAAAAGAAATGAAGACAGCCTAAGAGACCTCTGGGACAACATTAAATGCAACAACATTCGCATTACATGGGTCCTAGAAGGAGAAGAGAGAGAGAAAGGACCCGAGAAAATATTTGAAGAGATTATAGTTGAAAACTTCCCTAACATGGGAAAGGAAATAGCCACCCAAGTCCAGGAAGCGCAGAGACTCCCATACAGGATAAACCCAAGGAGAAACATGCCGAGACACATAGTAATCAAAGTGGCAAAAATTAAAGACAAAGAAAAATTATTGAAAGCAGCAAGGGAAAAACGACAAATAACATACAAGGGAACTCCCATAAGGTTAACAGCTGATTTCTCAGCAGAAACTCTACAAGCCAGAAGGGAGTGGCAGGATATACTTAAAGTGATGAAAGGGAAGAAACTACAACCAAGATTACTCTACCTAGCAAGGATCTCATTCAGATTCAATGGAGAAATCAAAAGCTTTACAGACAAGCAAAAGCTAAGAGAATTCAGCACCACCAAACCAGCTCTACAGCAAATGCTAAAGGAACTTCTCTAAGTGGGAAACACAAGAGAAGAAAAGGACCTACAAAAACAAACCCAAAACAATTAAGAAAATGGTAATAGGAACATACATATCGATAGTTAGCTTAAAGGTGAATGGATTAAATGCTCCAACCAAAAGACGCAGGCTTGCTGAATGGATACAAAAACAAGACCCATATATATGCTGTCTACAAGAGACCCACTTCAGACCTAGGGACACATACAGACCGAAAGTGAGGGGATGGAAAAAGATACTTCCATGCAAATGGAAATCAAAAGAAAGCTGGAGTAGCAATACTCATATCAGATAAAATAGACTTTAAAGAATGCTACAAGAGACAAGGAGGGACACTACATAATGGTCAAGGGATCAATCCAAGAAGAAGATATAACAATTATAAATATATATGCACCCAACATAGGAGCACCTCAATACATAAGGCAACTGCTAACAGCTATAAAAGAGAAAATCGACAGTCACACAATAATAGTGGGGGACATTAACACCTCACTTACACCAATGGACAAATCATACAAAATGAAAATAAATAAGGAAACAGAAGCTTTAAATGACACAATAGACCAGATAAATTTAATTGGTATTTATAGGACATTCCATCCAAAAACAGCAGATTACACTTTCTTCTCAAGTGCGCATGGAACATTCTCCAGGATAGATCACATCTTGGGTCACAAATCAAGCCTCAGTAAATTTAAGAAAATTGAAATCATATCAAGCATCTTTTCTGACCACAACGCTATGAGATTAGAAATGAATTACATGGAAAAAAACGTAAAAAACACAAACACATGGAGGCTAAACAATACATTACTAAATAACCAAGAGATCACTGAAGAAATCAAAGAGGAAATCAAAAAATACCTAGAGACAAATGACAATGAAAACATGACGATCCAAAACCTATGGGATGCAGCAAAAGCAGTTCTAAGAGGGAAGTTTATAGCTATACAAGCCTACCTCAAGAAACAAGAAAAATCTCAAATAAACAATCTAACCTTACACCTAAAGGAACTAGAGAAAGAAGAACAAACAAAACCCAAAGTTAGCAAAAGGAAAGAAATCATAAAGATCAGAGCAAAAATAAATGAAATAGAAACAAAGAAAACAATAGCAAAGATCAATAAAACTAAAAGCTGGTTCTTTGAGAAGATAAACAAAATTGATAAACCATTAGCCAGACTCATCAAGAGAAAGAGGGAGAGGAGTCAAATCAATAAAATTAGAAATGAAAAAGGAGACGTTACAACAGACACCGCAGAAATACAAAGCATCCTAAGAGACTACTACAAGCAACTCTATGCCAATAAAATGGACAACCTGGAAGAAATGGACAAATTCTTAGAAAGGTATAACCCTCCAAGACTGAACCAGGAAGAAACAGAAAATATGAACAGACCAATCACAAGTAATGAAATTGAAACTGATTAAAAATCTTCCAACAAACAAAAGTCCAGGACTTCACAGGTGAATTCTATCAAACATTTAGAGAAGAGCTAACACCTATCCTTCTCAAACTCTTCCAAAAAATTGCAGAGGAAGGAACACTCCCAAACTCATTCTATGAGGCCACCATCACACCCTGACATCAAAACCAGACAAAGATACTACAAAAAAAGAAAATTACAGACCAATATCACTGATGAATATAGATGCAAAAATCCTCAACAAGATACTAGTAAACAGAATCCAACAACACATTAAAAGGATCATACACCATGATCAAGTGGGATTTATCCCAGGGATGCAAGGATTCTTCAATATACACAAATCAATCAATGTGATACACCATCTTAACAAATTGAAGAAAAACCATATGATCATCTCAATAGATGCAGAAAAAGCTTTTGACAAAATTCAACACCCATTTATGATAAAAACTCTCCAGAAAGTGGGCACAGAGGGAATGCTACCTCAACATAATAAAGGCCATATATGACAAACCCACAGCAAACATCATTCTCAGTGGTGAAAAACTGAAAGCATTTCCTCTAAGATGAGGAAAGGAGAAGGATGTCCACTCTCACCACTATTATTCAACATAGTTTTGGAAGTCCTAGCCACGGCAATCAGAGAAGAAAAAGAAGTAAAAGGAATACAAATTGGAAAAGAAGAAGTAAAACTGTCACTGTTTGCAGATGACATGATACTATACATAGGGAATCCTAAAGATGCCACCAGAAAACTACTAGGGCTAATCAGTGAATTTGGTAAAGTTGCAGGATACAAAATTAATGCACAGAAATCTCTTGCATTCCTATACACTAATAATGAAAAATCTGAAAGAGATATTAAGGAAACACTCCCATTTACCACTGCAACAAAAAGAATAAAATACCTAGGAATAAACCTACCTAGGGAGACAAAAGACCTGTATGCAGAAAACTACAAGACACTAATGAAAGAAATTAATGATACCAACAGATGGAGAGATATACCATGTTCTTGGATTGGAAGAATCAATACTGTGAAAATGACTATACTACCCAAAGCAATCTACAGATTCAGTGCAATCCCTATCAAATTACCAATGGCATTTTTTACGGAACTAGAACAAAAAATCTTAAAATTTGTATGGAGACACAAAAGACCCCGAATAGACAAAGCAGTCTTGAGGGAAAAAAACCAAGCTGGAGGAATCAGACTCCCTGACTTCAGACTATACTACAAAGCTACAGTAATCAAGACAATATGGTACTGGCACAAAAACAGAAACATAGATCAATGGAACAAGATAGAAAGCACAGAGATAAACCCACGCACCTATGGGCAACTAATCTATGACAAAGGAGGCAAGGATATACAAGGGAGAAAAGACGGTTTCTTCAATAAGTAGTGCTGGGAAAACTGGACAGTTACATGTAAAAGAATGAAATTAGAACACTCCCTAACACCATGCACAAAAATAAACTCAAAATGGATTTGAGACCTAAATGTAAGACCGGACACTATAAAACTCTTAGAGGAAAACATAGAAAGAACACTCTTTGACATAAATCACAGCAAGATCTTTTTTGATCCACCTCCTAGAGTAATGGAAATAAAAACAAAAATAAACAAATGGGACCTAATGAAACTTCAAAGCTTTTGCACAGCAAAGGAAACCATAAACAAGATGAAAAGACAACCCTCAGAATGGGGGAAAATATTTGCAAACGAATCAACAGACAAAGGATTAATCTCCAAAATATATAAGCAGCTCATGCAGCTCAATATTAAAAAAACAAACAACCGAATCCAAAAATGGGCAGAAGACCTAAATAGACATTTCTCCAAAGAAGAGAGACAGATGGCCAACAAGCACATGAAAAGCTGCTCAACATCACTAATTATTAGAGAAATGCAAATCAAAACTACAGTGAGGTATCACTTCACACCAGTTAGAATGGGCACCATCAGAAAATCTACAAACAACAAATGCTGGAGAGGGTGTGGAGAAAAGGGAACCGTCTTGCACTGTTGGTGGGAATGTAAATTGATACAGCCACTATGGAGAACAGTATGGAGGTTCCTTAAAAAACTAAAGATAGAATTACCATATGATCCAGCAATCCCACTACTGGGCATATACCCAGAGAAAACCATAATTCAAAAAGACACATGCACCCCAATGTTCACTGCAGCACTATTTACAATAGCCAGGTCATGGAAGCAACCTAAATGCCCATCGACAGACGAATGGATAAAGAAGATGTGGTACATATATACAATGGAATATTACTCAGCCATAAAAAGGAATGAAATTGGGTCATTTGTTGCGACGTGGATGGATCTAGAGACTGTCATACAGAGTGAAGTGAGTCACAAAGAGAAAAACAAATATTGTATATTAACACATATATGTGGAACCTAGAAAAATGGTACAGATGAACCAGTTTGCAGGGCAGAAATTGAGACACAGATGTAGAGAACAAACGCATGGACACCAAGGGGGGAAGTGGCGGGGGCCGGGGGTGGTGGTGGTGTTGTGATGAATTGGGCGATTGGGATTGACATGTATACACTGATGTGTATAAAACTGATGACTAATAAGAACCTGTTGTATAAAAAAAAATTAAAAAAATAAAACAAACAAAAAAAAAAACCATACTTCACAACCTAAGTGTCCATCGACAGATGAATGTATAAAGAAGATGTGGCACATATATACAATGGAATATTACTCAGCCATAAAAAGAAATGAAAGTGAGTTATTTGTAGTGAGGTGGATGGACCTAGAGTCTGTCATACAGAGTGAAGTAAGTCAGAAAGAGAAAAACAAATACCATATGCTAACTCATATATATGGAATAAAAAAAAAAAATGGTTCTGAAGAACCTAGGGGCAGGACAGGAATAAAGATGCAGACATAGAGAATGGACTTGAGAACACGGGAGGGGGAAGGGTAAGCTGGGACGAAGTGAGAGAGTAACATTGACATATATACACTACCAAATGTATAACAGATAGCTAGTGGGAAGCAGCCGCATAGCACAGGGAGATCAGCTCGGTGCTTTGTGACCACCTAGAGGGGTGGGATAGGGAGAGAGGGAGGGAGGGAGACACAAGAGGGAGGGGATATGGGGTTATATGTATATGTATAGCTGATTCACTTTGTTATACAGCAGAAACTAACACAACATTGTAAAGCAATTATACTCCAGTAAAGATGTTAAAAAAAAAAAAAAATACATATATATATATATATATGTATAAAACATACTTCTCAGGGACATGACTAGTCTAAACAATGCTAAATTACAATTTTAGTAATTCAGATATTTTATTTTTATGCCTCCATAACAAATACCTCATTTAGAAGAAGAAGAATGCTATGATTCTGATACCAAGCACCTATCTGTCCACTGGGATTTTTATCATGAGACTTGGTGGTGAGATTAACCCAAGGCTGACTAGGTTTAGGCCGCCTAAAAAGCATATTCGACGCTAGTTATATCTCCTCCTTTTCCTACAAACATCACAGAAAGCCAGGTGAATTTTCACTGATGCAGCCATTAAATGCTATCCCACTTACAATATGATAAAGATTATGACTCCCCATTTGAAAGCTGATAGAGTATTAAATCGTAAAATCAATGTGCAGAAAAGGAGAAAAGCACTAAATACTTTTGTCTTACCTGTGACATATTTAAAATTTTCAGAGTGAAATTTTCTAATCCCGTCACATTCCTCTCCTCGCAGTTCACCTTCGGGGATTTCAGACTTTCGGTGGTGTTGGCGTCCTCTGTCGGGGGCGGGTCAGATTCCACCACTTCGGGCTCTGCGTAGTACTCCTCTTCTCTCTCCGGGAAGCTGGCTCCAGCGCTGTCCAGAGAGAAGAGGCTCTCCCGGGGGTTGCACCTCGAGTCCTCCTCCCCTCCAGCCCTGCAGGTGCCGCCGCTGGGCTCTGGGCTCAGTTTGTCCTCGGCTTCCCCAGGAATCACAGACAACATTACCATGTGCTCACCATCAGCGTCCAGCCCCAGCACTGCCTCGGCCTCTTCTGCAGACAGGTCCTGGCCCACTGGGTCACGGGAAGGCACCTCCTCACTCGTGTACCCAGCCCCCACCTGGAATGGGTAAGCAGGCTGCTCCTCTGACCATAAGTGACCTCTTTTCTCTGCAACTAAAACATGCCACTATGTTCACAGTCACATCTAACTTCAAAATAAATGAATCCCAAAGAATTACAGTTCTCAAATATGAAATTTTCCCCTCCAGAGTAAAAAGTTACCTTCCCATTAAACTATCACAGAGCCACCCATCATTCTCCAGGTCATGAAGAAGATCACAAGGAGATACTAGATTAATGAATGCCAAGAAGTGGACAAACACATAGCTTCATGCAAAACCTGCTGCTTGCCATGCGGATTACAAGCAAAAACATTCCACTGCAGACATCCAATTAGGAAAATATAATACAAACACTTGTAACAATTTAGTTTCTTTGATGAGACTATCCAAGAAAATAATGATGGCTTTATGGAAGACTCTACCATGGCAAAGCATCTTTGCACCCGTTATAACAGCTCTGTGAGATGGGCAGCACAAGGGTTATCATCCCCACTTAACAGATGAGGTACAGAGAGGTTCAGTGTAATGCCCAACGGCACACAGCCAGTAAGCAGCAGAGCCAGGTCTAAGAGCGAAGTCTTCTGACTGCTACTCCGGAGCGGGCCTTACCCTCCCCACATGATACCTCGGAGGGCTGCTGGGCCACACTGCCCGAAGAATGCTACTAGAGCCAGCTCCTTCCCGAGGTGGCCTCTACAGCTGACCTCTGCTCTCCTGCCTGCTGTCCTTGGGCTACTGCCCTCAGGAGTGCTAAAGGTGCACCAAGCAGAGCAGGGGCAGCAGCAGGGAGAAGAGGAGGAGGATTTTCCTCTCACTTTGGAGCCACTAGATGCGGCTTGGGCCAAAGGTTCAGGTAAGGGGAGAGTCCTGGGCAGTCTCATACATCCATCCAGCAAGCTCCACTCACCTCTGTACAATGACTCCTGCCCTCCACCTCTCATGATCTCAACGACAGCCGCCAGACTCCAAGCCAGGCACTGACCAGGGGAAACGAATGAGCCCAGCTGCACTCAGACAAGCCCACCATATGGCTGGGGAGCCACCAGCTGTATAATGAGCTCTGCCTGCAAACAGCATGTCTAGCAGAGTGTGAATGACCAACTGGCTTCAAAGCTGGGGAGGGACCTGGGAACTTCCTAAGGTATGCACATTTGTATAACATCTCAAAGAATATCTCCATAGATGTTTGCAGGTTCATTCAGCAATTCAAAAACACTCTCTGGGAATTTGCTTCAGGCTAAGTGGAATAACAGGAACCAGATTTACTCTCCCTCCTGAAACAACCCAAAAAACAGCCAAATATGTGAAACAACAGTTTCAGGAGACTAGCAATGAGACAAGGAAGGACAGTGAACAGGAAGCAAATGAGAAGAGCCCTACAAATGCTCTAGCTTACTGCCTGAGACAGTTCCTGCCCTGTCTCAGGGAGGGCCCAGCTGACTTCTCGAGTTGAGATGGAACTGAGGGTCCAGAAAGACCAAGAAGTTAGAGTTTGCAGGACAGAATACTGGAGATGGGAGAGCTGCAGAAAGAGGACTCTGGAGATCTGTGGAGGCGGCCCCGCCTTGAGTATACTGGTCCGCACATGCCTGTAAGTGAACTACCCCAAGCCAGGGAAAGAACCACTCAAAGGGATTAGAGGTAACAGTACCCAACAGCCACAGAAAGCTGGGAATAGTACCTGTCCCCACCCACTAGCCTGGGAAACCTCCTAAGTCACAGGGCACTGGGGAGAGTACGCGAAAGGGACTTGCCTCAGCAGTGGGGCCCAATTAACCCTAAAGTAAATACAGCTCTGCTTCCATCTAGCAAACCTTAAAAGTGAGAATCAAACTGTGTTCAAGTAACTTAACTGTATCCCAGAACAAAGCTCAAGAATATTTATAGGAATACTAAAATATCTAGCACTCAACCAGGTAAAATTTACTTCTGGCATCCAATCAAAGATTACCAGGCATGCAAAGAAGCAGGGAAATTCTCATTATCCATAATGATAATAATCAACCAAACCTGACCCAGAACTTGTACAGATGTCAGAATTATTAGATGAGGCTATCGAAACAGCAATAACTGCATTACATATGTTTAAAAAGTTAAGTAGATATAGAGAACATAACATATAAAAAAAGACCCAAATCAAAATGCAAATCAAAACCACAACGAGATATCACCTCACACATGTTAGAATGGCTATTATCAAAAAGACAAGAAATGACAAATGTTGGTATGCATGCGGACAAAGGGGAACCCTTGTGCACTATCAGCGAGAACGTAAATTGGTGCAGCCACTAAGGAAAACAGTATGGAAGTTCCTCAAAAAATAAAAAACAGAACTACCATATGATCCAGCAATTCCACTTCTGGGCATTTATCCAAAGAAAATGAAAACACTCACCTGAAAAGGTACATGCACCCCCATGTTCACTGCAGCATTATTTACAAAAGCCAAGACATGGAAGCAATTGATAGATGCATAGATAAAGAAAATGTGAGATATATATACATATATTTGTATATGTATATGTGTGTGTATATATATATATGTATATGTATTATGTGTATATATATGTATATGTATATATAAAAAGAATATTATTCAGCCATTTAAAAACAAGAAATCTTGCCATTTGCGACAAGATGTACAGACCTTAAGGGCATTATGCTAAGTGAAATAAATCAGAGAAAGACAAATACTGTATTATCTCACTTAAATGTAGAATCTAAAAACAAACAAACAACAACAAAAAACCCACAAGCTCATACAGAAAACAGTTTGGTGGTTGACAGAGGTGGTGGGTAGGGGGTGGGCAAAATGGGTGAAGATGGTCAAAAAGTACAAACTTCCAGTTATAAAATAAGTAAGTCATGGGGATAGAATGCACAGCATGGTAACTATAGTTAATTATACTATATTGTATATTTGAAAGTTGCTAAGAGAGTAGTAAACCTTAAAAGGTCTCATCCAAAGAAAAAAATTGTATAACTGTGTGTGATGGTGGATTTTAACCAGACTTATTGTGGTGATCATTTTACAATATATATATATTGAATGATTATGTTGTACAACTGAAACTACTATAATGTTATATATCAATTATATCTCAATAATAATTTTTTAAAAGACCCAAATTATACTTCTAGCAATGAAAATTACAAGGTCTGAGATGAAAACTGCACTGGATGGGATTCATAGCAGATTAGACATTACAGAAGAAAAGAGTAGTTAACTTAAGGCATAGCAATAGAACCAATACAAAATGAAACACACAATGAAAAAAAGAATCTCCCCCCAAATTAAGAGTGACAGTGAGCTGTGGGACAATTTCAAGTGGTCTCATGTACAGATAATTGGAGTACCCAAAAGAGAGAAGTAAATGGGGGAAAACAGAAAAAGTAATTGAAGAAACAATAACCAAAAACTTTACAAACCTGATGAAAACTATAAATCCATAGATCTAAGAAACTCAACAAACTACACCAAGATACATCATAATCAAACTGATCAAAACCAGTGACAAAGAAAAAATCTTAAAAGCAGCCAGAGAAAAAAGACATGCTATGTATAGAGGAACAAAAACAAGGATGACAGCAGATTTCTCATTGGAAACTGCAAGCAAGAAGAGCAGCATCTTTGAAGTACTGAAAGGAAAAAAACTATAAACCTAGAATTCTATACCCAGCAAAAGTATCTTTCAAAAACAAAGGCAAAATAAATACGTTTTCAGACATACAAAAGCTGAAACAATTCATAACCAGCAGACCTACATGACAAGAATCTGAAATGAACTTATTCAGGCAATAGAAAAATGATACCAGATGGAAATGTGGATCCACACAAAAGAATGAATAGCATCAGAAATGGTAACTACATAAATAAATATACACAATTCTTTCTGAAAGTCTAGCTCTGAAGGGGAAAAGAAAGACCCAGTAGTTGTTATGGGCAGGCAGGGGACTAAGGGAAATTTTCGTTTTGGTTTTTAGGACACAGGAGAAATTTAAGGATATATAAAGCTCATGGGAAAGTGAGTAAGCAGGGTGAGGTGACAATACAGGTTAGAGAGGGCAGAGTACAGGGCTTGAGAAGCAAGGTAGGTCCTTGACAGAAGAGGGTCAAGCACTTCTTTGCCTATGACCTAGAGAAGGGGCTGGGTGCCTGGGCAAGGAGCTCTGTCAATGGGGTGCGGATGGCAGTCTTTCTGTAGCCTTTGGTTGATAAACATGTACTGCTTGTATAATCATAAGTAAAAACAAACAAACATGTTTACTAGATTGTCCTTAAGTCAGAGCAGGAAATGAAGCCAGAGAGGCTAAAAGTCTGGAGAAGAACAAAGGGTGCCAGATTTGGGAACCAACTCTACTCCCAAATGCACCAGCTCTGCAGAGATCTTCTCTCTCTGAAGCTAATCAACATTCTAGGTCCTCTAAAGTAAATGGAGAATGCCAATATCCTAAAAGAATCTCAAGAGAAAAAAATGAGGGCACAAAATAGAATCTGGTCCTTCTGATCCCCTTCATGTAAAACTGGATAGATGCCCCTTACATAAAATCAAAAGGAAGTCTGAGTGATGCAGAGAGCTAGAATTTTGAGTCAGGAGTGTTGTTTTTCCCTCCTGTGAAGATATTTAAGTAGAGAGGACAAATTAGGAACAACAAAAAAAAATTCTCACACCCTCAGGTACCATTTTTATCATTTAAGCATTGGGAAGAAAGGAAACATTGAATTATTCCACTCTAAGAAATGACCTACGGTGTGAGAGCCATTGAACCCTCCCATGGTAATGCGCCTTTTAAAAGAGATTGGTTCGCAATGTCAATAATCTGATTATAGTTTGAGCCATGCATAAAGTGGAAATTACTGCACTACTGGCAGCAAGGAATATGTTTGGAGAACAGGGGCGAGGGCACCACTCCAACTCTGCCAAGGAGCCCTAGCCTGGGTCAGCTCCTTCGTACCCTTCCAGTTGTTCTCAAAAGACTCTCTACCAGCCACAGGTTTTTTTCCATAATGGCTTCTGTGGCAGGGGAGCCAACTGGGGAGGACCAAAAACAGCTGGGGTTTAGAGGGGCAGCAACCCGTACTTTCCATAGGAAATTTTCAGTGTGTGCATCTAACAAATGGAGAAAATACCACTGAAATGCAGACATTCATAGGGCTACCATGCAGATTAAATGAGAAAAGACGTATATGGTCCCTGGCACATGGTAAGCACTCCATAAATGGCTACAGTGATGGTGATGATGATGATGATGATAATGGTTATGACTGATGTTTACAATTCAAAGAGATGAACGGGAACCACAACCAGGTCCTATTAATTCCTCTGCTAAATACACTCTGGATCCATCCACTTCTCCCAACCCACTCACACCCCTCAGCCCAGGCCACAGTCATCTCTCACTTGGACAACTGCTGCAAACACCAAAATGGTCTTCCTGGTTGGCCCTCTACCCCCTCTCCAAACCCTTCTCCTCACAGCATCCAAGTGAAACTGAAAGTTAAAGGCAAATGTGATCATGTCACTCCCCTGCTAAAACCCTTTCAGTGGCTTCCCCCTACCCTGTGAATGAATCCATGCTCTGTAGCATGACTACCAGGCCCCAGGTGATAAGGCCTCTGTCCATACTCCCAACAGGTGCCACTAGACATTTCTGGTCCCTGATCACTCACACCCTCCTCCCCATACCTCAGAACTGTCCTGAGGGCTGTTTCTCTGCCAGGAGCCCTCCCTCCACTCCCTCTCTTCTTCTGGCTAATCTGACACATCCTTCAGATCTCACCCTAAACTTCACTTCTGTGAACTTCACCCTCCTAGACCCTCATACCAGAAGGGTCTCCCATTACAGCATTCCATAATGCCCTGGGGCTCTCCTTGAAGCATTTTCCACTCTTGTGGAAAACTTACTTAATTATTTGTGGTCATTTAATGCCTGCCTTCCCCATCAGACAGGAGGGTGGACGTATTTCTCTGCTTGCTCTCCACTGCACCTAGAGCGCCTAACAGAGCATATGGAATATGACGGGTGTTCAGTCAGAATCTGCTAGTTGACTGTCTAGGGAAGACAGGTGTGGGGTGTTGAAGTCCGGGGTTGGCGCCCGTTCCTTGACACCTGGACAGCACTGCCACCTCCAGTTGCTAATTTGCCAGTGGTATCCTCTGCAGAAAAAAAGCCTTGGATTTTCAGCCACCCCCAAAAGGAACCAGCTGGTGAAGCTTCCTCAGTCCTCACCCCATTCATGGCCTGGCCATGATGACCAGTGACCCACCCCATGGCTGGTGTTATCCTCAGGTCTGTATGACGTGACCCTCCCTGCCAGGTAGGCTCACTGACTGCCGAATCAGCCAGGGTTCTGCCAGGAAGCAGCACATGCAACTTGGACAATTGGAGGAGAACTTAATAAAGGTACCTCCAACATGTGAGCTGGGTGTAGAGAAACCAAAAGCAATGGTAAGGAATCCCAGGGTCAATAACAGCAGAGGGGGAGCCAGTTACCACTCATAGATCTTAAGAGTCCAGAGGCAGAAGCCTTGAAACAGAGAGGACAGCCTTCTAGAAGCCCTAACTTTCAGTGGAGGGACACAGCCAACCTGTGATATCCCCAAGGGAGGGAGCTGAGAGAATCAATACCCTGACCTCACTCTCCCTTCATGCCAACACAACAGAAGCCAGAAGACAGAAGAGCCAGTTGTTTATTCCATACCGGACAGCTACTCAGGGCACAGAGCAGGGTGGAGAAGGCTGAAGAATGATCTGAGAGACAAACAGAAGATATCCAGCACATGCTGTCCCCTCTCTGAGGCTGGTGGTTAAGTGTAGCGACAGAGAAATGTAGCACAGAGGTTTGACTGTGAGGTCAGGCAGACAGAGGCTTGAATTGTAGCTTCTCAACTTCTGCTGTTGGACCTTGGTAAAAGACTTAGGGGATGCTGAGTCTCAGTTTACTCATCCATCAAATGGGGACAAAAACAACATACATTTCATAAGCATTTAAAGACTAAATAAGATGATGCTCAAAAAGCACTAAGCACACTGCCTGGCACATAATGAGTGTTTTCATTACTCAGCAAGCCGGCTCCCCTGCCTCTTTCCAGGACACGGCAGGGAAAGGAAAGGTCTGTGTGTTCCTGTTAAGTTTTGAATGACAAAAAAGGCCAAAGGGTCTGGACTTTAATAGGGCTCTGCAGAGTGGGGCAAAGAAGCAATGGGAGTAAGGCCTCCACTCCTGGGCCCAGCCATGCCTCCAGGTGGCTGCCTTCCCCACGGAGGGACCCTGAGAGCATGCTCTGGCAAGCAGCAAGTTACCCTGGGAGTCTGCTGTGTTTTTCTCATTTGTCCTTCACAGGCACCTGAGCAAGAGTGACCTTCTTAAGAAAGTGGTCCAGCAGGCTGCAAAGTAAAGCATGGGCTTTGCAGTCAGAGATACAGGCTCTGCCAATTACCAGAATCGCAAACGTAGGCAGATTACTCAGCCTCTCTGAGCTCAGCATCTTCATCTGTAAAACACGGATACTCACGGAATCTATCTCATAGGATCGGTGGGAGGGCTAAATAAGATAATGATAGAAAGCACTATGCACAGTTCCTGGCTCCTAATAAGGGCACCATAGAGGTCGGCTATTCGTTATGATGATTATCATTAATAATAAAGTGCTCAGCACATGGGGGTACGCCTCAGTAAGCGCTAATACACGGTTCCTCCCGACTGAGTCACCTGCTCAGGGGCCTGAACATGGCCCGGGCATCCCGCCCCGCCGTCCCCTTCCCCGGACCGCGAGCGGGGACCACCGGGGGAAGGAGGTCGGGATAACCCGGGGAAAGGCGCTGTAGGGGGCGCCAGGAAGAGGCGAGGCGCGCAGCGCGGGCCTTCGCGCAGGTAGAAGAGCGTCGCCCGGGGACACAGCCACCTCGCCGGTCATTTCACGCACAGCCGCCCGCGCCGCCGCCCACGGCCCCAGCCCGCACTCACCCTCCTGGCCGCGGGCAGGAGGCCCCAGCACCCACAGCAGTACCTGCCACCAGCCAAGGAGCCGCATGGTGCACGGCGGGCAGCGGCCCCACCACCCAGGCCGAAGGGCAACCGGCGCACAGCGACGCGAGTCGCGCTCCTTGCCGGCGGAAGGCTTTGGGAGGAGAGCCCGGGAGCGCGGGCGCGGCCCCGCGCCGCCATCTTAGCAGCTGGCAGCTGCCGCGGGCGCCATCTTGGAGCCGGGCGGCCGCCTCTGGTCTGTGTCCTGTGCCGTGGGGCTCGGGGCTGTTTGGGAGCCAAGCGCCCGCCATCTCAGGTCTTTTCGAAGTTTCCTGACCCTCAGGTCCTGGGCGGGGTTCCGGCAGAGGCCCGTTGCTGTCTTTCTTCACCCTGCAATCGGGGCCGGGCGGCCGGCAGCACACCCTGCGCCCGCCCAGCGCTTCGTTCCCGGGCCAGAAAGGCCTGGAAGCGTCCTCCTGGAGTGCCCCATCCAGGGTCAGATCCCTTTCCTCACCCATATTATCCTTACCAGGTTGCCAGATAAAACACAGGATGCCCAGTTAAATTTGAATTTCACATAAACAACGAATAATTTTTACTATAAGAGACCGACCGAGGCTAGGCTGCGGTAGTTTTGCTATAGTAAGTTTTCTAGTGGTTCCAGGAGGATCTGACACAGTGGACAACATGGGTGGAAGAGCCCACATTCTTGATCACTACATTCATCTTTTGACCAACAACCTCCCTCTCCCCCAACAGTGTAGTAGCAAATATTTTCTTCTTTAAATTATTCTCTCCCATACCCTCCATACTGGTTTTGAAGGTCATGATAAAGCCAATGGGACAGAGGATTAAGGGGATTTAGGCTTAATGAAAAGGAGGCTGATTTGACTCATCTGGACACTCCAACGTGGATGCTCTGTGGTTACAACTCCTTCCTTTTTGTTACGTCCTTTTCCCTCTCTGTGTTTTGGTTGGTTGTTTGGACAGATGCACTTACAGATGTTAGACTTGTTGCCTTTCGATAAATACTATATATACAATCTCTGATGGAAACTCAATAAATACAGCCAACAGGATAGAATGCGAATTTGACTGTCTCGCCACCAGGTGGCACATGCACTTATTTGCAGTGAGAAAATTGCATTCAGGTTTGAAACTTTGATTTCACTTTCGTTTCTAAGGGGTAAAAAAGTTGACATCATCCTCTTCCTTTGGCTGAGATGAACTCTATACACCAACACCATACAGCCTGGGGATTGTTCATACAAGAATCTGATAATAATTGGAATTGTTCTTCACAGCTACACACCTGCACTCCTGGTGTTTTGTCCCCCTTGATAGGTTTGCCTAAATTTTTTTAATCTATTGAGTCATGAGGACCTCTTTGTCTCTCTCCCTCCCTCTCTCTCATCAACAGACAAGTATTTACTTTCATTTAGATCACTGTGGCAAAGTGTATTTTCCAAAGCTTGCCACAAAAATATTCCCCATCCCACATGCTGCTGTGCAACGTAATTTTGCCACTGCCCCATCAATAGGTAGAATCTAATTCCCCTCCCCTTGAATCTGGGTGGTCCTGTGATTCACATATAACCAAGAGAATGTGGCAGTGTATGAAATGATCCTGTATGACTTCTGAGGCTACACAGCTTTATCCTTTTTTGCTGGAAGGTTTGCACAGGCGTCCTGAGCCACTAAGTAAGTAGATGGACTGTCCTGAGGCTGTATGCTCTGAGGAAGTTCAAACTAGCTTGCATAGGGAAGCCGTGACACTTCAAGCAGAGAGATGCCCACCATCACCAGCTGAGCCTGACACCATTCTGTTGCAGCTTCGGCAACCATTGGACTACTACTGCCTGAGAGACCATAGCCAGAGATGCACAGCTTGAGCTCTTTCCAAATCCCTGACCACAGAAACAGAAATTTTAAAAATGTCATTTTAAAAATGGTTCTGAAGAACCTAGGGGCAGGACAGGAATAAAGATGAAGACGTAGAGAATGGACTTGAGGACAAAGGGAGGGGGAAGGGTAAGATGGGACGAAGTGAGAGAGTGGCATGGACTTATATTTACTACCAAATGTAAAACAGATAGCTAGCGGGAAGCAGCCGCATAGCACAGGGAGATCAGCTTGGTGCTTTGTGTCCACCTAGAGGGGTGGGATAGGGAGGGTGGGAGGGAGATGCAGGAGAGAAGGGGATACGGGGGTATATGTATATGTATAACTGATTCACTTTGTTATAAAGCAGAAGCTAATGCACCACTGTAGAGCAATTATACTCCAATAAAGATGTTGAAAAAAAATTGTTATTTTAAGTCACTAAGTTTTTGGTGATTTTTTAAATAGAATAGATAACTGGATTGTGTTATTTTGTAATGTAATACCTGTAATCTGAAGAGGCTATTTAATTAATTTAATAAATCAATACTTTGGGCATGTATTCACATAGTTATTCTTCCAAGCTCCTTTCCTGTCTTTATCATTTTAATTTTGGATTTTGATGGACTTAAGATGACCCAATGTACTCATTATTATTTCATCAATACTGGATATGCTTTGCATTTATAACAAAAGGAGATTAAACTAAGCTCCTTCAATAATTAAGTAGCCTCCCAAGATATTTAAGAGACTTGTGTCCTGAAGCACAAGGTAGATCAGGCAATGTAGAGTAGTTAAGAAAACTCTAAAAAAAAAAAAAATCACAGGCCATACCCTAAGTTTCATTCCTAATCAAAACCATGCTTTACTTTGATGTACATGAGATGCTACCTGGCATAATCACAAGTATAAACCTCAACTGTAAAACAAGGAGACCTCTGCATTTCTTTTTTTTTTTTTAATGTTTTCTTTTTTTTTAATTTATTTATTTTATTTATTTATTTTTGGCTGCATTGGGTCTTCGTTGCTGTGCACGGGCTTTCTCTAGCTGCAGAGAGCGGGGGCTACTCTTCATTGCGGTGCACGGGCTTCTCATTGCGGTGGCTTCTCTTGTTGTGAAGCATGGGCTCTAGGCACGCGGGCTTCAGTAGTTGTGGCACACGGGCTCTAGAGCGCAGGCTCAGTAGTTGTGGCGCACGGGCTTAGTTGCTCCGCAGCATGTGGGATCTTCCTGGACCAGGGCTCGAACCCCTGTCCCCTGCATTGGCAGGCAGATTCTTAACCACTGCTCCACCAGGGAAGCCCCAACCTCTGCATTTCTGATCTGGGTATTAAGCCCTTGGCATTTATGATTTCACTCAGATGGCTTTCTCCCAGAGATATCATTCTTATTTGACTCATTAGGAAACTAAAGCCAGAGATAATGGGTCAGTGTCACATAGGGAGTTTCTGACAGAGCTGAAGCTAGAAAATCAATCTGAATTCAAAACTTTTTACACTGATATACAACCAGTAACCCATTTCAAATGTTATCAACACTGTTAACCAATACTTCATAATAGCTTGTGTAATAAATATTAGATTTAACTAAATTGATTGTGTTTAAAAGCTAATGAGAAGGATCCTACTGAGAGAGGTTTCAGATACAGGAGAGAGGATAATTTCTGAGGAAAAAGTACGGTGGGATCCAAAGAGGGATAAACTAGAGACAGTAAGAGGAATATTTCCTCCATTGTAATAGGAGGAAAGGATGAATGCAGATAAGCTATTTTCTCTGTCAAGAAGAAAGGTGGTCTGCTGAGAGAGAGCATGTGGTAATCTAAGTATCTAAGGAGAGTGGAGAGTGGAAATCTGAAATAACCTAAATAAAGAATGGCATGAGAGCTGACTAAGGATACTGCTAAGATAGTGCTGGGGATCCAGCTGTGGTTGCAAAGCAGGAATTTATAGTGGCAAATGGCAGTTAAGCATTTTTCTCCAATAGCATTTAGCAGCCCTGGAGTAAAAGGGAGCCAGAATTAGCCCAGAGTTAGTGTTTTGCCAGGCTTGCATGATGGAAAGTCCGCGGCGGGGGTTAGGGGGAAGTTAGTTGAAGATAATGATAGTTGCTAATGTCCTTATCGGTATAGTTGTGTCTTAACATCATTTTGAAAGGGAAATCTTATGAGTTGGTTATTCCTTAGGTACATGAGTACTTAGTATAACCTAACAATCATGTACAATCAGTGTATTGATTATCTAGTGTTGCATAACAAATTACCCAAAACTTTGTCTTAAAATAGTAATAATCATTTATTATCTCACACCATTTATGTGGGTAAGGAATTCAGAAATGTCTTACTTGGGTGGTTCTAGCTCAGGATCGCTCATGCGATTGCAGTCAAGATGTTGGCTTGGGCTGCAGTTACTTGTAGGCTTGACTGGGGCTGGAAAATCTGCTTCCAAGATGGCAAGTTGACACTGACTGTTGGTAGGATGGCTCAGTTCTTAACCATGTGGATCTCTCCATAGGAGAGTTTCTATGTTCTAATGATATGACAGATGGCTTCCCCCAGACCAAGTGATCCAAGGGAGCAATGCTAAATGCAGTCTATTATGTCCTAGACTCAAAAATCACACTTCGGGACTTCCCTGGTGGTGCAGTGGTTAAGAATCTGCCTGCCAATGCAGGGAACATGGGTTCGATCCCTGGTCCAGGAAGATCCCACATGCCACAGAGCAACTAATCCCGTGTGCCACAACTACTGAGCCCGCGAGCCACAACTACTGAGCCCGCATGCCACAACTACTGAAGCCCATGCACCTAGAGCCTGTGCTCTGCAATGAGAGAAGCCACCACAATGAAAAGCCCGTGCGCCACAACTAGAGAAAGCCCACACACAGCAACAAAGACCCAACGCAGCCAAAAATAAATAAATAAATAAATAAAATAAATTTTAAAAAAGAAATCACACATCATCATTTCTGCAATATCCTATTGTCTATACATTTTACCATGTACAATGTAGGAGGGGACAACACAAGGACATAAATACCGGGAGGTGAGGATCACTAGGAGCCATATGGGAGGCTGGCTTACCACAACTGAGTAATAAGATGTGAATACCTATAGTATTAATACTTGATGATGTTATAGTAATAAGAAAATAACATAAAAAATACTTATCCAAGCCATTACCTAATGGTCAATTACCTACTTACCTAATATGTTCTTCCTCCCCTTTTCAATTCATTGAATCTGATTTTTTTGAGATGTACTTGAGCTTACAACAGATTTGAGAAGTTCTGTTTAGGAAATGCCAAATCCTCAAGCAATAAAGAAATCCATAAATTATGATTCAACTTACTGTGTTTGATAGTATACCCAACATAGCATTTGGAGATACTGATTCACTAATCCCACCTTCAAAATATTAAAACTGACATAAAAATGGTGACTATAAAAAAGGACAGGGAGTTCCCTGGTGGTCCAGGGGTTAGGACTCAGGACTTTCACTACCATGGCCTGGGGTTCAATCCCTGGTCGGGGAACTAAGATTCCACAAGCCCCATGGCATGGCCAAAAAAACCCAAAAGGACAATAGGCTATATATCTTTTGTTTTAAAAACTAACACATGCTTTCTAGCACATGCTAGAATACTCTTTGACATAAATTATAGCGATATTTTTTGGGGTCTATCTCTTAAAGCAAAGGAAATAAAAGCAAAATAAACAAGTGGGGCTAATCAGACTTAAAAGCTTTTGCAGAGCAAAGGAAATCATCAACAACCGACTGAATGGGAGAAAATATTTGCGTATGATATGACTGATAAGGGATTAATATCCAAAATATATAAACAGCTCATAGAACTCAACATCAAGAAACAAACAACCCAATTAAAAAATGAGCAGAAGACATGAATAGACATTTCAGAGAAGACATACTGATGACCAACAGGCACATGAAAAGATGCTCAATGTCATTAATCATCAGAGAATTGCAAATTAAAACTACAATGAGATATCACCTCACACCTGACAGGATGGCTATCATCAAAAAGACCACAAATAACAAATGTTGGCAAGGATATGGAGAAAAGAGAACTCTCATACACTGTTGGTGGGAACGTAAACTGGAGCAACCGCTGTGGAAAACAGTATGTTTCCCAAAAAACTAAAAACAGAACTACCATATGAGCCAGCACTTCCACTCCTGGGTATATATCTGAAAAAAACAAAAACACTAATTTGAAAAGATACATGCACCTCAATGTTTACAGCAGCATTATTTACAGTTGCCAAGATATGGAAGCAGCCTAAGTGTCCATCAGCAGACGAATGGATAAAGAAGATGTGGTGTATATATGTACAATGGAATACTACTCAGCCATAAAAAAGAATTTTTGCCATTTGCAACAACATGGATGGACTTGGAGGGTATTATGGTAAGTGAAATATGTCATACAGAGAAAGACAAATACTGTATAATATCACTTATAAGTGGAATCTAAAAAATAATACAAACTAGTAAATATAACAAAAAGGAAACAGATTCACAGATATAGAGAACAAACTAGTGGTTATCAGTGGGGAGAGGGAGGGGGGAGGGGCACGACAGGGGTAGGGCATTAAGAGGTACAAACTATTATGTATAAAATAAACAAGCTACAAGGATATATTGTACAATACAGGGAAGATAGCCAATATTTTATAACTATAAATGGAATATAACCTTTAAAAATTATGAATTACTGTGTTTTACACCTGTAACTTATATAATACTGTACATCAACTATATCTCAATCTTTCAACAAGTAAACAAAAAAAAAAAAAACAGTACACGCAATTCTTAAGAAGGAAAATAAAATCATTCAAGTCTTGGAAGTATCCTTACAGTCAAGTCTTCCAAGCAAGAATAACTGTGCAGGGACTACCCTGGTGGTCCAGTGGCTAGGACTCCAAGCTCCCAATGCAGGGGGCCCAGGTTCAATCCCTGGTCAGGGAATTAGAGCCCACATGGCACAATTAAGATCCAGCATGCCACAACTAAAGATCCTTCATACCGCAACTAAAAAAGATCCCAGAGACTTCCCTGGTGGCACAGTGGTTAAGAATCCGCCTGCCAATGCAGGGGACACGGGTTTGAGCCCTGGTCCGGGAAGATCCCACATGTTGCAGTGCAACTAAGCCCATGCGCCACAACTACTGAGCCTGCACTCTAGAGCCCGCAAGCCACAACTACTGAGCCCACGTGCCACAACTACTGAAGCTCATGTGCTTAGAGCCGATGCTCCGCAACAAGAGAAGCCACCGCAATGAGAAGCCCGCGCGCCACAACGAAGAGTAGCCCCCACTCGCTACAACTAGAGAAAGACCGCATGCAGCAATGAAGACCCAACGCAGCCAAAAAGAAATAAATAAAATAAAATAAATAAATTTATTTAAAAAAAAAAAAAGATCCCAGGTGCCGCAACTAAAAGAGATCCCTCATGCCACACTTAAGACCCGGCACTGCCAAATAAATAAATATTTAAAAATATAATAATAACTGTGCAGAGAATTCCCTGGTGGTCCAGTGGTTGCGACTCTGCGCTTTCACTGCTGAGGGCGCAGGTTCGATCACTGGTTGGGGAACTAAGATCCCACAAGTCGCAAGTCACAGCCAAAGGAAAAATAAAGAACAACTGTGCATCAGTTGATGTTCCTCTTCTTTCTCTTGTCCATTCCCCACTCCAGATAACCTTCAGATAATGTGAAGGTTAAAGGAATATCTTGTGATATTGCCTGATGTTCTGCTAATACAGATAACAAAATGCCCAAATCAATGGGCATGTTTTACAAATTTGAAAATTCAGCATCTGCTTTCATTTTATTAAGATACTTTCATGTTAAAAGACCTTTTAGAATGTATAACAAAAGTTAAAATTATCATACTAAAATATGTCAGGTGATGGGTTAAGTATTTTACTTTGGTTGTATATCCCATATAATTCTTGCAATATCTCTGGCATAGACATTATATACATTCTTTTTAAATGAAGAAAATAAAAGAGTAAGTAATTTGCCTAAGGTCCCACGTTAAATGGCAGAGCTTGAATTTGAACCCAAAACTAAACTCTGTCAGTATGCCAAATTGCCCAAATGCATTAGTAAGTCCCCTACATATGAAGGAGTTCCATTCCGAGAGCACGTTCGTAAGTCCAATTTGTTCCTAAGTCCAACAAATTAGCCTAGGTACTCAACTAACACAATCGGCTATGTAGTACTGCACTGTAATAGGTTTATAATAATTTTCACACAAATAATACACAAAAAACAAACACAAAAAATACAGAAAACATTTTTAATCTTACAGTACAGTACCTTGACAAGTACAGTAGTACAGTACAACAGCTGGCATACAGGGGCTGGCATCGAGGGAACAGGCAAGAAGACTTACTGACTGGAGGAGGGAGAGGAGGTGGGAGATGGTAGAGCTGAAGGATCGTCAGCAATGCGAGACAGAGGGCCAGCTGCAATTTCACTCACACCTGACGCTGATGGCACAGGTTCTGGTTCCTTGCTAGATTCAATTCTATCTACCCTCTTGAAAAACCGATCCAGTGATGTCTGGTTAGTACTGTACCAGCTACATCACCGCTGCTTTTACGCTTGCTTCCGGACATCCCGGGCTTGAAATAAAGATACTGTACTACTGTTCTCTATACAGTACTGTACAGTATATGAAAACACAACCACTTGTAGAGGACGCACACGTGTGACAATGTACACCAGACATGTGAACTAATTAAGTGATTCAACCTGTGAACCCACGTTTGCTTCGTTGAAAGTTCACAACTTGAAGGTTCGTATGTAGGGGACTTACTGTATTCTCATTTAATTCTCACTACAAACCCATCTCTGAGGCTTAGAAAGATTAAGCAACAACCTGAGAAAGGTCATAAACTACTGAGTGGCTGTGCAGGGATTCAAATCCAGGTCCATCTCTAAATCCAATGTGTTTTGCTATAAATATAGAAATTAAAAGTAACACATATTATGAATATCAAATTAGGAATATGAAACAAATAATTTACTGAAATAGGCAGTGAGTGCCCTAGAACAACATTTTACCAGTAGTCAATATATCTATTCCAAATCAGGGTTCAAACTTTTCACAAACGCCAGATCAATAATATCTAACTTCATATAAGCTAACTGCAACAAAAGTATTACTTTGTCAAATGCCATGAAGAGAACAAATCTTTATTCAAATACCTCTGTTCTCATTGGGAAGCTGCTGTGTGGGGTGCTATGGCAGGGGTGAAGGGGAGAGAGAAAAAGGTTTAGAGGATGCTTTACAAGAGCAGGAAACTGGCCATTGGTAAGACATCCGTGTGCAGAGAAGGACTATAATTTGAAAACAAAAGTAATATGTTTACCCATATTTCATTCACACTTCTAAAGTCTGCTCAGAGGGATACCCAAGAATCTGAAGTTTACTTGGAACAGGTCTCAGGCCAGATGTTGTACTTCAAACTAGTGCCTTTTTTTTCTCTTTGCTTTCCTTCCTCATCCCACCTTTCTTTAAATATCCTCTGTTTATAAAAATCTTTTTAAAGATAATAGTGTCATTGTAAGGATTCTTTCAAACAGTTTAAATATTTTGTAAAATAGCAATTCTAGAAAATAAAGAAAATTCTTCTAAAACCCATACACCCTAAAATTCAAAGTAGAGCACATTGCTTCCCTAAACTGCCTTGCTAAGTCAAAAGACGCTTTTTTGTGAGTCTGGGACATCTTATACAAAAATGCAAGGAAGCAGACAAAGAATACTAGGGCTATGCCAAAATGACTGAGGAGCCAAACTGGCTCCTACAAGCCAAAGATGGAACAATTTGAGCATAAAAATGAATAATTTCAATAGAAGGAGATATACCATATATGTTAGAATCCATGAGTTCATATTGAAAAATATTTTTAAACCTTTAATGAACCAAAATTATGTCAGTGATTCTCAGTTTCTGTTTGAAAGTAGAGAAATAATGATTATTTGACTGGTTTCCCTATCATTTCATGAACTAGGTGTTCTCACCTACACTATCAGCCAGGTTAGGTCCTGCTGTCTCTTGAGTGAGGCTCATTTAGGTGAAAGCAGCCAACCTATACTGAGAATGTGGGGCTCAGAAGTCTCCAGCACCCTCAACTAGTGACCAGTGAAGACAGCATGCTCACTCTCTGTTGCTGAAAATGGAATGAAGGAACTTTTAGGATTTAATAACCCCTTTAAAGAGAAACACCTGTATCCATGCCTGGACCAGAGCTCACACTTCAATACTGATATGCAAATGAGTATGGTTTTTTGGTTTGTTTTTGTTTTTTTTGTTTTTAATTGAAGTGTAGTTGATTTACAATATATGTTAGTTTAAGGTGTATAACATAGGGATTCAACATTTTATAGATTATACTCCATTTAAAGTTATTACAGGACTTCCCTGGTGGTCCAGTGGTTAGGGCTCCATGCTTCCACTGCAGGGGGCACGGATTCGATCCCTGGTCAGGGAACTAAAATCCCGCATGCTACACAGTGCAGCCAAAAAATTAAAATAAAATAAAATAAAATAAAATAAAGTTATTACAAACAAAGGCAGAACACTCTGACGTAAATCACAGCAAGATCTTTTTTGATCCACCTACTGGAGTAATGAAAATAAAAATAAACAAATGGGACCTAATTAAACATAAAAGCTTTTGCACAGCAAAGGAAACCATAAACAAAACAAAAAGACAACCCACAGAATGGGAGAAAATATTTGCAAATGAAGTGACCGACAAGGGATTAATTTCCAAAATATACAAACAGCTCATGCAGCTCAATATAAAAAAAAAAAAAAAACAACCCAATCCAAAAATTGGCAGAGGATCTAAATAGACATTTCTCTAAAGAAGAGAGACAGATGGGCAAAAAGCACATGAAAAGATGCTCAACATCACTAATTACTAGAGAAATGCAAATAAAAACTGCAATGAGGTATCACCTCACACCAGTCACAATGCCCATCATCAAAAAATCTACAAACAATAAATGCTGGAGAGGGTGTGGAAAAAAGTGAACCCTTCTACACTGTTGGTGGGAATGTAAATTGATACAGCCACTATGGAGAACAGTATGGAGGTTCCTTAAAAGACTAAAAATAGAACTACCATATGACCCAGCAATCCCACTACTGGGCATATACCTAGAGAAAACCATAATTCGAAAAAATACATGCACACCAATGTTCATTGCAGAACTATTTACAATAGCCAGGATATGGAAGCAACCTAAATGTCCATCAACTGAGGAATGGATAAAGAAGATGTGGTATGTATATACAGTGGAATATTACTCAGTCATAAAGAGAACAAAATAATGCCATTTGCAGCAATGTGGATGGACTTAGAGATTGTCATACTGAGTGAAGTAAGTCAGACACAGAAAGACAAATATCACATGATATCGCTTATATGTGGAATCTAAAAAAAAAGGGTACAACTGAACTTATTTACAAAACAGAAGTAGAGTCACGGATGTAGAAAACAAACTTATGGTTACCAGGGGATAAGGGGGAGGGATGGCGGGGAGGATAATTTGGGAGACTGGGATTGACACATACACACTACTATATGTAAAACGGGTAACTAATAAGAACCTGCTGTATAGCACAGGGAACTCTATTCAATACTCTGTAATGGCCTATATGGGAAAAGAATCTAAAAAAAAAAAAAAAAAAGAGTGGATATATGTATATGTATAACTGATTCACCTTGCTGTACACCTGAAACTAACACAACATTGTAAATGAAATATACTCCAATAAAAATTTTTAAAAAATAAAGTTATTACAAAATAATGGCTATATTTCCATGTGCTATACAATATACCCTTGTTTATTTATTTTATACATAGTGGTTTGTATCTCTTAACCCTATACCCTTATTTGCCTCTCCCGCCTTCCCTCTCCCCACTGGTAAAAAAGAAATTTTAACCACCTAATCACCTTTGGAAGATGCTAGAGAACTAACTCATTATTCTGAAAACTGATAGGTAAAAGGAAAGAATTAGGTGTTTATGTGTCCTTCCCACACAAAGTTTATTTCAGGGTAACCAAATATTTGACAAGGGGAAGCTTATTTGTATAGAAATATTTGAGCCAATTAAAGAAACAATAGAATTTTAAATTGCCATTTAGCAACCCCTAATGAAATAATGAAGCTAGGCCATCATCAAAGGCTACTATGATGGTTAATTTTACGGGTCAACTTGCCTGGGCTAAGGGATGCCCAGAGAGCAGGTAAAACATTATTTCTGGGTGTGGCTGCAAGGGTGTCTCTGGAAGAGATTAGCATTTGACTAGGTAGACTGAGAAAAGATCACCTTCAGTGATCACTCAGTCTGCCTAGTGCAGGTGGGCATTGTCCAGTCTCTTGAGGATTTGAATAGAAGAAAGTGGTAGAAATAGGGCAAATTTTCTTTTTAACTTGAGCTGGGACATCCATTTTTTCTTGTCCTCAGACGTTGGCGCTCCTGGTTTTCAGGCCTTTGGACTTGGAGCGGGACTTGCATCATTGGCCCCCCGATTCTTGAGCCTTTGGACTGGGACTAAAACCCCTGGCTCCCTGGTTTTCAGGCCTTTAGAATCAGACTGAATTACACCACCAGCTTTCTGGTTCTCTAGCTTGCAGATGGCAGATCATGGAACTTCTTGGCCTCCTTAATCTCATGAGCCAATTCCTGTAATATATCTTTATCTATCTATCTATCTATTTATCTATCTATCTATCTATCTATAGCTATTAAAACCATTAAGTGAAAAGCTGAAGAGGAATTTTTAAATGGATGAATCAGGCTAAGAACACTTTAATATCACCATAAAAGACAATCAGTTATTATGGACAAACTAATATGATGAAATAGGAAGTGCAAAACACTACCTAAGATGGACAAAAAATCAACATGGAATCTCATCACACCTCTAGAGCTCACTACCAATTTACAGAAAATACAGGAGTTAGAGAACTTCAAATAACACCATGGGAGGGACTTCCTGGGTGGCACAGTGGTTAGGAATCCGCCTGCCAATGCAGGGGACACGGGTTTGATCCCTGGTCCTGGAAGCCCCCACATGCCGTGGAGCAACTAAGCCCATGCACCACAACTACTTAGCCTGCGCTCTAGAGCCCATGAGCCACAACTACTGAGCCCACATGCTGCAACTACTGAAGCCCACATGCCTAGAGCCCATGCTCCACAACAAGAGAGGACACCGCAATGAGAAGCCCACGCACTGCAACAAAGAGGAGCCCCCGCTCGCCGCAACTAGAGAAAGCCCGCATGCAGCAACAAAGACCCAATACAACCAAAAAATAAATAAATTTTTTTTAAAATAATAAATAAATAAATAACACCATGAAAATGCAATCAACAAAATTCAGAATTTGGGGGGAAATGACCTAGTTTCTTCAACAAATAAATTACAAGAGGGGAAAAAGAGAAATGGAATCCATAAGAGAGACTTAAGAGACATAGAGATTGAATGCAGCTGGGCACCTTGTTTGGCTGGTAGTTCTAACACTTATGTGACAAAAATTATTAAGAAAATATTAGCAAACAAAATCCAGCAATATATAAAAGGAATTATAAACCATGGGTCCCAGGAATACAAAAATGGTTTAACATCCAAAAAAATCTATTAATGTAATATACCATATTGAACTATTTGTTCAATAATGTAGAATAAACCACATGATCAATTGATGCAGAAAAAGCATTTACAAAATTCCACACCCAATCATGATTTAAAAAAAAAAAAAACTTTCAAAAAACTAGGAACAAAGGGAACTTCCTCTTAAAAATATCTACCATAAACATACAGCTAACATTACACTTAACGACGAAAGACTGAATGTTTTCCTGCTAACAACAGGAATAAGGCAATGATGTCCACTCTATTTCTATTCAACACCGTATTGAAGGTTCTAGCCAGTGCAGTAAGCAATGAAAAGAAATTAAAGGTGTAGAGTTTGGAAAGAAAGAACAACTGTCCTTATTCAGAGATGGCATGATTTTGTATGTAGAAAATCCTATGGAAACTCCCCAGAAAACTACCAGAAATACTATGTAAGTTTAGCAAGGTTGCCAGATACAAGATAAATATACAAAATGGACTGTATTTCTGCATACCAGCAACAAACAATACTTAAAGTGAAATAAAGAAAACAATTCCATTTATAATATCATCAAAGATAATAAAATATCGGGACTTCCCTGGTGGTCCAGCGGTTAAGACTCCGCGCTCCCAATGCAGGCGGTCTGGGATTTGATCCCTGGTCAGGGAACTAGATCCCGCATGCTGAAACTAAGAGCCCACGTGCTGCAACTAAAAAAGAAAGGATCCCGCATGCTGCCACTAAGGATCCCGCGTGCTGCAACTAAGACCCAGCGCAGCCAAATAAATAAATAAATAAATATTTTTTTAAAATATCTAGGAATAAATTTAACAAAATAAGTGGAAGTTTTATACACTGAAGTCTATAAAACACTGCTGAGAGAAATCAAGGAATACCTAAGCCAATGGAGAGATATACCATGTTCTTAAATTGGAATATTGTTATGATGGCACATCTTTCCAAATTAATCTATAGATACAATATAATCCCTAACAAAATAATGGGGATTTGTAGAAACTGACAATTGTATCCTAAAATCTATAAGGAAACATAAAGACCAAAATAGCCAAAACAATTTTAAGGAAGAAAAACAAAAGTACGAAGACTTACACTACCTGATTTCAAAACTTATTATAAAACTATATAAATCAAGGAAGTGTAGTATTGGCATAAGTACTAGCATATAAATCAATGGGATAGACAAGAAAGGCCAGATATAAACTTATACATTTATGGTCAATTGATTCTCAATAAACATGCCAAAGTAATTCAATGGGGGAAAGGATAGTCTTATGGTGCTGGAATAATTGGTTAGACATACAAAATACAATGAACTGTACACTTACAATGGGTGAATTTTTTGATATGTAAATTATACTTCAATAAAGGGCAATTAAATAATTTTTTCTTACAATTATCGGAAAATTAGGACAATTTTTTTGTTTTTGTCCACACCGTATAGCTTGCAGGATCTTAGTTCCCTGACCAGGGATTGAACCGGGGTCCCCAGCAGTGGAAGCGCTGAGTCCTAACCACTGGGCCGCTAGGGAATTCCGAAATTAGGACAATTTTAACACTGTCTGGATACTTGGTGATATCTAGGAATTATTATTTTTAAAAGTGTAATAATGGTATCATGCTTATGTGTTTTAGAAAGTCTTTAGTTTTAGATTTATGTATTGAAATATTTTAGGATGACATGATATGATTTGGAGAATTTGCTTCAAAATAATTGAGGGGTAAAGAGAGTGGGTAGGGATATAGATTAAAAAACAAAAGACAGGTCTTGAATTTTTAATTACTAAAGCTTGGTGATGGCCACATGGAGGGTCATTATACTCTTATTTTTACTAAGTTTTGTGAAAGTTTGTAATTTCCAAAATTAAACAGAATTTTTGCAAAGACTTCTTCTGTATGTGCTGTTTTTGTTACAGTCCTACAGTTACTCCAAAAAAATCATGATCAGTTTCAGTCATCAGCCACTCTGCACCTGGCATATTGAGGGTGCATAACACTTTGCAGTTATTATTTGTTTCTTTATGTGACAGAGGGAGCACGACAGCCACAGAAGTAGCTCCCAACATGATCTAAAAGCCAGAGTCATCACGATTTATGAATGATCTCTTATCTGATACTTCTTTTCTTAATTTACTTTTTATTGAAGTATAGTTGATGTACAATGTTGTGTTAGTTTCTAGTGTATAGCAAAGTAATTCAGTTATACATATACACTTTTTCATATTCTTTTCCATTATGGTTTGTTACAGGATTATCTGATACTTCTGAGCTTATAAGAGAATAAGCACAATAACCAGTTTTTCTGTGGAAATTCATCTAAAAACAAGCCTAAAGCTTAGGACTAAGCAGATGGGCTGGAGTTTCACTGGCTCTGTGCTAAAATTAATTAGCTAGTTTGAGAGATAAAGCATGTTAAAATATCAATTCAGACCAAATAAAAATTGCATTACATGGTTTAAGTTCTACATATTAAGGCATCTGTTTTCTAGTATGCGTTCCTAGAGGTTAGGGACTTGTGTCTTGTTCAGTATGTGAGCTGCTACATTGTACAGGAGATGCTCAACAGTTACTAAGGTTGTTGAATTTATTAGGTCAGTTGAAAGCTTGGGAAAATTACCAATTAAAATGGTTTTTTTTTACCTAAAATATAATAAACTATTTTCAGAAGTGGTCCCCACATCTGTTGGAATAGCTATTATCAAAAAGACAAGAAATAACAAGCATTGGAGAGGATGTGGAGAAAAGGGAACACTTGTGCACTGTCAGTGGGAACGTAAACTGCTGCAGCCACTGTGGAAAACAGTATGGAGGTTCCTCAAAAAATTAAAAATAGAACTACCACGTGATCTCATAATTCCACTCTGGCTATTTATCCAAAGAAAGTGAAAACATTAACATGAAAAGATATATGCACTCCCATGTTCACTGCCGCATTATTTACAATGGCCAAGATATGGAAACAACCTAAGAGTCCAATGACAGAAGAATGGATAAAGAAAACATGGCATATAGAAATAGAAATCTATATATCACGTTTATCTATACACCAAAATATTATTCAGTTATAAAATAGAATAAAATCTTGCCATTTGCGACAACATGGATGGACCCTTAGGGTATTAAGCTGAGTGAAATAAGTCAGACAGAGAAAGACAAATACTGTAAGATCTCACTTTTACGTGGAACCTAAGAAACAAAAATCAAAACCAAGCTTACAGAGAACAGACTGGTGTGCGACAGATTGGTAGGGGGTGGGGTGTGGGCTAAAGGGGTGAGTGGAGTCAAAAGGTACCAACTTCCAGTTATAAAATAAATAAGTCACGGGGATGTAATGTGCAGCATGGTGACCATAGTTAATAATATTATGTTGCATATTTGAAAGTTGCTAGATTTTAAAAAAGTTCTCATCACAAGAAAAAAAGAATTCTGCAACTATGGATGGTGATGGATGTTAACTAGACTTACTGTGATCATTTCACAATATATACAAATAGCAAATCAGTATGTTGTACACCTGAAACTAATATGTTAAAAAAAAAAAGAGTAGCTCCTTTTGGCCCCACACCCTCCACCAGCAATAAAAACAGTATTTACTTTCATTTACAAAGGGACAGATCTTGAGCTATACCAGGAGAAATATAACCCCTCGATATAGGCAGGGGCATCTTAATCTGTCGTATGTATTTGGCTTGGATATACTCTATCGAACCAACTCCCCCTACCATGTGTGCATGTGCATGCACACACTCACATGCTCCCTAGCCTACTTAATATTATGTCACCACTCATTGACTCCTCTCTTTCCATTACTGACACCAAGTTTTATTAACTACCTATTTCAGTCTGTCCACTTCTCTCTTCCTCACTGCCTGATCTTAATCTGAATATCTCAACTCAAATGAGACTTTACCACTGTGCCTGCCTCTGATTTTCCTCCTCCAAGCCAACCTAAACTACAACTGCGAGTGTCATTCCCTTATTTAAAACCTTCCAATGTCTTGCCATTGTCCTCAAAAGGAAACAGAAACTCTTTAAATTGATTTTCAGGGCTCTTCTATGATCTGGTCCATTTCATCTCCACTTCTCAACCCTTGTTCACCACCACCACTTACCATACACAATAATTTGTTTAAAGAATTTCATATACACAATTCTTCCAGGTCTGTGTATGTGTATGTTGTTTTTCCTGTCCCTAATACTCTCCCCCTCCTCCACACACCAATCCATCTTTCAGCTCCCAGCTTAAACGTCATTTTGAGCACTCTCATAGCCCACCTCATTTACCCCAGAAACAGTATTCATCATATTGTATAATTTTCTGATTACTTGTCCAAATCTTTCATTAGACTACAAACCAGTAGTCTAGTGCACCCAGAAGAGTGTTTGGCTCAACGAGGGTATGCAAATATTCAGTAAATTAACAATTTTTAAAAAATGACATCTAATAATCACTTAAATTAGCTTCAGAACCCTCAATTTGGTTTCATGTAATCTGTAGGATTTTGCTTCTTCATTCTACCCCAACTTCAGCCCACAACCCTTACTTACCTATAGAGATGTGGTAGAGATTGCCACTAAAATCCATTCTCTCCTTGCGTAACTAGACCTGGCTGCCCAAGTAGAGACTACACTTCCCAGTGCCTCTTGCAGCTATATGTATTCATGTGACCAACCTACTGTCAAAAGAATGTGAGAAGTTATATAACTTATTTACTTAAAATGGCTTAGACTTCCAAAGCCCATCAATTCAGGGGCTAAAATGAAAACAACTGAGTAATCTCGGAAGCCATATTTTGAAAACAGCAAAGTCAGTTAGAGCCCAGGTCCTTGAAAGACTGCATGGAGGACAGCACAGGACACTTAGGTGGTGAGAAATGTGCTAGCCTTATCAGAGCCATCACATTTTGGGGTCTCTTTGCTACAACTATAACTACTATAAGGCCTAATACACAGGATACAGAAAGGCACATGAAATGGGAGACTTCAGATTTTCAGAAAAACTACATAGACCGAATAAAATAAACATTAAAATTTCCAATATCAAAAACAGATTACGAACCAAGAGTCATATAAACATAGAAACTAGTAATTTTTGAAACTAGTTAAAAATATCTTCCTTAATGAGAAAGAATTGATATGTTGGGACTTCCCTGGTGGCGCAGTGGTTAAGAATCTGTCTGCCAATGCAGGGGACACGGGTTCAAGCTCTGGTCCGGGAAGATCCCACATGCCGCAGAGCAACTAAGCCCGTGCGCCACAACTACTGAGCCTGCACTCTAGAGCCCGCAAACCACAACTACTGAGCCCACGTGCCACAACTACTGAAGCTCACGTGCTTAGAGCTCATGCTCCGCAACAAGAGAAGCCACCGCAATGAGAAGCCCGTGCACCACAACAAAGAGCGGCCCCCACTCACTGCAACTAGAGAAAGCCTGGGCGCAGCAACAAAGACCCAACGCAGCCAAAAATAAATAAATAAATAAGTGTGTGTGTGTGTGTGTGTGTGTGTGTGTATACACACACACACATATATATATATAAAGAATTGATATGTTATCTGAGGCAAATTAACAAAATCAGCAGGTAAAAACAATATGAAAGAGACAAGGAAAAAGAACTTACATGTCTGTGGTGCCCATAGGTCATGTGCAGCTATAAGTCAGCAACTAGGGTGACTGCCATTCTACATGTAACTTCTTATCCCAAGAAAAGCTAGCCCAAGGATAATGGGACAAATGATAGACAACAGATCACAAACCAACTTCAGAGGTCACAGACCAGCACCAGGCAGCTCAAAGACAAAATGGGCAGATTCTGTACTTAAAAAACATGCCCTGCTCATATGGAAATAAATGCCTAACAGAATGAAGATTTTGAAAGATTTCTGAAGACTTAAAAATTTTAAAGATTTTATGGGGGACTTCGCTCGTGGTCCAGTGGTTAAGAATCCGCCTTCCAATGCAGGGGAAGCAGGTTCGATCCCTGGTCGGGAAACTAAGATCCCACATGCTGTGGAGCAACTAAGCCCGTGCACCGCAGCTACTGAGCCTGTGGCGCCACAACTAGAGAGAAGTCCATGCGCTGCAGTGAAGAGCCCGCACGCTGCATTGAAAGATCTAGTATGCCGCAACGAAGATCCTGGGTGCCGCAACTAAGACCCAATGCAGCGAAATAAATTAAAAAAAAAAAAATCTTTAAAGATTTTGAGAGTAATGAGAAAAATCACTGAGAAAACTTAAAAAAAAAAGGCTCTGTCACCCTCCTTACAAAGAAGCTACTTCAAGATCCCTTAGGTTCTCAGAAAAGAATGGCCACTGGCAAGGAGACAAAACAAATGTATTAGAATTCCATGGCCACATTTATCTATTTCAGGGCCAGCACAAAAATACCTACTAAAAGCAGAACCTCTTTTTAAAATTTTTCCAATGGTGAGTAGAAGCTTAAGAGCCCCAGTTTTTCATGGGTTCAGATGCTGACTCTTACCACTTACTGGGTGTCATGACTCTGGGTAAATTATTTAACCTCTCTGGGGTTCAAGTTTTCTTACCAGTAAAGGGATATCCCAACTCCTTTGACAACATTCAATAAAACTGCAATGGTTTAGGGCTTCCCTGGTGGCGCAGTGGTTGAGAATCTGCCTGCCAATGCAGGGGACACGGGTTCGAGCCCTGGTATGGGAAGATCCCACATGCCGCGGCGCGACTATGCCCGTGAGCCACAATTGCTGAGCCTGCGAGTCTGGAGCCTGTGCTCCGCAACAAGAGAGGCCGCGAATAGTGAGAGGCCTGCGCACCGCGATGAAGAGTGGCCCCCACTTGCCGCAACTAGAGAAAGCCCTCGCACAGAAACGAAGACCCAACACAGCCATAAATAAATAAAATTAAAATAAAAAAAAAATTATTAAAAAAAAAAAAAAAAAAACTGCAATGGTTTAACAAAATAAATCATGTATTCATTTATGGCAAGCACTGTACTAAGAAGCCATTATTACTGTACCTGTTCATACTTTCACTCCAATGGGGTTTCTTTTTTAATTTATTTATTCATTTATTTAACTTTTGGTTGCATTGGGTCTTTGCTGCTGAACACGGGCTTTCTCTAGTTGCAGTGAGCGGGGGCTACTCTTTGTTGTAGGGCGCAGGCTTCTCATTGCGGTGGCTTCTCTTGTTGCGGAGCACGGGCTCTAGGTGCGCAGGCTTCAGTAGTTGTGGCACACGGGCTTCAGTAGTTGTGGCTCGCGGGCTCTAGAGCGCAGGCTCAGTAGTTGTAGCGCACGGGCTTAGTTGCTCCACGGCATGTGGGATCTTCCCAGACCAGGGCTCGAACCCGTGTCCCCTGCATTGGCAGGCGGATTCTTAACCACTGCGCCACCAGGGAAGCCCTCCAATGGGGTTTTGTACTTTGTTTTTTAGATAACATTTATAGTTGACACTGATTTTGAAGCAGTTACAAGTTTCCTTTAAGTTAGGAACCTAACTTAAACCTGAGTTTAAGACTCAACTACTGAGCCTGCACTCTAGAGCCCACGAGTCACAACTACTGAGCCCGCATGCCACAACTACTGAAGCCTGTGCGTCTAGAGCCTGTGCTCCGCAACAAGAGGCCCCTGCAATGAGAGGCCCGCGTGCCACAATGAAGAGTAGCCCCCGCTCACCGCAACTAGACAGAAAGCCCATGCGCAGCAACGAAGACCCAATGCAGCCAATAAATAAATAATAAAACTACTAAAAAAAGAAAAAAAAAAAAAGCCATCACTAGACTTCCCTGGTGGTCCAGTGGTTAAGATTCTGCACTTCCACTGCAGGGAGTGTGGGTTCCATCCCTGGTCAGTGAAGTTCCACATGCCATGTGGTGTGGCCAGAAAAAAAAAAAACCCCAAAACCATCACTTGCCCAGGTTTTGAAATTCAATTTCAAATTGTATTTGCTGTTTCCTACTCCAATTTATCCTTCTAGATAAGGGGGGTCAGCAAACTTTTCTGTAAGGAAAGGAATAATCAGTAAATATTTTAGGCTTTGCAGGACTTATGTCACAACTACTCAAGTCTGCCATTGTAGTGCAAAAGCAGCCAGAGACAATATATAAACAAATGGGAATGGCTAATCCAATAAAACTACAAAAACAGGCAGTGGGTCTTAGTTTGCCAACCTCTGTTCCAGATGATATGCAGGATTCAGAGAAAATGGAAAAGGTAATTAGGTATTCGAATAATTAGGAGAAAGTGTTTTTCTTTTTATATCTCCAGTATTTGACAGTTACAAAATATGCACATGCTGCTATCCCTAAGGTTAACACTAAAAAAGTTAGCCGCGTTTAATATCTAAACTTTTCAAACTAAAAGGATCAATCACATTTAAACTTAAGCCTTTAGGGCTTCCCTGGTGGCGCAGTGGTTAAGAATCCGCCTGCCAATGCAGGGGACACAGATTCAAGCCCTGGTCCAGGAAGATCCCACATGCTGTGGAGCAACTAAGCCTGTGAGCCACAACTACTGAGCCCATGTGCCACAACTACTGAAGCCCGTGTGCCTAGAGCCCATGCTCAACAAGAGAAGACACCACAATGAGAAGCCCGCGCACTGCAACGAAGAGCAGCCCCTGCTCGTCGCAACTAGAGAAAGCTCGTGCGTAGCAACAAAGACCCAATGCAGCCAAAAAATAAATAAAGTTATTAAAAAAAAATAATAATTTAAGCCTTTAGTAGAACCATTAGCCTGAAGTATCTTAATAATTGGAAGAAAGTGAGATTCATTTATAAGTTAGAAGTTTAAATTACAAATATATAAATAATTACTATTTTGAGAAAAACAAGTAGAGAGAGGCAGATTTCAGAAAGCACAACCCAAGGAAAATACAAGACCACCAATCATGAAAGAGGTTTTACCATTTACAATTACCCTACTTGGAAAATACTTTGCTAAGAAATAAAGTAGTAAACATAGTTGGTTTTAAAGTAATGACTTTATTAATAAATATACATCCATATGATGATGTAGATACAAATCATGAACACTACTCCATTCCCATACACATAATTGCACACGAGTAGCTCAAGTTCATGGACATAAAAACATACACAGTATCTATTCAGACTTTTTACAGCAGAGAACAGCGTGCTTATATCAGTTAACTGGTAATTATTTTCTCCATAATTACCTGTGGAAAAAGGAAACTGTGAAACTCAAGAATCAAAGTGGTCTGATTACTATAAATCACACACTTGATTTACTATAGCATTAAATTTTCCAAAAATTAAATACATTATTTATGAGAGCACAGATTTATCTACTTGGGAGTAGGGGGGAAAAGCAAAGGAAAGATTTAGATACATCCTAGAGTTTAATAGCATATAGTTAAGCTATAATAAAAACAAAAACATAATAGCATCAAAATATCTTATGTTCAAGGGAAAAAACGTTTTGAACTGTTGTGAATTCTTATATTGATATTTTACTATAAAGGGATCATGAAATTTTACTGCATATATAGACAATGACTGGCAGAGTAGCAGTTATTGTCAATATCCCCTGAATTGTTCTTTTAAAGCTTCTTAGAATATAAAAGAGAAACTTTTTTTTTCTTTAGCTCATACACTGGTTTTTCTTACATTGGATGAATCACCTTTAACCTAATAAATGGATCCAGATAATTTTTTTTCCTCCTTAATTCAAAGAAACGCTATTCTTATTCCATGAAAATATACACGTAAATTCACACAAACATTAGTTTGGAATGAATATTACTTTTACTACTTTAACAGATGTTTCTTTTAAAAAGTAAATAAAAAATATAAAGAATTTTTTAGTCTAACTGAAATACTGATTTTTAAAACATCCCCAAATATTAAAAATTAATCACTTATTTTCTTCCAATACACTGTGCTAGCATTTTTTTAAATATCCAGTGCAAAACTCCAAAGACAGTATCAAAATCATCCCATGCTAAAGATTAGTTATGCAAGGTTACAGCTGTCAAAAAATGAAAGTTTCTTCTGTATTAGCTCCTAATTTGTTAATATAAGAATAAATAAGGCATGTTAAAATATTTTTTTAAAGAAAAAAGTAAAGCAAACTTACTTGAAGAGCAGATCATTTTCTGACCAAAGTTTTAATATAGAATAGTGAAACCTATTTTGTGAAGAACAGAATTACACAATATAAAATTACTAATTTACCTTTCAAGGAACAATCATACAGTGGGAGGAAAAGGCCAGTTTTCCCCAACTGATTATTAAAGTATAGGCAATTGTTTAACATGCTATTTCAGTGTTTATCATGACAAGAGACAGTGTTACAAAAGATGCACAATGTAGTCTTTATAGAGAAGTAAAAATATTTTGTATTTTAAGACTTCATGTTATCATTTAGATGTCTTTCTCTTCACCATGGCACCAACAAACTGTTCACAAGGAGAAAAGGAAGTGGAATCAGGAGATGCTCATCAACATACA
The DNA here is from genome assembly GCF_965194825.1 of Balaenoptera physalus. Classification (NCBI taxonomy): domain Eukaryota; kingdom Metazoa; phylum Chordata; class Mammalia; order Artiodactyla; family Balaenopteridae; genus Balaenoptera; species Balaenoptera physalus. Next base: position 65,199,235 of record NC_138890.1, read on the forward strand.
GATCTAATACTCCAGGTGACGACTCACATGAACACAGAAAATTCAGCTTTTTAAATGATGTTATCCATTCACAAAAGTAGCCATTCGCCCCCCTTTTTTTCCTGGGACATAGCTCCTGATGTTAATAAACACTGTTATGAACATACTTCCTTTAGTTGATTTCACCATTTCATTAACTTGTATATAAGATTCATTATACATTAACACACCTGCTTTATCTTCTGACACACAGCACAGCACCACTGAGTAGATGTGCTGGAGGATGGAGAAAGGGGGAGGGGAATGAATGTAGAAAAAGGCAGGGAGAAAGAGCATGTATAATAAAATCAGGAAAGCAAATAAACTGAAAGGGAAATGTCAAATGGGCGTACTACAAAACACAACCTGCAACCAAACCCTTGACAATGATATATATAATTCCATGGAAGAACATTTAATTAAACAACTGTTTTCAGGAATTCAAAACAGGATTTCTAAGCAGCCAACTGCTGAACATCATCTTGAGAAACAACTAAATGACAGATACATAATAAAAGTGGATGGATGAACATATGAATAAAGATGTAAGCATCTGTGTGTGTCAGAAGTTATACTGTTCTAAGTAAATTATTTTAAAAGTTTTATATTTTAAGCTTCTGCAAGAAGAAACTCTTGTAGCAATTTAGCTGCCAGAATGTTACAACTGATTATGTAGTCATCCAACATTGTTCTCTATGGTTTGTGCAAAGCTAAAATTGTTGAGGTCACTGTCTTAGATGCCAGTGCACACACAGTCCCCACATACAATGCAACACCTCTTACTGTAAAGAGCAGCATAAAGTCCAGCTCATTGTGTCAGGCATCACTGGAACACCTGAAGGCTTGCTGCTTTTTTCCTGATAAAAAAGGTATGAAACATGACATCCATTTGCAGTCAGAGTCTGCAGTAACTGAGAGCAAGCCCAAACAACACAGTATGTGCCCTTTTAAAATTTTAATTATTTTAAAAGTTTTGGAGTCCTGCAAATCTACATTATAATCTCAAAGGCATTTAAGCTCACAAATACATACATTGTAAAGTTCAGTGGAATTTTTTTTTCCAAATCCGAAGTTTATAATAGTTTATTTTATTTAGAACAAACTCAGAATAAATAAAATGTATATTAACAAAGAATATTACTTTCAGAAAGAGGGAAGAGATATCCCCCTGTCCCTTCTATACGTATCTACCTAATACGTTTTTTTCTTTCCTATCTATTTTGCTTCTAAAGCAAACACTGTCAGAAAAAAATTTATTTTGAATGAAGTGGTCTCACTAGAGCCACCATGAGATTTTTAATTAAACTAACCAACATATTTCTTACATGTTTCATGCATAGATGGATTCCTATATACTTTTTAATATTTGGGTTCTGACAGTCAGAAAACTACATTTTGTTTATACCAGTTTTACGGTCTACCATTCAATTTTTGTCCTTTGGTAGATACAGACCTGAAACCACAGTTAACTGCTAATGCAATGGGACAATTTATCAGAAAAAACTAAAAAATATTCTTAATAAGTGAACATTAATAAGTGTTTTAAGCACAATGCTTTAAAACTAAGTATATGAAAGACAAAATGTAGTAACTACAGCAACATGCAGACCTTAAGAATATTTCTTTTCCTATTATATTAAATATGCTATTCTCAGAATGCACTGTAGTCAATATTTCACCAAAAATGTAATGTGCAGTTTTTATTAAAAAGTTTATTACTTTTTTTGTAAATATGAATTGTTTGTAGTGTTTGGTATACATGCTCTTAGGCAATTAAAAAATACACAACCTAACATGGCTGAAAGGCAAACACTGAAGAATTTTTAAAGGAATAATAGTTAAATCAATTAATGCCATGTAGATCAATAAATAGGAAGCTGCTTAAACCTAGAACATTAAAAACAAGATTTTTAACATATGAAATCTAAATAAATGCCAAAGCATACAAATATGTGTCTTGTCTCATGAACATGTTACAAAAAACCTCACAGCCACTACCTCAAGTAATCCTGAATCATTAGTTTGCTTTGTTCCATCAGTTAAAAATACCTTCGACATTATCTTTATTATATTGTAAGCTTACTTCACAAACTAATAGGTATAATGGTTTCAGTTGTTTAGCACATGAAGCATCTATTTAGAATGACCCAAAAGTAGTAATGAGACACAACCATAACTCTAAAGGAAAAGCAAAAATGATTTAGATAGGTGTTACACTTGAACCTATGTACAAATACAATACCACTGCTATGCCCTGAGTGCATCTGTCAGCATATGACAGTTTCTGAGCAAAAGCAGGAAAAAAAAAAATCAAATGGGAAAACAAATTTGGAAAGCCCAGGCCATAAAATCATGTATGTCAAAATAAAACCAAGAAGCTTTGGGATTATTCACAATCTTCCCTCTAAACCTGGCCCTCCTTTCCTGCCTCATTCACTCATTGGGTGGCTTGATTTCGCTGCTGGTTTCCTCTACGCCATGAACTGCTCTACCATGCATCATAGGGTAAGGAAAAGCAGCAGTCCCACAGCCATAACCAAGATCGGCAAGACGGGATAGAGCTTTAATGCTACCTGGAGGTCTCCCTGGGCTGACTTTGTATCCCGCAGCTTTAGTTGTACCCAAAGGTCTGCCTGGACTTGTCTTAAATCCAGCCGCTTTGGTGGTTCCCAGGGGTCTGCCCGTGCTGGTCCGGTATCCTGCTGATTTCGTGGTTCCTGAAGGCCGGCCACGCTTACCAGATCGGTTGAGATTTTTCTTTTTCTTTAGTTCATCTTTTATCTCTATGCTTCTGCCACTTGTAGTCTGCAAGTGTGTTTCATTTAATGGGTCTTGCCTCTGACAAGCCATTGGTTTGTGGCTGACTGTGTGGCTGTATTTGTTTTGCTGGGAGGAATATATGTCAAACTGATCAGCAGCTCTCATGGCATCTTCACTGAGGCAGGAAGGTTTGCCAGGCCCACAAAAAGCTGGATTACTGCTGGCAACGGGATGCATCATTTTCTACCAAAAATAAAAGACAAATATGCATAAATACACATATACAAATATGTATCTGTATGACAGCATTTAGTGGGAAAACAGTCTGTCTTCCAACAACTATGCAGGCTCTCTAAAATTAGCTGACAGGCAGGACTCCAGACCACTTATAAACAAACACACATCAGCAGATTCAGATACTTTTTTTTTTCTCAATTTAATCACTGGCAGGCACAAACGCCATGCAAGATAACTCTAGTACTGATTTTGTAGTTATAATGTTCTCTACTTAGGAATTAGAAAAGTGTGTACATGAAATGTTACATTTTGTAGGCTCTTTTCTTCTAGACTACTAAATCCTAAAAAGATAATAATAAAGACAAGCATTGTTATTAACATGATTCTTTTTTTTTTCTTTCTTAAGTTTCCCTAGCATTCTTAGAATGTCTTCCTTGGGCCTTTCATTATATTTCCCACATGTATACTTCTGATCTGGCCAGTTTTCACAAGGTGGACACTTCCTTATCATTATCATCATTTATTATTTATACAGAATCCTGAGTGTATGTTACACTTTACAAAAGATAGAATGTACCAAGGAAAGAACACAATCTGTTGGCCAAAGGTACTGACTCCCTTTAAACTATTCTATCCAAACAGGAGGCAATAACAACATAAAGGGTAAACAAAGGTTTCCATTAGCTGAAATAAGTGAACATTTATACAAACTACAGAGACTTATACTACAAAAATATGTGTAACAATCATAATAAAATACTTTCTATTTTTTTTTTTTAACTTATTTATGGCTGTGTTGGGTCTTCGTTTCTGTGTGAGGGCTTTCTCTAGTTGCGGCAAGTGGGGGCCACTCTTCATCGCGGTGCGCGGGCCTCTCACTGTCGCGGCCTCTCTTGTTGCGGAGCACAGGCTCCAGATGCGCAGGCTCAGTAATTGTGGCTCACGGGCCCAGTTGCTCCGCGGCATGTGGGATCTTCCCAGACCACGGGCTCGAACCCGTGTCCCCTGCATTGGCAGGCAGATTCTCAACCACTGCGCCACCAGGGAAGCCCCACTTTCTATTTTTAAAGTGTGGTTATCAAGACAAAAAGTTGAATGTGCGACACTGCTTTCTCCCTTGACCATAAATAATGATGTGGATCTTCTTCCCTTACAAGAGCTCTGTGGCTTTTAACAAACAGTCCAAACTCTCTATCTGTGAAGACATCCCTGTGAATTGTTTCTCTATTTAGCCATATCATTTAGACACACAGAAAATGAGAGTCTATATAGACTACAGTATTATATTTCAATAAGGTAAAAAACAAAAAAAAAACAAAACAACCACATGGGTTCCAATTCATATTTCGAAAGAGTCACAAATGTATACAAAGGTCCAGCCCCAAGCTGTTAGACGTTCGCCTGCACCTTTCATAAATGTAAAATTGTACCAAAACCTCAGTTATGAAAATAGTTACTCCCAGAGGCTAAGAATAGATAATCAATGTGAGCCAAAACCACTGCAAATTTATTTCAGTTATAAAGGTAAAAGGAAATGAAGTCAAAGAACTGAATTCAGTTACATTACTAAATATTTGCTGAGAATCAACAGATATAGAGCCACTGGCCAGCTAGCTTAAAGTCTTAACTATGAAGGAAAAACATTTACAATGAGAAGCTACTTGTTTATGGCAGAAGCCTTATAGACTTGAAAACATAAAACAAGAGTGAGCTAAACACAAATATTAAATGGAGTGATTCATCACTTATTCCCCAAGGATAGAGAATGAGTTTATTATCACTTCATTTGCTCAAATCCTAATTTCAGATGAGAAATAAGAAGAGATCATCAAGATGTGTTCCAAGTGTAATGATATTAGCTGAGAGTTTTTTGAGATTTTTCTACGTGCCAGGTAATAAGTTTGGCACTTTGCACATTATCTGACTTAATCATCACTACAATTCAACTCTATGGGGAACATACTGTTAGCTCTGTTTGACAGAAACTGAGGCAGGAACTTTAAGCAACTTGCCAGGGTCACACATTAGGAAATGGTAAAGCCAAATACAAATTCAGATAATCTGACTTCAGAACCAACTGGGGTTCTCAACAGCACCACTATCATTTGAGTCAGATAATTCTTTAGGGTGGGGGCGGGTGGAGGATGGGGTTGTCCTGTGCATTTTAAGATGCTTAGCAGCATCCCTGGTGTCTACCCACTCCACCTTCTTGATGTCAGTAGCTACACCCTCCTCTTTACCCTCCCAATCTGTGACAACCAAAATATTCTCCAGACATTGCCAAATATTCCTTGGGGGGCGAAATCTGCCACCTATCATGAGAATCACTCAGCTATACTAAAATGAAAACAGAAAACTCAATTTCAAATACTCCTGTTGGTCTTCCCTGGTGGCACAGTGGTTAAGAATTCACCTGCCAATGCAGGGGACACAGGTTCGAGCCCTGGCCCGGGAAGGTCCCACATGCCGTGGAGCAACTAAGCCCAGGCGCCACAACTACTGAGCCTGCGCTCTAGAGCCCGTGAGCCACAACTACTGAAGCCCACGTGCCTAGAGTTCGTGCTCCGCAAGAAGAGAAGCCACCGCAATGAGAAGCCTGTGCACCGCAGCGAAGAGTAGCCCCCGCTCGCTGCAACTAGAGAAAGCCCGCGCACAGCAACAAAGACCTAACTCAGCCAAACATAAATAAATAAATAAATTTATAAAAAAATAAAACACTCCTATTGAAGTTTTTATTCACCTCTTAAGCTCCTACCTCTCCAAATATCCATAAAATTCGTTGATAACTTCTCCAAATAATCATAAAACCGTTCTGTTGATAACCTCTCCAAATATCCACAGAACCTTTCTACTGATAACATCTAACTCAAATAGATTTGTTTTCCAAATTGAAGAAAAGCCAGCGTTGGGATTTGTGAAGGGACCAACCACATTCCTCTCCCCTACAAGTTATAAACTAACTGAGAAATATACACAGGAATTAGATAGGAATCAAAATACTAGTTTATTGCCAATAAAACTAGACTAGAGACCACATGCAAATACGAAGAGAAACACACTCAGACCTTTGAGCAGATTATAAGAGAAAAAGTGATCACTTTTTCTTTCAGCCGTGCCCTGAGGCTTGGACCACACAGTGAAAGTGCCAAGAGTCTTAACCACTGGACTGTCAAGGAATTCCCAAAGTGATCCCTTTTTCAATTTTATTATTCAGAAATCACCCTGCTGGAAAGCTCTAGTATAAAGAGATAGAAAGGTACCAGTTCTCTTCCACAAGTAGCACTGCCAGTAAAGGGAGAAAATGTTTTTTCCTATAATCTGTTTCAATGGTTTATAGCTCATGCCTTTTAAGTTCCTATCACTAACTTACCAAAACCTTCCCTCTGGACCTTACATCCTTTAACTTCATTTTCTCTTAATATATCAGAACATTCACCATCTATTATCACCCAGGATATACAGTCTCAGCTTACATTATGTTAGGCTTTCAGAAGCAGATTCTGCCATATATCCTTTACTCAGACAACCAACACTGAAGAAAAACACACCACTTAAACAGTAGACCTGCAATTAAAAAAAAAAAAAAATCCACCCATCTTCAACTACTTTAATCTTCTCCAGGAATTTATGAATTTGGTTTGTATTATGTTAATTAACTTCTGACACTGCTCACATTTATTGAGGGCCAACTCCATGCAAAACACTATTCTAAGCATCAGGACACAAAATAGACAGGATTAAAGCTGTTAATCCCAGGGAAGACAGTAAAATACTGACTTAAAGAACATTTCTAAAGGGCAAGTCTTTCTATATGTTCTATATTTTCCTTCCCTGCTACCACCAAGAAATCAGTACAGTATTCTGCTTACTCAATTACCGATTAAGAAGCTGGACAAAAAATTTACTATGACTGTTACTCATGTAAATAGTTAACTAAAGGGGCTTCCCTGGTGGCTCAGTGGTTAAGAATCTGCCTGCCAATGCAGCAGACATGGGTTCGAGCCCTGGTCCAGGAAGATCCCACATGCCACGGAGCAACTAATCCCGTGCGCCACAACTACTGAGCCCGTGCTCTAGAGCCGGCGTGCCACAAATACTGAAGCCCACGCGCCTAGAGCCCGTGCTCCGCAACAAGAGAAGCCACTGCAATGAGAAGCCCGCACACAGCAACGAAGAGTAGCCCCCGCTCGCCGCAACTAGAGAAAGCCCGCACGCAGCAACAAAGACCCAACACAGCCAAAAATAAATAAGTAAATTTATTTTTTTTAAAAAAAGTTAACTGAAACAAGAAACAGAGCTAAAACCAATCCCTTTCTACTTTCATGTGTCAACTTTTTAAGATGGGAGTCAGCACCATTAGATCCTTGTGTGCATAACCATCATACATAAACACACGCGCACACACAGGCAGGCGCATGCAGAATTTGTATGTTTGTATGCAGTATGTGCATATACAAGCATTAATCCTACATTTAATAACGCCTCCCTGGTTCCACCTCAGGGCTCGCCAGCTAACTGTTCTTTCTTGAAAGACTCTTCCCATACTATAGTACAGAGTTCATTGAAAGCATGCAGGCCACATTTCTCAAGAGTCAGAATGAATACTACATTTCTAGAAAGTTTGGGCTGAATGAAATCCAAGAATACAGAACTAGCAAAGGTTAATAATCTTTTAAAATAGTTCACTAAATATAAGGGAATCAACTAAGAGCTTCGATATATTTTAACTATGCCTAAATTAGAATTCTTAAAGCATATGCTAACACTTGCCATCCCTGAAGCTGTTTTACTCTGTGTTTAACCACTGAAGTCTTTCCGTGAGCTGTTCTTTACGAAATAATTCCTTTTCCTTCTCCTGAACGTGGCAGTCATCACTATCAACATAAAGAACTATAACTATTTTTAGTAACTTCACAACGCATTCATTTTTAAACATGGAGAAAATCTTCCTTTCAAGAAAACCAAGTTCTGCTCTCTTCCGAGGGGCGAACACCACATAATTCTCAGAGGTTATTTCAGGTCATTTGACTTGTAACAACTAGCTAAAATCATATGCGATTTTATAATTCTAAATGAAAGTCCATTGGTGATCGACCTCAATCACTCAGTCTATTCAGCAAAGGCTAAAACAAATGCCAGTAGCGACGCATCCTGCCCCACCACGGAAAGTTCTGATACTAGGAGAGAACATAAATAACGGTCTTCTTTGTCTTCTTTCTACTCTTTAATTGTGCCTCCACGGCGCAGTTTCCCCAGTGCCGGAATCCTTATTTGACAAGAGGCGTTTAAAAATGCATTACCTGTTGTGCCCGAAAGCGATTATTAATGTATCAGCAATAAGAACTTTGCAGAAAATACACGCCCACACTAGAGAGAGTGTTGTGAACCCTCTCCGATAATCATAACTGATAGCCCGCTGTCGTGCACCAGAGTTCTGCAAGCTGGTCAAGTCCACAGGCCACTCCATCTAGACGTCCATCTCGAAGCCGGCAAGCATTAATTTAAAGTGATGGCGGGGAGAACTGAGGATTCTGACCTCGCAAAGAAAAGAAAGGGTGACCCCTCCCCCCGCCGCAGGAGGAATTTCCCCCAAATAATGGCTTCAAGCCCGGAGAAGAGCAGGCTACGACCGGGGCCCCTCCTCTTGCTCTGGGCTAGGCCAGAGCCCCTTCTCAGGCGCGGGTCGGAGACCTCTTCTCACCAGCTGGCTAGGCCCTCATTCTGGCCCCCTCCTTGCCTTCTCCACGAGCACTCGCCGCCCCGACTCTGCTCCCGGCCAGTCTGACAAACCCCCGCGCGCCCACCTACCTCGACCGCCAGAAGCCCGGCCCCTCAGCGCGCCCAGTGGCTGCCCATCGGCTGGGAACCTCACGCTGGCGCCGCTCTCTTTCCAGTCCGGCGCCTCTACACTGCGCGGAGAGCCCAAGACAGAGGGAAAAGCAGGCAGGGCGGCGGCAGCGGCGAAGCGGACGCTGGTTCCCAGCTCCGACCTCAGCCACCGCTCACAGCGCAGCACCGGACCGAGCAGGAAGAGGCCACCACAGCCCCGTGGAGCAAGGAGCGGCGTGCGCGAGCTCGCGAGTACCGCGCACGCACACGCACACGCACACGCACGTCGCGAGACCCAATCTCCCGCCGACGACCAGCACGCAAGCCTGGGGAGAGTAGCCCAGGGAGCCGGGCTGCGCTTGCGCGGCACGGGGACGACAGGAGGTGGGGCTTATGAAGGAGCTACTTAGGCTCTGGTGCAGATCGCGCGCCCAAAGGGAAAATAACTTCCTAACGTGGATTTTTCAACCCAATCTTGTGATGCTGGATCTACTACCGACCCCATTTTTCAGATTACAGGACTAATAAATGGTGGAGTCAGGATTTGAACCCAGCATTCTTGTTCCAGAAACTGTGCTTTTAATCACCGTTGGCAAAAAGATTTATTAATCCCTTATTGTGCTAGCTGCTGCCCAAAGCATATTAAAAGGATTCAGCCTCTCACTTTTAGTTACTTACGAATGGGTGGGGTGAGATCTCCACCTGCAAATAAAATGGGGAATATTCAAATAACATGAGGTGTTTGGGCCCTCAGTCCTAGCACCATGTAATAATGAAAAGCCTCATTTTGTGAAGCTAATATTAAAAGTTTAACAAGTTTTTATATCCATGACTTCCTCTGAATTACCATATTCTTCATTCCACCATCACAGGAAGGGATGGGACAAGAATTAGCTTGCTTACAAAATCTCCCCTTTTATGTAGCTGTTGCGAGATTTCTGGCATATGGGTCACCCCATACAAGCCACTTAGCAGAAGGGATTAGTTTCCCCGGGTCTTCGGTCCGTTAGTTCTAAAATGTCAGAAAGGAGAGGATCCAGAATTAGGAAGGCTGCCGAGAGGAATACACTTTTTTTTTTTTTAAATAAAGCATGGTTGTTTTATGTTAAATTTTTAAACTTTTTTTTTTCCGGCCAGGCTCTGCTGCTTGCCAGATCCTAGTTCCCAGCCCCAGCAGTGAAAGCGCAGAGTCCTAACCACTGGACCGCCAGGGGATTCCCAGGAAGACACTTCTTTGACAGCATGAAGAGGCCGGAGGCAGGTGCTTATCCCTTTTGCCCATGCAATGAAGACTGTTTGAGGAGATAATTCTTTTTTTTTTTATTTTTTAATTTTTTTTTAAACATCTTTATTGAAGTATAATTGCCTTACAATGGTGTGTTAGCTTCTGCTTTATAACAAAGTGAATCAGTTATACATATACAATATGTTCCCATTTCTCTTCCCTCTTGCATCTCCCTCCCTCCCACCCTCCCCATCCCACCCCTGAGGAGATAATTCTTAACACTGAATTGCACCATGAGCACAGCACTTGGCCCAGTGATGCCGTCAGCAGGAAATAAAGAGCAACAACTTTTCTGGGTGAGTACACAAGCCAGGAGGCAAACCAAATACAGTACGTAGAACAGGCAAGCTCAATCATTTTCTGGCAAGCAGGGTTTTGTAAAATGATTCTAAGTATCATTCTAATTACTCCTATAGAATACTAGAAAACAGGACTGATCATACTAGTATTGTTCATATATAAAAGGAGAATACCAATATAGAAAACAGCTAAAATATGTACACAGATTTTAGGGGATATTAAGTAGCCTTCCAAAAAACTTTTTGAAAACAAGTTTTCTCTAAGGAAGGTTTCTTTTTTATTCTTGAAGGGAAATGTGAGAATGCACTGCTGTGCTGCCATACCATGACTATTCCAGATCCGTAACTTTAAACTTTCAACTGAAATGGCATTTGTACATAAAACCACTTAAGAAAAAAACTTTTGTGAATTCCCTGGTGGTCCAGTGGTTAGGACTCCCCACTTTCACCGCCAAGGGCCCAGGGTTCAATCCCTGGTCGGGGAACTAAGATCCCCGCAAGCTGCAAGGCGCGGCCAAAAAAAAAACTTTCACACTAATAAGGTCAAATGATTTGCAGGCCCAATGGGGAAGTAGCCAGAGTAATACAGGAAGTCAGACATTGCCGGGTTTCAATGTCTTTCTGCCATTCACCTCCTATGGTACCTCGGACAAGTCACTGCTTTTTCCAGAAGTTTCCATATGTATGAAATGAAGATGTCTTTCTTGTAGGGCTGTGAAATAAAATGAGCTAATAGGTAAAGAAAGATGTGGATTTAAATCCTCAGTCTACCACTTACTAGCTGTGTGACTATGGACAAGTAACTAGTTAATTCAACATATTTATTGAATTCAAAGTACAAGCGATGCAGGACAGACAAGGTCCCTAACATCAGGAAGTTCACATTCTGGTGCGGTAGGCAAAAACTCAAATACATAATCAAAATACAGTGTTAAATGCAATGATCTGGTGTTTTCGGATAATTATCTCAGGTTGGTCTTCATGAGGTGCTATAGTGCACGTAACACGGGTAGATAAATGGATATGCTTTTTCAAGAGCATATCCAGTTATCATCACTTCATTTGCAAAAAGAGCACACTTTTAATTAAGTGTCACACTATTTGACTTACCTCCAAACATATCTTCTTCAAAAGCGTATACCTGTGAGATACGATTTGGACTCAATTCGACATTTTTCATTCCTTCTCCAAAAGCCTCAGCCTGGCCCAGAGTAGGCCAGATAATATAGACAAACCACTAGTTAATAAGACTTTTGCATGATAAGCGGTGATTGTATACATGTGAAAGGAAGGCCATAACAGGAATATTCCACTAGAGTGGGAAACTGGCTGCCTCTAAAGACCTTTCAATTAAGGCAACAAGTGTTCTTAAATGCTATTCATTTGAACTGAAAGATATCCATAGGAAGAATGAATCTCACTTTCTAGATTTTAGTTTATCAGTAGCCACTGACTGTCCTTGCTAGATATACAGCTTATAGCAATATTGAAAGATACAGCAATATTGAAAGATAGCCTAAGAAAATGCACTCCCATTCACCCATTGTAATAAGAGTACTAATAGTTATTGAATGCTTACCATATGCCAGGCAGTTTTTATATGCTTTAATGCTTTACATGTATTATTTCATCTTATCCTCACAAAAACAGATAGGTATCATCTCTATTTTATGTATGAAAAAAGTGAGACATTTTAAAGCATTTAAGCAACTTGCCTAAGGTTGTCCAAGTATCACCCAATATGTGAATTTATTTATAATTATGTATATGAACTGTTATTCTAAACTGTAATAATACTATACATGATATATCATGTAACAACATATTATAAAATCTACTCAAAAAATTTAAAGGATGAGATTTAATGTGGACTTTTTTTTTTTTTTGGCTGTGTCGGGTCTTAGTTGCGGCACGCAGGCTCTTCGTTGCAGCGCTCAGGCTTCTCTCTTGTTGTGGCGTGTGGGTTTTCTCTTCTCTAGTTGCGGCGCGCAGGCTCCAGAGCGCATAGGCTCTGTAGTTTGCGGCCCGTGGGCTCGGTAGCTGTGGTGCGTGGGCTTAGCTGCCCCACGGCATGTGGGAACCTAAAAGATGAGATTTTTAAAGAAGAAATACAAATAGAGGATCCAGTGTTTTCTCCCTTTTTCCAATGGCTTACTATACATGTGCCCCACTTTGAAGACCACTGCTTTAGATAATAGGCAGTCAAAATCCAAGAACAAAACAAAGTGAAGATTATCAGTGGCTTTCAAACGTGAACATGTATCACAGAATTAGTACCATCCCAAACACACTTATAATAGCAACTCTAGACTGTAAAAAGTTACAGGGGAACTTGTGCTCTCTTTAAAGACATCCACTCCCCTGCTCTTTCCATGGAGCTTTCCAAATCTGAGACTTGGGCCGTGGGCTGGCTTGGGGGACGGGGAGGACTCTTTTTCAAAAGTCTACAGTAGAGTTCTAGGAATCTCAGCTCCCAGAAGCCTCCCTCAGGCAAAGGCATGGAAAGAAAATATTACCTTCGATATTACCTTGCACTGGCTGGACACAGGCACCTGAGAGCCTCCTAGGAATTTAGGAATAAAGGCCAAGGACACTGTAACACCCAAGGCTGCTAGAACTGCTGGGAGTTGACAGGCTGCAAAAAAATCCACCTACTACCAAGTGCCAAGTTGAAAAGACATGCTTTTTCTGTGGTCATAGAGCACATTTTTCATACTGAATCCTCACATTTTCTTTATTCTATAATAGGCAAAATTGTGAAAAGGGACTAATACTCAAAACATGAACTATCACGTATTTCCATTTGTTAAAGATAATTAGGATTTTCTTAAATTCTGAAACTCTATAGCTTTTACAGTAATCATAATGATATCTGAGAGAGTAACTGAGTTCCAGTTTTCCAAAGGGGTTAAAACTTTTTTTTATTTCACATTTTTACCCCTCTAAAAGAACAAGGTTAACACAAATATAGAATTTTTAAAGGCTTGAGCTTCAAAATCATGAACTTCTATAAACTTATGCCATATTTGGAAGAGAACAAGGTCAAGAAAAATAATCAAAAGTAAATTCCTCACTAGTCATGTGATTTGATGGTATGTACTTACATACCAGTTTGGCCATAAAGCCCCAGAAAGGTGAGACCACTGATATTGTTGGGATATTGCAAAGAATTCATTTGCTTACCCTTTTTCTTCATGTCTCTACTTGGACTCCTGCTCAAGTAAAATTATAAGTTGATACAGAAAAAAAAGGACCTTCAAATATCTGCAACTGGTAATACACCAGGGAATCTTTACCTAGTGATGGAAATGTAGCCACCTTTAGCTCCAAAGAGCTGGCCTAAGAACACAGCATATGTTTTACTAAGCAACATGTGAGATGTTGCTATACTCCAAGTCAAATGCCTCACTCCAGTGAGATTTTATTAAGGTTTAATGGTGGTTACAACACCTAAACTGAATAAAATGTTAAGACATCCCCTCTACCTATCCACACACATTCATCCGTTCTCTTTCTGTCTTTGTATTTACATACACACCTTTTTTAAAGATTAACTTCAGCTTTTTATGCCAGAAGCAGAAAGCATAAGAAAATGTCAATAGATTCCAATTCTTACATAAAACTATGTACCACAATGTGAAGAACTGGTAGCTCCAGACTCAGTTCTAAGAGGAAGAGTATTCTCATTGACCACATAGGGCTAGCCACTCAGAATTCACGCCTGCTACATGAACTTAGCATCCATCATCTAAAAAGGACCAGAATGGGGCATTTTACTATACAAAATATAGTTTTTTACCCTGGACTTCAACTACCATTTTCCCCCCAGCTCCTTTTTAAATTTTTTTAAACATCTTTATTGGAGTATAACTGCTTTACAATGTTGTGTTAGTTTCTGCTGTATAACAAAGTGAATCAGCTGTATGTATACACATACCCCCATATCCCCTCCCTCTTGCGCCTCCCTCCCACCCTCCCTATCCCACCCCTCTAGGTGGTCACAAAGCACCGACCTGATCTCCCTGTGCTATGCAGCTGCTTCCCACTAGCTATCTGTTTTACATTTGGTAGTATATATATGTCAGTGCTCCTCTCACTTCGTCCCAGCTTACCCTTCCCCCTCCCCGTGTCCTCAAGTCCATTCTCTACATCTGCATCTTTATTCCTGTCCTGCCCCTAGGTTCATCAGAACCATTTCTTTTTTAGAGTCCATATATATGTGTTAGCATACAGTATGTTTTTCTCTTTCTGACAGACTCGAGGTCCATCCTCCTCCCTACAAATAACTCAATTTCATTCCTTTTTATGGCTGAGTAATATTCCATTGTATATATGTGCCACACCTTCTTTTTCCATTCATCCATCAATGGACACTTGGGTTGGTTCCATGTCCTGGCTATTGTAAATAGTGCTGCAATGAACACTGGGGTACGTCTTTTTTGTTTTTTTTTTTAAAGATAGCAGTCATCTTTTCCTTTTTAAATTTATTTATTTATTTATTTATTTTTGGCTGTGTTGGGTCTTCGTTTCTGTGCGAGGGCTTTCTCTAGTTGCAGCAAGCGGGGGCCACTCTTCATCGCGGTGTGCGGGCCTCTCACTGTCGCGGCCTCTCGTTACGGAGCACAGGCTCCAGACGCGCAGGCTCAGTAGTTATGGCTCACGGGCCCAGCTGCTCCGCGGCATGTGGGATCTTCCCAGACCAGGGCTCAAACCCGTGTCCCCTGCATTGGTAGGCGGATTCTGAACCACTGCGCCACCAGGGAAGCCCACATGTCTCTTTCTGAATTATGGTTTTCTCAGGGTATATGCCTAGTAGTGGGATTGCTGGGTCATATGGTAGTTCTATTTTTGGTTTTTTAAGGAACCTCCATACTGTTCTCCATAGTGGCTGTATTAATTTACATTCCCACCAACAGTGCAAGAGAGTTCCCTTTTCTCCACGCCCTCTCCAGCATTTATTGTTTGTAGATTTTTTTTTTTTATTTCTTTATTTTTTGGCTGCGTTGGGTTTTTGTTGCTGGGCACAGGCTTTCTCTAGTTGTGGCGAGCAGGGGCTACTCTTCGTTGCGGCTTGCGGGTTCCTCATTGCGGTGGCTTCTCTTGTTGCGAAGCATGGGCTCTAGGCACGTGGGCTTCAGTAGTTGTGGCACACGGGCTCAGTAGTTGTGACTTGCGGGCTCTAGAGAGCAGGCTCAGTAGTTGTGGCGCACAGGCTTAGTTGCTCCACGGCATTTGGGATCTTCCTGGACCAGGGCTCGAACCCATGTCCCCTGCATTGGCAGGCAGATTCTTAACCACTGCGCCACCAGGGAAGTCACTGTAGATTTTTTGATGATGGCCATTCTGACCGGTGTGAGGTGATACCTCATTGTGGTTTGATTTGCATTTCTCTAATGATTAGTGATGTTGAGCGTCCTTTCATGTGTTTGTTGGCAATCTGCATATCTTCTTTGGAGAAATGTCTATTTAGGTCTTCCGCCCATTTTTGGATAGGGTTGTTTTTTTTTTTGATATTGACCGACAGCTCTTATCTTAAACAAGTGCTATGTTATCTGCCACTAAAGGACTTCAGCTGATGGTTTTATAAAGCAAAGCAAGGCATCATAGGAAAAAGAGCTCACACACAGAGAAGTTATAACTTTGGAGGCTCTGCTCTCTAGCATGTGATTCTTTTTTTTTTTTTTTTAGCATGTGATTCTTAAGGTGCTGATGAACTATTTAGAAGTGGGCTCCACAGCTGGCCTCATAGGATTTATAAATCCCAGGTACTCAAGAGCTGGTTCTGCTCAAACAAAAACTTCTTTGCACATAGGGGCTGCCTCCCTCAAAAGAAGGACTGCAGTCACAGGTATACTGTGACTACCAGTTCAATACCATGTGCATACCAACAAGGCTAGTAAGGTATGAAATATATCAGATAATAAACTGTCTGAAAGGAGTTGGAGAGAATCTAGCCATTATCATTTCATTCTATACTTCCATTTTCTAAGAATGAGTGTCACTGTGATAAAACACCAACTGGCACATGAACCCATTATTTCACCTACAGCCTATCTTATGCCAAATACAAACACCATCAAAGACTAAGAGCCTTCTTCAGGAAGATATTTTTGGATAGAACTATATATTTTGTGTTGCTAGAATTTTTTAATAAAGATACAGAGAGTATAATACCTCTCTCACATGCCTAGCAATGTAAACAAAATTAGATAAACAGCAGAAAACATTTCAGCAAAGATAATTTTAGGAAAACTCAGACTAAATTAACTTTATTTTATGAGGAATTTAGAAAACATGAGCAAATATTGATATCGCATTAAAAAAACAAATTAACCTGTACGTCATTCAAATCTCAAAAATCAAAGAGTGTGACACTAAAAAAATGTAATAACAGAGAAATGTGCTTCACTTTAACAAAATACTATCAGTGGCTTATTACAACTAGATATACAAACATAAAGGTAATAATGCTAAAATGATGTAAAACTCTGAATCTCCAAGTGATGGAGCAGGCTGAAGGGAGCACCAATTGCCATCAATGTGGGGCTGTAACATATTCTATCAAAAGAAACAAACTATCACTAGGTAACAAAAATAAGGATATAAATAAAATGGGGGGAGGGGGGAGGAGCCCAAGATACCTGAAATCTTATAGTAAATGGTTTATTTAGTTCTGTTGTTACCTGTGTTGTGTCTGTTTTCTTCCTCTAAGAAAAAAAGAGGATATGCGAGGGATCCAAGAATATTTCCAAGTTATACCTTAGATTTTCATTAAGGATAACTTTATATTGAAGAAATCATGATTGATACTCCTTGTCACTTTAACCACCTAACGTACTATTAAAATAATTTAACAGCTATAATATTCTTTGGTTTTTTTCTCTTTTAAAAACTCTAAGTCAAGAATACTCAAAGGAACTTCTGTATCTTTTAATTTAAGAAATACATCTATTTAATTCCTGAAAATTTTATTTTTTCAAGGAGTGACAACAATATGAAGTTCTAATACACCAGGAGTCTTGAAAAAAATTAGGTGATCCAATTATAACAATTTAAATTAGAATATTCAGGAAATATATCTGAAGGCTCAAAAATATAATTTATGATTCTTTGTGAACTAAATTTCACTGAGAAATGCTTAAAGTCTAAGTTTAAAATGTGAGTGCCATTATGCTTTTTTTAAGAAAGAAAATTCACAACCTATTCAATAATCCTGAAGAAAAATCAGATTGGTATGGTGTTTGCATGTACAGATGCATAAACGAACACTTTCAGGGGGAAAAAACAATCATATTAATATTTATAGGCTACAAATCACTTTCTTTTAAAGAAGATTAGAAAAGAGTTAGTAGCTAGGCACAGAGCCAGAGGTTGTGAGGGGAACCTAAAAGTAGTAAATACTAAAACTCTTAGCAGTGTAAAAGAATGCAAAAAATTCTTATACTACAAATTTTTAATTTTACAAAACCAAAAACCAGTCCAACTATGGCCCATACCTGATAATAAAAATTGAAACAAAAACTGTGAACCCATTTTGTAAAAATTCTATTATAATATTCTCAAATCTAGTTCCTATTGTTCCACTGAGTCAAGTAAGATTTAAGCTCAAGGTGGTCACAAAATTAGAGAACTTTACCTTTTCTGAGGAGATTATCACAATTTCACTGCAAGAAGATAAGGTGAATAGCCCCTTAGCGACTTACATGCTTTATTTCCTTCAATGGAAAGTCCAAATATTTTAATTTTCTTACGCTTCTGGAATATTATCCAGATTTACATTAAAGGGCACTTTAATGAAAACTTTAAATATAGTTTGATAATTCTGGGGATACTTACTGAAAGAAGATTCGTTAGCAAATACTGGTTTCTTGTATTTAAAAAAAAAAAATCAGCAAGACAGAATTTCAAAAATCTTAACTTAAAATACACTGTAAACTGTAGACAACAATTGCCACATGTATCACAGACCAGCACAGGTAAAAAGTTTTTTCCAGATGTTTTATAAGACTTTGTATCTTCCTTTATTTGTTGGTTGGTATGAATTTTGCTACAAGAGAAAATAAAAGGCATATGATCAGTAAAAGGGAGGAAAAAAAAAGAAATATGTTAAGTAATTTCCTTTACAAACTTATAAAACTATCAGATATTTAAAATAAAAAATATTAATATTATATTGAGGAAGAAAGAACTATTCAACAATCATCTCCCTGTGTTCACTCGACTGCTCCTTAACAACAGTTCTGAACCAACTTAATGGTGGTGACATTCTTTTTCTATCACTCCTTGGTGAAAGTCACTTGATTTAAACGTTGTTTTTATTCTTCCCTCTTGTTTTGTGTACCTTCTATTCTTTAAATTTTTTATCCACCCGAAAGAATGTTCTGTAAGGGAAATTTGAGAAAAGCCCTCAAAAACACATTCTTAGAGAAAGGATAAAGTTTCCTTTCAAAGGGTCCTCATCCCAATGTACACATTGTAGGGAGAGTTTACAGGGATGTGTCTGCTTCCTTTGGAAAGGTGGTCTATAAAAGGCCGCTTTATCCAAAAATTAAGTCCTCATCTAAGTTTAAAAACACTCAAAACACCTAAGTTTAAAAACACTGGCAAAAATGTAGAGAAACTGGAATTTTCATACACTGCTGAAGGTAATGTAAACTGGTATAACTACTCTGCTAAACTACACATACCCTATAACTAGCAATTCTACTCCAAGGTATATACTCAAGAAAAAAATATACTAATGTGTACCAAAGAGACATGGAAGAATGTTCATAGAAGCATTATTTATAAAAACCAAAAACTAAAATGACCTCAAAGTCTAAAACATAAATTAACTGTGGTATATTCACATGCTTAAATACTATACTATTTAATACTATTGATTTCCTCAAAGTAATGTTGAGTGAAAGAAATCAGATATAAAAGAGTACACAGCATTTGATTCCACTTATATGGAGTTCAAAAATAGGCGAAACTAATCTGCAATGTTGAAAGTCAGAATAATGTTACATTTGGGGGCAATGAATAGTGACAAGGAGGGGCATGAGCAGGGCTTCTGGGATACTGGTGATGTTCTGTATTTCTTCAACTGGGTAGTGATCACATCAGTGTGCTTATTTTGTGAAAATTCATCAAACTATATGTATATCATTTGTTTACTTTTCTTATTTACATTATAGTTCAATAAAACATTTATTAAATAAATAAGTCCTTGAGATTTTCACTCACCAGCCGGATCAGTTCTTCTTTTATAAGCCTGGTGATTTCTGCCTTTGCTTTCTGCACAGCCAGTTCATTGGCACCTGGTGAGTGAGTGGAGAACATTATTTGTATTACTAGAATTATGCTGGATGTTTATCTACTTCATAGAGATCAGTAGGTGACTTTCAGCAACATTGTACTACTTGCCAAGATAGTCTTTCAATACCTGGTGGAACATCATCTACATTGTATCATGGCTGCTTATTATTATGATTACTTTTAGAGTTTCAAATGTAGCCAGTGAGGTTAGTGTTAAGAGTGTTAAGGTTAGTGAGGTACTAGTGTTACAAGTTCTTGTTATGTTGGTATGCAAAGAAAAGATAATTCGCTATTTGTCCAGAAGAGAAGAAAAAGTAAAAGGAAAATATAACTTCCTCGGTTCATTTATTTAGCAAATATTTATTGGATGTTTATTGTGCTCTTTAAAGTCAGCAAATGTTTTGGAAAAGTGTCACCTGAGCAAAGTCTTAAAAGATGAATGGAGGACTAGCCAAGTTGGAGGAGGAGAGATGACATGAAAAGTATTTTACAAAGGGAATCATGTGTGTAATGGTACAGATTAAGAAAGTCATGCTTAACTACTGAAAAGTAAGAGAAGTACAGCATGGTTGAAAAATTTTTTAAAGTGTGTGAAAGAACACAGCAAGATAGCCCAAGTAGATGAGGTAGGCTGGAAACATTTGTATAGTTATAAATTCAAGAAACATTAAGCACCCACCATGTATGCTATACTATAAGAGATTCATTATACAAAGTACTCATTCATCTCTTTATGATCTTGTAGGCTACTAGAAAAACAAACTTGTAAAGATATTACAGCAAGATGAGTAGGTAGTAAGTAGTCTACCAGAGCAACTTTTATTTTATTTTTTAATAAAATTTTATTTATTTATTTTTCGCTGCATTGGGTCTTCATTGCTGCACGCAGGCTTTCTCTAGCTGTGGCAAGCGGGGGCTACTCTTTGTTGCAGTGCGCAGGCTTCTCATTGTGGTGGCTTCTCCTGTTGCAGAGCACAGGCTCTAGGTGCGCGGGCTTCAGTAGTTGTGGCACGCGGGCTCAGTAGTTGTGGCTCGCGGGCTCTAGAGTGCAGGCTCGGTAGTTGTCGCACATGGGCTTAGTTGCTCTACAGCATGTGGGATCTTCCCAGACCAGGTCTCGAACCCGTGTCCCCTGCACTGGCAGGCGGAGTCTTAACCACTGCGCCACCAGGGAAGTCCCCAGAGCAACTTTTAAGTATCACTTCTTCCAAGAATCGTTCCCTAACTTCTCCAGGTGGGGTTAAGTGTTTTCTCCCTCAGGGCTCTCACAGGATTGTGTTCATACCATCATTAAAGCACTTTTTTTTTTTTTTTGGCCACACGTGTGGCATGCGGAATCTTAGTTCCCTGAGAAGGAATTGAACCCCTGCCCCCAGCAGTGGAAGTGTGGAGTCTTAACCACTGGACTGCCAGGGAAGTCCCTGAAAGCACATTTTTAAGGCAGAATGGACAAGACGTTTTTTTCTGACTAGATGTGAACAGTGAAGAAGAGGAACAAAGATGCTAAGAGTTGAGTACCAAGTAAAGAAAATAACAGGTAATAAAGGAGATATTGAATCCAAGAGGAAGAACAGGTGCTACTATTAGCAGTGATAGTGGATGAAATTCGATTCTGAGACCGTTGTGGCTGAGGTGCTCAGGGGACACCAAGTTGGAAATTTCAGTAAGGCCAATGGAAACAAGGAGCAGAAGTACAGGAGAGATGGAGATTAGAGAGCCATCAAGGGTAAGTGTGGAGGGATTTGAAGCCAGGGGACAATGCCAGGAAGTAGGTACATCTAGAGAGGTAACACGGTGCACACCTATAAAAGGAATAGAGCTGGACCAAAGAAGTAGACTAGAGATTAAGGACTAGGAGTGAAATGTCAAAGAATAAAAGAAGAACTGGGGTTGTAGAGAACTATGTTTTTATCATTAAAAAAAAAAAAATTTTTTTTTTTTTTGGTTGCCCCACATGGCATGTGGAACTTCCCCGACCAGAGATCGAACCCATGTCCCCTGCAGTAGAAGCTCGAAGTCTTAACCACTGAACCACCGGGGAAGTCCTGTTTTTATCATTTTATATAAGAAAATCAAATAAGGAAAACAATTCACAAGAAATGGGAAAATTTCCCCCCGTATTAGATATGCTAACTTTTTCAAACCCATAGAGAGGAGAGGAGAGGAAAGGAGGAAGGGAGGAGTGGGAGGGAGAAGAGGAAAAGAAACGGGAGGGGGGAGGGGAGGAGGAGGAAGTGGAGAAAGAAGAGGAGGAGAAGAAGGAGGAAGAAAAAGAAACAGTTTAACAACAGGAAGGAAAGGGCCATGAGTATGGCTGTGAAGTCATAGCAACATATCTAATTTAAGTCCTACACCTCGACCAGCCACTGACCACAACATTTTAAAGCTGTGGGTGCTGGAAGGGAAGAGAGGTGGATGAATGTGAAGCCAAGGGTATAATCAAGAGCCAAGCCAGAATGAAAATTATTAAAAAAATGAAATTCAGGAGGAAAATATGCTACTTGGCATGAGTTGATGTGTAGCCTGTTGACATTCTCTGCTGTTTTAAAAAGAAGGAAAATGATACTCCCACCCAGCTCCAAGTGAAGAGCAATTTTCCTGCGTTAGTTAGAGCCTGACCATTTGGACCAGTTTAAATTTTTGACTGACACAGCTTCTTTAGGTAATAGGTTACATATGTTTATAAGCTGTCATGAAAAAGTGGCATTTCCTTTCATTGGTCCCAAAACAACTCTGGCTGCTTTTAAGGGATTCTCCACTAGTAAAAACAGAGGGTCACAAAACAGGCTATAAATTATACAGGCTGGCTAGGCACGTACGTCCTTCCTGTTCTCCTTCGCACTGCCGGGAGCTGCTGAGCCACACAGAGCCTCTAAGGAGCCAGGCAGTGGGGTCCCTCCAATTACAGAACTAGAAACAGATGACACTAGGCTCCTTCCAACACCTGTTTTCATCCTATTAGTGTTCAGTTGATTTGGTTGGAGTTTCAAAAACTAAAAGATCCTTTAAATCTAATCATCTATGAAAATTCTCAAAGCTTTACGTCATTTTAATTACCAATCTCCAGCTCTTATTTAGCATATTTATGTCGCCAGAATTCTCAAGATTCATTTCTGACAAGGTTATCTTTTTACTGGGGGAGAAAAACCTTGCTTAGATTATAAAAATTAGATGTTACTTCCTAAGTACAAGTTGACAGTGGAAAGAAGCGCCCAGAACCATTTTAGGTGGATAGAAAAGTCAGCAGAAGCTGTGGGCTTCTCATTTCACTTCACTTGGCAGTACAGGAGATGTGTTCTGATAAAGTTATATACAAATTAAACCTGGCATACATTAATTATACTACACTAAAGTATAATTACCTTTAAATTAATAAATTATATATGGGATCCTTTTTCAAAGCAAACAATCATCTCTGATTTACCTCTTTAAAAGGCAGTCATTTAAAATACTGGTTTTGAAATCTTAGAGGTAGTCAGAATAAACTACAGTTATGTTATTGCAAAAAAAAATAATAAGAATAAAATACAATACTAGTTTTGCTTAAATGACACCTATGACATTCAAGCTGAATATACAAGGATGACTCCATGTTTACCAAAGGTTTTATCATCAGATTCTACTGAATGACATCCTGTATGGCCTAATGAACACAGTAGTAAGAGAAAGCTGTCCAGTTCCAAGTGCAGAAAGATGTCAGTGTAATTTTCTCTCCTTGAACGCTGAGGTGCCAGCAACCCACATTTTACCTCACAATAAGGAACAGTGTCACATGATTCAGAAACACACTGAGTCACTGGCAGAGCAAAAGTCTTTCAGGATACATAAAAGGGTGCCATTTAAAAACCTGATTTGAAATAGATATGATCCAGGTTCTCAAAGTCACAATCACAAATAAAAAAAATACGACTTGCCTAGTTCTGGACCCACATTCTTTGCACACCATTTAACATATGTATGAATCTTACTGTACTGTAAAGGTAGAATTTCAATAATATGGAAAACATAAAGGCTATATCTGAGTTTTACCTTTGCCACAATTCATCATTATTCATTTTAAAAAGTCCAAAAGTGAGAGTGATATCAGTGAAAACGGCACAGGAGGGAACTTCCAAAGCCTGTCCCTCCACAAAAGCAGTGAATAAACTTGCAAAAACTGTTAAAATCAATTTTATCAGAACTCAGAAACTAATAAAAACCTTACATCAACCAGGCAAACCCTTATTAAAGGAGAAAAAAACAAAAACAAAAACCCAGCTCAATCCTGGTAACAAAACTTTTCTGTTTTTTAACTTACTCTGATCCTATCAAGCATTTTGACCAGGAAACAACTTCTACTTAGGGTAAATGGGATGCACACTGCATGTGCATTTTTCTTCTTGTAGTCTTTATGTTAAGAAGTCACACAAAAACAATTTGAGGTCACCAGTTAAAAGTAAAGTAAATAGGCACAGTACTAACTTACTTTCACATCTGTGAAATTCTCTTTGTTTTGCCCAGGAAAGAATCAAACCCTAAAAATAAGTCCTCATATATATTTAAATCATTTTTAGTTTATATTTATTTCAGTAAAGAACTTACCTACAGTTATAAAGTCTTCACAACAATCAAAGGAATGCCAAAATATAACAAGAAAATACTAACTACTGATAAACCTTATTTACAATATACTTTCAGTTTATACTTCCATTGATCTTTCCAGCAACAAACTTTAAGAGCTGAGCTAGCCAATTCAGTAGCCATCAGCTACGTGGCTATTTAGATTTAAGTTAATAAAAATTAAATTAAATTTAAAATTTCTTGGTCACACTGGCCATATTTCAAGTGCTCCATAGCCATCAGAGTTTTTATTGGACAGTGCGGCTTTAGAGAGATCACATGGATATGCCTGTCAAATAATATTTTGTGTGCAGAACAGAAGTGGCTCTAGAGCATGATCAGATGCATTATTCAGAAAATTTATCAAGTGCCTACCATGTGTCAGACACTGGGAATACAGCAGATGATAAAGTCACTGCATTCACAGAGCTCTAGTAGGGGAGACAGAAACAAGTAAAAATATACTATAATTTCTATGTAATGAGTACTGTGAAGAAAAACAAAGCAAGTAAAGAGCTACAGAGTGGTGAAATGAGATCAAGTAAGGCTTCCTTGTTAGAAGTGATGTGTATAACTCGAAGGACTAGACTGGTGTTTAAGATTATACAAGGTGTGGGAGAGCTCCTTTGCAGCCAACTAAGCCATTTAAGCAGTAGGTATGCAGACTCTGGATTTACATGACACACGGAGTAAAACCTCTTCACAGCTCCAACACCAGTGTTCAAAAAATATTTAGTTCATTAAATAGAAGAAATGGATCTGTGGCTGGTTTATGCTTAAAAATCTATTATAAAAATGTTCAAATTAAATATAAATGAAGGGAGACAAATTATCTACCATGCAGTAGATAACAAAGTAGGAAAAAAATCAAACTGGAAACTGTCTTTTGAATTCATTCATGAATGTATAAAATAAGGTTTAAAAACACACTTGATCACTCTTAGATAACGCATTACTTATACCCTTTGAGGGACTTCCTTGGTGGCGCAGTGGTTAAGAATCCGCCTGCCAATGCAGGGGACACGGGTTCGAGCCCTGGTCCAGGAAGATCCCACATGCCGCGGAGCAACTAAGCCCGTGCGCCACAACTACTGAGGCCTGTGCTCTACAACCCGCGTGCCGCAACTACTGAAGCCCACGCGCCTAGAGCCCATGCTCCACAACAAGAGAAGCCACCGCAATGAGAAGCCTGCACACCGCAACAAAGAGTAGCCCCCGATGGCCACAACTAGAGAGAGCCCGAGCACAGCAACGAAGACCCAACTCAGCCAAAAATAAAAAAGTAAATATACCCTGTGAGTTATGGTATTAATTGTCCTATTCTATTTTTTAAAAAGGTATGTATGAACTTTTAGGCATAAAATCAGAGGCAATATTTGCTTGGATAAACAAGCATTAAGTGGACTATTATATATAGTTGATTTACTTTCTAACCTAAACTTTGGCCTGAACGTTCTACTTACTGGAAGCATAAACAGACCAGTCCCGAAAATACACGTTTTCTTATAGAGTGATTTTCAATTTGACCAAATCGTCAAAACTGAAAGAGTCCCAAACACAGATCATTCACCTCTATATATGTACTAAACTTCTAAATAAAGACCACAATGATAGATGAAACTATTTTTTTTCTTATAGGTGTTCCTCATTTTCAGTCCTCTCTAGAACTGACCTCATATTCTTTCTGTGTCTATTACATCTATATCAACTGTGATCTAACTCAAGATTGAAACAGAACGAACAGTACATACTTTCAATTGCCAAGTAAATTTTCCGCTCTCCTTCCTTGGGTTCTTTGCCAGGTGGGAAGTATGTTCCTCTGATTGTAATTGCAGCTTCAGAATATTCACTGATTCTCTGCAGAGCTTCCTTAGAGGTAACTTTCCACCTAGCAGTCTATGAAATAAAGAGTGGGGGGACAATTATACTCCAATAAAGATGTTAAAAAAATAAATAAATAAATAAAATAAAATAAAATAAAAAAGAGTACGGGGAAAAATCACTTTACAGCAGAATAAAGAAACCTGATGTACTGACAAAGAATAGGTTAACTAAATCATATTATGGTCAATATTAAGATTATAATTAACACCTACATCATAAATTCATTTAGATTCTAATGTAACTAGAACATAATCATAAAAATGGAATTTCTAGTGTTGTCTCCCCATCTAGATAAAAAGTAAAGCAGCCATTTAAATGTTCATGGGTTTTAAACAAGGCATTTTCGCTCCTAAAAAAGGAGTTTCTACTCTACAATAAAAAAAAAAAGTTTAAATCTGTTACTTGCCTGTGGGAAGTCATTGATCTCTAATTCTTCTTCATATCTCTTAAAAGATTCATTCTGTCCACCATCCTGTCTCTCCTCTTCTTGTTTCTCCAAAGGCACATAATTAAGCTTGGCATTGATCTTTTCAGCAAGTTGCTCTGCAATGGTTTTTGCAGAGACAGTGGGAGCCAGGATGGTGCCACCTCTGAGAATTGCATTGGTGGCCTGCTGCATCACATCCTGCAGTTAAAGAAGACCTACAGTCAAATCTCAAATGAGGGCAGAGACAAGACCAAAGATCCCACCACAAAGTATTCTCTGGAAAGCCACTAACTAAAAGCATCTTTCTAATGTAGAGTGCTACCCATAAGTGCAATTTAACAGCATATATTTATAACAGACAGTTTAATATATCTCCCTTACTTGATGAGAAAACAAGAATATTCAATTCTACATTAAAAATTCTACTGAATCTTAGATAATTAGGTAACTCTTGATATCAAATATAGTATAATATTTCTAAAATCATTTACATACTTTGTGGCTACTAGTAGTTTCCTCTGAATCAGAATCTTTGCCCACTACCACCACTGAGCTCTTCCTCCCTCCGCGGACCAACCCAACATTCTATAAATTACAGTAAATGACTTTACTCAACACATTTTTTTAAATTTGAACTTAATTTTACTATGTGCCTAATGCAGAGATAATTCTTCTGTGGGTAATACACGACTCACAGCTCAAGCTCTTCCAACAACAGCGAAAAGTTAGAGCCATTTGCTTTCACAATAAAGAGTTATTAGTAGCAATAATCCAAGACAATATTAGGTGAGGTGCTGTGTCCGTTGTCAGAAGAGGCACAGGCTTGAGTGTAGTAAACACTTCATAGTAACTCACTGGCTAAATAAAACAGATGCAGAGACCCAAGGCTCTAAGCCTTGATTGTGGCTGCCTCACTGGGTCAGCCCACTGGCCTCTAGCTTGGTCATCCCACTTGGACAATATCGACCTGAACCTATACAGGCTACTGGACACAGGGCCCTGCAGGTCCCCAAACTCTCAAAATCTTAAAAATGCTGTCAAAATTAACAAATTGTTCTTTAGGAATGCTATGAAAATTTAACCTTAGTTAAAAATTAAGTTAACCAAAATGCTGGAGAGGGTGTGGAGAAAAGGGAACCCTCCTACACTGTTGGTGCGAATGTAAACTGGTGCAGCAACTATGGAGAACAGTATGGAGGTTCCTCAAAAAACTAAAAGTAGAGTTGCCATATGATCCAGCAATCCCACTCCTGGGAATATATCTGGACAAAACTATAATTCAAAAAGATACATGCACCCTTATGTTCATAGCAGCACTATTTACAATAGCCAAGACATGGAAACAACCAAAATGTCCAGGAATGGATAAAGAAGATATGGTATGTGTATACAAACACACACACACACGTACATATATGTACATATATACATACACACAATGGAATACTACTCAGCCATAAAAAAGAATGAAATAATGCCATTTGCAGCAACATGATGAACCTAGAGATTATCATACTAAGCAAAGTAAGTCAGGAAGAGAAAGACAAATACCATATGATATTACTTATATGTGGAATCTAAAATATGACACAAATGAACCTATCTACAAAACAGAAACAGACTCAGACATAGAGAACAGACTTGTTTGTGGTTGCCAAGGGGGAGGGGGGTGGGGGAGGGATGGATTGGGAGTTTGAGATTAGCAGATGCAAACTATTATATAGAGAATGGGTAAAGAAGGTCCTATTGTATAGCAGAGGGAACTATATTCAATATCCTGTAATAAACCATAATGGAAAAGAGTAAGAATATATATATATGTACAACTGAATCACTTTGCTGTACAGCAAAAACTATCACAACACTATAAATCAACTATATTTCAAAAAAAAAAAAAATTAAGTTAACCAAAAAACTCCCAAGAGAAACAAGGCAAGTGAAATATTTAACACATTTTCCCACTGTCTAAACCCATGTTAGTTTCAGTTATGTAACTGGATATTCGTACTTCCAAGGTATTGTTTGTGTGCCCAATAACCCACCTAATATAAACAGAAAAGAAAGAAAAGAGAGTTATTTCTTTAGGATTTTGGTAAGATCAATCAGAATACTACTTTATAAAATTATCCATGGTTAACATGCTTAACAGTTAGGCCTTCCAGAATAGGCATTAAGACCTCAGTTAACCACACTAGAGAAATCACCCAAATATAATAATTGAAGAATTCTGTATTGAGAATAATGTTAAATGCTTACTACCTCAATGTCTAAAATAACTTCTTGTTCACTTGTGCTGACATAATTCCTGAAAAGCATTTAAATCAAAGAACTTACAAGAAGTACTAAGACTTGGAACAAATTACTTAATACCTGAGACTCAATGCCCAAATTCTTCTGAGCATTGATTCTAAGAGCCAATCTCTTTGCAATTTCTAACTTCTCAGCATTTCCTGCAGTTGGAGCAGGAACACTAGATGTTCCAGGAGCAGCCATATCCTTCACTCTCTTCTTTGAATTAAACATGCTTTCAATTTGCTCATCAATCTAAACAAGAAGAAAAAGGATTAGTAAAAATCTAATTAAAAATACCAATTTATAGAGGGAGAAGAGGAGGGGAAGGGGAAAGGAAAGGGAGGAGAGGGGAGAGAGGGAGGGAGGAAGGAAGGAAAGAAAGAAACAGATACAAGGCTGCAAGAACCACTTCAGCAGACTCCTGAGTGGTACAGATACATCCCAATTCAGTAAATGAAGAACATGTGCTGTCAAGACAGAGCAGACAACTTGATGCAGCTGAGTTGCTCCAGGGCCACGGCCTTAAGGCCACATTACATACACTGCAATGAAAGAGGCTGGACGAAGGGCAATAACTCAAGACCAGTGGACATCTAAAAATACAGTCAGTGGTTCCCAGGGGAAATGCTGCAACAGGGTTCCTAAAATTCTTCCCAACTCCAAAAATGCAATTGGATTTACCAAAAAACTGGGTAAGAGAATCAGGAAAAAAAGCCTTTATTGTTTTTTTCCTTCAAGGAAGGAAAGAAATGAAGGTTGGTTTCCCCATCAAAGCAAGAGCAATGCTGAAAATTAGGCTAATATTTTAAATCTCAAATGAGGAGCAAGCTTTTTTCAGGGTTTAAAATTAATTAGGTTAATTTAGAAAGACCTTTTACTGAAATGGAAACAGACAACTTATCTTCTTTTTAAAATATTTGTTATCTAATAAGGGGTTTGAGTTACCAACTACTTTTAAACTAACATTTAATTAACGCTTTTAAATTAAACAGCATACATGGCGTTAAAATCCAAAACAAATGCATAAATCAGGAATGGGGAAGGTATATGGAGCTAGTTGACAGGGGTAACTTTACTTTTAACTTTATTCACTTTAGTATTGCTCTATTTTTTTACAAAACTTATATAATATTTTAACAAGAAGGAAAAAAATCAACATATTTCATTATGAGATTTTTAAAAAATGTTTAAGTAACATAAAAAAACTGAGGTGGTTTTAAAAACAAAGCCACATATTATTTAATACTCTTCCCTCCAAGAGGTGGAGCCTCTCCTTAAATGTGGGCTGGACTTAGTGACTTGTTTCTAACAGACAAAAAAAAGTGGAAAAGCCAGTATGTAACCTCAGAGAATAGTCATAAAAGGTACTAAGGCTTTCCTCTTTGCTCTCTCTTGGATCACTCATTCTGGGGCAGCCAGCTGCCATGCTGTAAGGACACAAATGCAAAGTGAAGAACAGAGGCATCCTACCAACATTAAAGTGACTAAGCCATCTTGGAAGAAGATGGTCCTGCATCAGTGAAGCCTTCAGATAACTGCAACCTGGGACAACAGCTTGACTGCAACCTCATGAGACCCTAAGTAAGAACTACTTGGCTAAACTGCTCCTGATTTCCTAACCCTCAGGAATCATGAGATAATAAATGTTTATTGTTTTAACCTACTAAGTTTTGGATTGATTTGTTACATGGTAACAAATAACTAAAATATTGACTTAATTGAATTTTAAGCCAGTATGGTATGCTAGTAAGAAATGGCCTAGAGTTAATAGGAGACCTTGGTTCTGGTCCTGGCTGTGCTTAACAGCCAGTGTGGTCATTTCCTGAAATGACAAGAGCAGATTGAATTCCTGATTTCCTAAATTGTGTTCTGAGCTAAGGTTTAACCGGGTATGTTTCAAGAACAAAAAAAAAGTTCTATGATCAAATATCAAATATGTTGGAAGATTTCTGGGTCAAATAAAGTTAAATAAGATTATTTTATTAATGACTTTTCACATCCTTTGATAGGATACCACTAATAGTGGTATATATTAGGCAGATTTTCCAAAATTATTTTATAATGAAAACATCTAAAGCTCAAGCTCCTGGGATTAGGGCTCCAAAGAATACTCTGTGAAACCCTTAACTTGCTGAGTCCTCAGGGTCCCTTTTCACTGGGTTACAAATAATTCCGTAAGCTAAGAACATGGGCTTTGAAGTAAGAACAGAACGGGTATAGATCCCAGCTCCTCCCCATAACAGCCATGCAAATCTGAAAAGGTTATTATTTTTTCTAAGCCTCGGTCTCAATTATAAAATGGGAATACTCTGAGTATCCACTCATCTGGCTATTGTGAGGAAGTAAATGAAATAATCCCTGTAAAGCCCTTTGCACAGGACATGGCACTTAGTAGCACTCAATAAATGTTGACTATTATTATTAATAAGGATGTTGTATAACAATTAAATTGTAAAAGATTAAAAAACAATATTAGTACCAATGATGTTAAAGATACAAGGAGCCAGGCACTCTTATATAACACTACTGTGAGTGCACACTGGTACTCACCTTGCAGGGGAACAATCTGACAACGTTTTAAGACCAAATTAGATATACCCTTTGGCCTAGCAAATTCCATTTATACATTCATCCTCAAGACTTAATGCGACGAATATGCAAGGTTTAATGTTCAAGAATGAGCGACGAAGTAAAGTATATTCCAAATAAAGAATATATGGAAACAAACATGTTTGTTTCCATATATTCAAAAATAGGGATTTGATTCATTAAACTGTGGAACATCCATATAATGAAATATGTAACCAAAGAATAGCATAAGAGTGAATTTACTAAAAGGGAAGATTTCAACATAGGACTATTGTAAAGAAGATTATAAAGCAGTATGATCTCATTTTTATGAAAATACAGATACACAGGCATATGTGAATACGTCTGTATACATAGAAAAAAACTGAGAAGGGTACATAACGAAAAGTTTCCAGTAACTTGCTAACTAAACAAGCCTATGGTAAAACCTCCAGTACAAAAGGAATAACTGCTTCAACTGGTAAGAATAAGGCTTAGAACAACAATACTTACATCAACTGCAGCATCCTCATCATCTGAATCTTGAAGACCAAGAGCAGCTTTTTGTAACTTCTTTCTCTCATTTGCCAAAGCTTGTTCTGTTTCATCAAACTTGAATCCCTTACCAGAGAACCCACTACTCTTTTTAATTATTTTCCCTTCCTTTCAAGGAAAAACAAGAAAGTTAATTTCATAATAAAAAACTTTAATGTTCAGGAATTTATGGCAATTAAATATTTTTCAAGGCGGTGTATGACAATGTAACAAAAACATTTCATCTAGCATGTGAGAAAAAAGAACTCTATGTAGACTACAAAAAATACTAAGTTGAAGCAAAAGGGAGCATTTTGTTTTCACTCCTTTCCCTTCCTCTCTAAAGAGATAAATGAAAATAATCCTATCAAGATTTACAGGTATTAAATATTCAAGATTTAGAACACAATGACTTGCATAAAAATGAGAGTTAAAAAACTCACAGCTTTCTGTTGATCTTTGAAATCACTCCAAAGTTTCTCTAGATCAGGTGGCACTGCAGTCCCTGACAATTCAAGGGCTTTAATTATGTCACCAGCATACCGAGCCTGATCTTCTGTGATGAAAGTATAGGCGTAGCCCTAGTGAATGATGAAAAAGTGGTACTATTAAACACTAACAAGATGAATCCTCCTTAGATCACAAATAAGATAAAATCGGAGTCACCTAATATACCCTCTTTAAGATGACTCCATTACTAAAGAATTTCAAAGACCACAAAAGAGTCCTACTAAATTCTTTAATGGTTGAAAGTGAAATACCTAAGTTTAATATTTAAAAATAAGCAAAACCAGAAAATTTCTAATCTCTTTATGCATAAAGGGAAATACATGTGATTTTTACATAAATGCACAACTCCACTGTCATAAGTATTAACTTTAATATATCTTATTTCTCCCTTTTTGCTTGCATTCCTTCCCTTCCTCCACTACCTACTGCACCTCTCTACCCCAGCTAACCTGTATTAACGTCCTAGAATACAGCTTCCCATATTTTTTAAAGACCAATTAAAAGATATAAAAACATACACACATGTATATCTGGTATGTTTTTAACATATACAAAAATGAAGTCAGCTACATCACTTCCCTGGGATTCTCTAAAGCCTAAGGATGCAGGTGTCCCCAGCAGCTCTTTGGTTCAGGCAAGAGAAAGACTGGAGTTGTAAGTAGAGGAACAGCAAACTAAAATTAGATTGCCATCTTCACAAAAAGCTCTACCCTACCAGTGAACTGCTATAAATTTTAAAACATGATTTAATATTTTATTTCAGGAGTACCTAGTTACCAGATTTGACCCATGGCCTACTTTTATATGACCCATGAACTAAAAGTGGTATTACATTTTTTAGGGTTGTGTATATATATATACACACACACACACACACACGATGTGACAGAGACTGTGTGTGGCCCAAAAAGGCTACAATTTTAACTACCTGGCCCTTTACACAAGAAGTTTCCCAAATCCACAGAATAACTCAGGTTAAAAGAATAAATGCCATCACTACTTATTAGCTATGTAAATTTGGCAAGTAACAATGTCAGTGTGCCTCAACTTTTCTCATCTGTTAAAAGGGGTAATATTATCCACCTCAAAAGGAATTTGTGAGAATAAAATGAGAGGATATATGTAAAGCACTCAGAACAGTGGTGGGCATTTAATAAATACTCCATAAATATAACCTATTAATATTATTATTGCTTCAGTATGTAGAAATGTCCATGGTTGTAATATCAAATGTATCACCATCAGTGCTTCCAACAATGGAATATTCTGCTGCCTTCAAAAAGAATGAGTTAGAACTATATACTTAACAGAATACAGATAAGTCAAAAAAGCAAATAATATTCATGTGTATGGGGGGGTGAGAACAGGGGTGATAGGTGTGGGCTGAGTGTATTTCATGATCCCTTATTTTAAAAAAAGCAATGAAAGATCTTGAACTATATGCATGTATGTGTATACAGAAATTTTTAGGTGGGGAAAAATACCTTTTGGGGACACAAATGGTTAACACTTTCTGCCTACAGAGAACAGCACTTAAGACATGTATATGTATATAAATGATGAACATCAACTATTCCCCATACTCTGATGATGAAGGATTTTCAGAATGTCCCCATAACTCCTATTATCTCCTCTTTATAATCATAAAGAAACACTTGTATTTTAACATAATAGAAATCAACTTTAAAAGCAATTATTTTTACTTTGTTGCCTGCTCTTCCAGTCCGTCCTGCTCTGTGCACATAATCCTCATAATGGTTGGGGCAGCTATAATTTACTACAAGAATCAGATGTTTCACATCTAGGCCTCGGGCAGCAACAGATGTAGCAACAAGAAGTTTGCAGGTCCCATTCTTAAAATCATTTATGATGCTATCTCTGTCATATTGATCAATGCCTGCAAGTAAATTAAAGAGTTGTAAAACCACATACTCAAATTAAATTTTCCATTTCCTCTGACATTCAGACAAAGAAGTTAAACACGGGGTAAAGAACAAATCCAACTTATATTGACCACATGTCCAACAACTACCATATAGAAAGTAAAAGACTTGGCGGTGGGGGGGGGGGGTTGGTGAGGAGTGATAAATTAGGAGTTTGGGATTAAAATATACACACTACTATATATAAAATAGATAACCAACAAGGATCTACAGTATAGCATAGGAAACTATACTCAACATCTTATAATAACCTATAATTGAAAAGAAACTAAAAGAGAATAGATATAATATATAACTGAATCATTTTGCTGTGCACCTGAAACACAACACTGTAAATCAACTACATTTCAATAAAAAATTAAAAAAAAAAAAAAAAGACTAAGGAATTTTAATGGCAAGATCAAAAGTTACTGCTATTTACGAATTCCAAATCTGCCCTGTTTTGCCCCCTTTCTTATATATAAGGCTTATCACTCCAGAAGCCCAACCTCAGAATCACTAACCTATATCTCTTATGGGGGCAAATGGGAAAAAGGCAGGTACATTCAGCCTATATTGACAGGATTCAGATCTTTCTAATTCTCTCATAGGTTATTTAGAGCCTTGCTACTCACAGTTTTGTCCCAAGGACCAGGAGCAGCATCACATGAGAGCTTGTTAGAAATGCAGAATCTCAGATCCTACCCCAAACTACTGAGTCAGATTCTGCATTTTAACAAGATCCATAGGTGATTACATATGCACATTAAAGTTTATGGTGCACTGCTTAAAAAGTACCCAACTGGATCTCTCTTAAAATTTGTTACTCAAAGAGCCTCAGGATGAGTGACAAAGCAGAGCATAAAATACCAAAATGTTCTTTTACAAAATGTCCAAGCCACAAATATACTTTATGATGGGGTACCTGGGAATCTCTAGTAATCAGAGAAGGGAATGGGATAAATTCTCAAACCTTGAAATTCATTTTTGCAGCAAGAGATATTCTAACATTCCGTATAAAACCTGTGTTTAACATATACAGAACATTTAGCATCAAAATATTTATCAATATTAATTTATATTACCTAAAGTTTTAAATGTACTCTTCAAAGATTGAATTATGGAAAATATTTGGATCTTATCTCAAGGAAACTAGGATCCAACACTGTACCCAAAAACCTCATAAGAAAAATTAGTGGAATCAGTAACAATATACATTAAGTTTATAATTTTAAAATACCACAACTTTTACTGTAGACTGAGGTATCCTGACACATGTGCAGTAGAGTTAGTAGTTAATGGCAGCAACCATTAACCCTCTTCCTTTTTAACATGACCTCAATTTTGTTATCCACCCAACACATGGTCACATATATCAAACCAGAGATGAGCCTAATTCTCAGTCTCAGGAGGTGAGTAATGATTAGTGTAAACTAGCCCTTCTCAAACTTTCTGTGCTCAGGTTGTCTGTGCACTCTTAAAATTAATAAGAACCAGACCCAGAGAGCTTTAGTTTATCTAGGTCATCTCTATCAATATTTAATGTATTAGAAACTAGAACTGAGGAAAATTTTAAATATTTATTAACTTTTTAAAAAATAATAAAACAATTACATGCTAAAAAAATATATTTTTGTGAAAAGTAACTTTTCCAAAACAATAAAAATAAGGTGCTTCACATTTCTGCAAATCTCTTTGATGTCTGGCTTAATAGAAGATAGTTGGAGTCTCATATCTTCTGCATTCAATCTGTTGCAATTTAACACGCTGTGCAACCTCTAGAAAGCTATACTACATATACACTGATGAAAGAATGAAAGTGAAAAAGGCAAATAACTTGGCGGGGTTATTATGGATATATTTTTGACCTCATGAAACCCCTGAAAATCTCAGAAACCTCAGGGGTGCAAGGATAATACATTAAGAACCATTTGTCATTCCCTTGTCTTTGAATGAATTAGGCATAAGCATGTGAAGCAATTCTGACCAAAAAGATGAAGTACAGACAGGGGATTATGGGGAAAAAATTCCTTACATATATAAAAAAATACACATTTACATCAAGGTAGCGGAAATCTTACAGACTAACCCTCCTGTGGGTAACAACTATGAATTCTGGACAAAATATAAAAAACTAACTACCTGAAGGCACCAGAGAGTGACTAAAAGAAGGCAGAAACTGGAAGGGAGTTGACACCTGGAAGAATGCAATGGCACTGGTTGAGTTTACAGGATTTTACTTCTTTATTTTAAACTTTCTGTTTGGGAGCGGGCCCTGAGCAGCCCAGGTAGGGAAGTCAAAACCTGAACAGAAACAGTCTTACTGACAAGAAGAAACAAGAAGAAAGCATTCAGGATAAACTCAGGACCAGAAAAGAGGGGATAAATCCCAGAAAGAACAACAGAGCAGGCACGTCCAACAGTGCATAAAAACATTGTCCAAGGACTTCCCTGGTGGCACAGTGGTTAAGAATCTGCCTGCCAATGTAGGGGACATGGGTTCAAGCCCAGGTCCGGGAAGATCCCACATGCCGCGGAGCAACTAAGTCCATGCGCCACAACTACTGAAGCCCATGCGCCCTAGAGCCCAAGCACCGCAACTACTGAGCCCACATGCCGCAAGTACTGAATGAAGCTCATGCATCTAGAACCCGTGCTGCGCAACAAGAGAAGCCACCGCACTGCAACAAAGCCCCCGCTCACTGCAACTAGAGAAAGCCTGGGTGCAGAAACGAGGAAGGGAGGGAGGGAGGAAGGAATAAAATTAAAAACAAAAAAAACGCTGCCCAAATATCTGACACCTAAACTATACACACATGCGGCAGGATCCAAGTAGCCCAGCTCTGGCTGAAAGAAATTATTAGAAATTTCAGAGGCTGCCCATTACAAGAAAGACAGTTTCAAATATGGGTCCAGCCAAGTTAATAACCTATTTTTAAAAAAAAATAATAAAAAAAATAAAACATAAGAGAATTCAGACTCTACAGGTATCATTCACAAATGCCAGTATACAAACCAAAATTACTAGACATACAAAGAAACAGAAAACTATAAAACAAAATCAAAAGAAAAGATAATAGAAACTGACTTCAGATGACCAAGACATTATAATTAATAGTCAAAGATTTTAAAGCAACTATTATAATTGTGATCAAGGAAAAAAACTTGTAAATGCTTATAATGAATGGCTAGGAAATTTAATTAGAGAATCAGTAAAATATAAAAGAGAGCCAACTGGAAATTCTAGAACTAAAAAAAATACAATAATTGAATTTAAAAATTCACTGAATGGGCTTATTATTAGCAGATAAGAGATGACCAAAAACACACAGTGAACCTGAAGACAGAGTCAAAGAAATTATTCAGTCTTAGAGAGAAAAAAGATTGAAAAACAAAGACTGAACATACCATCAGTGATATGTGAGACAGAATCAAAAGGCTTAACATACACACAATTGGAGTCCCAAAAAGAGAGAAGAAAATAGGGCAGTAAAACAATCAATCAATCAATAAATCAAGAAATGACAGTCAAGGGACTTCCCTGGTGGCGCAGTGGATAAGACTCCACACTCCCAGTGCAGGGGGCCCAGGTTCGATCCCTGGTAAGGGAACTAGATCCCACACGCATGCCGTGACTAACAGTTTGCACGCCACAACTAAGGAGCCTGCCTTCCGCAACTAAGACCTGGTGCAACCAAATTAATTAATTAAATAATTAATTTTTTAAAAAAGAAATAACAGCCAAGAATTTCCCAAATTAGATGCAAGACATAAATTTACAGATTCTAGAAGGCGGTAAACCCCAAGGAGAATGAATACAAAGAAAATCATATCTAAATCAACTTACCATACGACCCAGCTATCCCATTCCTGGTTATCTACCCTTGAGAAATGAAATGTTCACACAAAAATCTGGACTTACATATTTAATAGCAGCTCTATTCATAATTGTCTAAAACTGGAAACAACCCAAATATCCTTCAACAGATAAAGAAATACACAAACAGTGGTACATCCACACAAAATATACTATTAGATAATAAAAAGAAATGAACAATGCAACAACTTGAATGGATCTCAAAGCCATCACGCTGAGTGAAAAAAAAGCCAACTGCAAAAAGCTGTATAATGTATGACTGCATTTATAAACATTCTTATAAGAGCACATCAGTGGTTTCAAGGAGCTATGTACAAGAGGAAAGAGAACCTTAGAGTTACTCTGCATAGGGATAGGACAAGGGAGTTTTGCGGGGTGAGGGAACTATTCTGTATCCTGATTATGGTGAATCCTTTGGGATGGTTAAAACAGCCAAAAAACTGGAAGTAGCCCAGGTGACCAACAGAAATGACTAAACAAACTATGATATATTTATACACTGGAGTATTACTCAGCAATAAAAGGGAAGAGCTGTTACATCCAACATGGATGAAAACTCAAAAATATATGCAGAGTCAAAGATACCTGATACAAAACAGTCCATAATGTATGGTTCCATTTATCTGAAATTCTAAAACAGGTAAAGTTGGGAAAAAAATGTAAGAAGTTGGGGCAGGGACTGAGGGAAATTTCTGAGGTTACATCTTAACAGAGGTTTGGGTTTCACAACTTACATGCATTTGTCAAAACTCATCAAATGGTACACTCAGAATCTGTATATTTCACTATAGTTTACTTACAGATTTTTTATTTAAAAAAATTTTTAACTAGTGTTAATCATGTGCACACTGAAGTGAAATGTGCTGATGCTGCAACGTATTCTGAAATGTATCAAAAAACTAAGAAAGGGCTTCCCTGGTGGCGCAGTGGTTAAGAATCCCCCTGCCAATGCAGGGGACACAGGTTCCAGCCCTGGTCTGGGAAGATCCCACATGCCACGGAGCAACTAAGCCCGTGTGCCACAACTACTGAGCTTGTGCTCTAGAGCCTGCAAGCCACAACTACTGAAGGCCGCGCACCAAGAGCCTGTGCTCCACAACAAGAGAGGCCACCGCAATGAGAAGCCCGTGCACCACAATGAAGAGTAGCCCCCGCTCGCTGCAACTAGAGAAAGCCCGCGCGCAGCGACAAAGACCCAACGCAGCCAAAAATAAATAAATAAAAAGAAAGAAATTTATTTTTTAAAAAAACTAAGAAAAATTGAGGAGTGGGTAAAAGGACAGATGGCTAAAGATGTGACAGATAAATGTAACAAAATGTTAATTGTAGAATCTAGTATTAGATATTCAAGGGTGTTCACGATATAGCTTTCTCAGATTTTCTGTGTTTGAAAATTTTGGTAATAAAAATGAGGGGGAAAAAAAGCCACAGATATATGGAAAACAGTCTTCCTCCTCTGGAAGCTGTCAGATCTGGAAGTGATGACTGAGCCTGCAGAAGGCTTTTTGCTGCCATAAAGAAAGCTTAGCTTAATAACTAAGTTATTATGCTCA
Organism: Balaenoptera physalus; assembly: GCF_965194825.1. Lineage (NCBI taxonomy): Eukaryota > Metazoa > Chordata > Mammalia > Artiodactyla > Balaenopteridae > Balaenoptera > Balaenoptera physalus. The sequence goes on from NC_138890.1 coordinate 65,239,129, forward strand.
AGATGGCAGTATAGAAACTACAATATGGTAACACTGAGCTACTGCTGAGTGAAGCAATCCTGGAATCGTTTTCCGTTTTTTTTTTTCTTTGGACGCACCTTGCAGCATGTGGCCTCTTAGTTCCCCAACCAGGGATAGAACCCAGGCCCCCTGCAGTGGAAGCATGGAGTCTTAACCACTGGACCGCCAGGGAAGTCCCCTGGAATCGTTCGGCCATGGGATTTCATGTTTTGTAAAATAGTAAACATTCCTCATGATTTACAGCAGCTGAGTTCATATTTTCTGTTACTTGCAGAGAACCAAAAGAAAAAGTAACTGATATTAATAGTACATGTCAAAAGTCTCATTGAAGCATTTTGCCCTATTTTAAAATGTCTCTGTTTTCATATATCATAAACACCTGAAAGTAGAAACCATTGTGCTACTTTCCTAATTTCAGCAATATTTACCATATTAAATGCAGGTTGAGTCTTTAAGGAATTTTAAAATTCTTCATTATTAGTGCAAAAATGAAGAAATGGATGACTGACAGAATAGAAATTATAGCCATGGTTTAATGACAGTATTTTCAGATTTCTTCTTTCATTTTTTAACCCAGTTTAGAGGAAAGTTTAGAGGAATGCAGGTATGTGATAAATCAAAAATAGAGTATTAAGAACAATATGCTCTCCATATATTTTGTTCATAAACTACAATTACCTGGCCTTTGTGCTCTAACAAAAAAGTCAAGCAACTATGGAATGCTCTGATTGTTGAACTGAGAAAATTGTCTCAGGTTAACAAAACCAGGAGTGGGCAGAACACATCATCCACTCTCCAACCTCCTGCCTCCCTTTCTCCCTCCACTAGACCTGAAGACTAGAGAACTACAGGTGGCTCTGGAAGTGGCAGCACTCAGAGTGTCTCTGAGCTTCCTTCTCACTATTCAGAAGAGTAAGCAGGAATAAACAGCTATTATTCCATTAAGCGATAGGTTCTGCAAATCAGCCTGACTGCCCCTTTACGGAGGTCAATCTTAGAAGAACAGAAATACCATATCTCCATCCTACAAATGAACAAGTCCAGGATTTTCTGTCATTTGGTCACAATCCAGAGTGAGCAGCATCTTGCAGTTGCAATAATTCTAGCAGGAAGAATGGACTAAATGTTTTGTAGTTTGTATTCTTTTTCTTCTAAAGGGGCACAAAATGGTATGCATTTCAGACATACTAACACCCACACTTCTCACAACTAATGCCATTACATTATGTATTATGCATGAAATGCACATTAATTACATGTGCACATTAGGAATTTCATGGTTACACCTTTAAAAAAAATAATTCTTCAAAAGCCCTACATAATTTCATGCTGCGGAGCAACTAAGCCTGTGCACCACAACTACTGAGCCTGCACTCTAGAGCCCGTGAGCCACAACTGCTGAGTCCACATGCCACAACTACTGCAGCCCGGGCACGTAGAGCCCGTGCTCCACAACAAGAGAAGCCACTGCAATGAGAAGCCCATGCACCACAACGAAGCGTAGCCCCCACTCGCCACAACTGGAGAAAGCCCGCACGCGGCAACGAAGACCCAACACAGCCAAAAATAAATAAATAAATAAATAAATTTAGCTTTTAAAAAATGTAACTCACAACTTTAAAAATAAATAAATGAAAAGGAAAACACAACGAGTCATTTTCAAACATTAAAAGTTAACCAAATACATATCCTCAAAGCCCTTTTAATTGCATTCCACATGAAGCCTTGTGTGGTAGATTGTATTTTCCAAAGACGGCAGCAAAAGCATGTCCTATCCCACATGCTCTTCTGCATATCGAATGACATATTCCCATAAGGCGGTGGAGTCTATGCCTCCATTCCTTTGAATGTGGGCCAGTCTAGTGACTATTTTGACCTATAGAATATGGTGGAAATAAAATTTCCACCATTTCCCATTATCCTCCTTAACTGTCTTGGCAGCTTCTGGTTCTTGCCTTCTGGCCAAGCAGCCTCACAGAGAGGCTCACAAGGGAAAGAGTCAGGACTCGTGGCCAACAGCCTGACTGAGCTCTCAGTCCAGAGCCAGTACCAACTTGTCAGCTGCCTAAGTAAGGCAAATTGGAAATGGATCCCTAACCCCAACTGAGCCATCCGAGTAGACAGAGCATGAAAGAAAGACTAGTTATGTGTGCTAAGAGCTACACAAATTGCAGATTCATTAAAAAAGAAAAAAAAAATACGACTGTTGCCACTAAATTTGGGGGTGGTTTGTCACAAAGCCATATTGCCAGAACACTTGGTTAGTGAGTTTAATTCAAACTGTCTCTGTTCCATATGTTTAGTGTTCTAAGTCCCACATATATATAACAATGGCGATATTACACAGAAATTAATTAAAGCTCTAATGTGAATCATAATAAAAACCTCTAGGTAGCATGGTACAATGGAAAGAATAGAACATAAATCAAAAATTTTAAGTTCATAGAAACCAAGCCTATCGATCTGCACCTGAGTGACCAGCTGAGTTGGCCTCTGGAGACTGCGGATAAGCCAACCTTGCCTAGACAACCGAGTGAGAGGTACCCCGGTGGTTAGTGATTTCCTCCTGCCTCCTCACACAGTACCTGGGATTCTCATGACAGCAGTGACTGGTGAGGGACTTGACCAAGGGAGCCCCCCTCATCTCCCTCCAGTAGCGGTTAAGCTCATGGAGCGTGGACCCACCCAGGGTGGGTTCCAGTTCTGGCTCCACCGTTTCTGTGTCACCCTGGCAAAGTTTCTTAACCTCACTATGCCTCGGTTCCATCTTAAGATAAAAATATCTTAAAAGACAATAATGGTACGTACAGCATAGGGCTGTTTTGGGGATTAAATGAGTTATACTAAAGCACTGAGGCATTTCCTGGCACGTGGAAAGCGCTCTAAGGCAACTGCAGTTCTTTGATGTCTCAGTCTGTTTTTAGTTTGCGGATTCGGGAAAGTCATCAGAGACCATGTCCCTCCTCTGTTTCAGAAACTCCAAAGGCTCCCTTTGATTACAGCAGGGGCTCCGAAGTGATGGTGGAGGGTGAGGGGGTGGTGGGGGGAGAGGTAACATAGGGTGTGTGTGATATGATACGTTGGGGGAGTGGGAAGAAAATACTAGAATATTTCTAATTTTTGTGTTTTTTAATTTCTTATTTGTGTGTTAATGTTTATAAAGAGCATAATATTACATTAGTTGTACATATAAATAACTTGTAAATAAATATTGGGGGTTTGGGCTGAAAAAAAAATTTTTAAGTTCAATTCCTCCTTAGCTGATTAATGGTTATAGAATTTGATCAAACCAATGTGTTGTTGTCTTATTTTCTTTAACGCTAAGATGAAATAAAATAATGCTTACCCCCCCACAGAACTGTTGTGAATGAAAACTGACATGGATGACATAAAATTTACTGCTAAATTAGAGACAAAGGAAATACACAGCACAGTGCTTGGCTAAGTTAAGTACTTAACAGAGACTTCATTAAACATTACCTCCATGAAGAGACATGCAAGGGTAAGAAGCTCTCATTAAATCTTTCAGAAGACCATCAGCATGTTCCTGCTTATCCACAAATATAATGACAGATCCTGATTCTTGATAATGGCCTAGAAGTTCAAGTAGCTTCAAGAATTTCTTTTCTTCTTCAATCACAATCTGAAAACAACACATCGTACCAAGTTAATGGAGTAAAAATCCAAATACATTTCATGAACAAAAATATTCATTTTATTTGTGGCAAATAAATAAACAACAAACATCTTCCTATGTAGGAAAATGTTGATTTTAATTGATAAACCACTAAGACCAAAAGAAAAATTGTAACTTTTCAGAGACTAAGAGGCTTACAAATGCGGACAGATGATCATCTGTTCTCTCTCTGACTCTTAACTTCACATCCTATTAACCAAAGAATAACATAGGTATGTGACATTTTATCACCAGCCCACCACTTCTGGTGAAAAAAACTAAAAGAGCATTTAAACAGACAGTTCCATGGAAGAGCAAATTCAAATATATTTGGTAGGGCTTCCCTGGTGGCACAGTGGTTAAGAATCTGCCTGCCAATGCAGCGGACACGGGTTCAAGCCCTGGTCCAGGAAGATCCCACATGCTGTGGAGCAACTAAGCCCGTGTACCACAACTACTGAGCCTGCGCTCTAGAGCACGTGAGCCACAACTACTGAAGCCTGCGCACCTAGAGCCCGTGCTCCACGAGAGAAACCACCACAATGAGAAGCCCACGCACCGCAACGAAGAGTAGCCCCCACTCACCACAACTAGAGAAAGCCTGCACGCAGCAATGAAGACCCAATGCAGAAATAAATGAATAAGTAAATAAAAATTTTTAAAAATATATATATATATTTGGTAAAATGTTAAAGGCTGCAGTTGATGTGTACTATTTAATTTTAGAAATTATCTGCCTACATCACAACGATTCCAAAAGGATGACACAGTGCCTAAACATACAGGGAACTGGGGGTTTCCTAAGGACTATACCTACCACTTGTTGCTCCACATCTGAGCAAACCACACTTCTGCCTCCAACCTGCACTTCAATGGGTTTACTCAGGATTCTGCGAGCCAAGGCCTCCATAGCTCTGGGGAAAGTAGCTGAAAACATAACTGTCTGTCGGTCAGGACGAACATTATCCACAATGCGCATGACCTGAGAAAACATTACAAATAAGCATGGTGAGGGTAGTCTCCAAAAATTGTAGGACGGTAAAACCAAGTAGAAGGAACTTTTAAGAACATCTATTCAGTGACTTTTAAATGTGTTACCTTAGAATATTATAATTGATTTCACCCTAAAATTTGCCCCTCTCATAGTTTCCCCCTCTCAAGAAATGGCAACTCTAGTCATTTTGGTTTATGCCAAAAATCTAGGAGCCATCCGTAACTACTCTCTCTCTTACTCATCTCACACCCAATCCATCAACAAATTCAGTAGTCTTGATCTTCAAACTAAACCTACAATGCAACTATTCCTCACTGCTATTTCTGTTTTCCTTCATTTATTCAACACATTTTTACTGAGCAACCATTATGTGCCAGGCATTGTTCTAAGTGCTTGGAATATGCAATAAAAATAGAGAAAAACTTGTCTGAATATAGCTTATATTCTAATGAGGATGGATAAACAAATATATTATGTTACAAATGGTGATAAGAGCTACAGGAAAACAAAGAACAATGATGGTGGACATACTGTTGAGGGAGTGGGATTCAGGTACCAATTAACTACCTCAGTGTCTAAAGAGCCCTGGAGGAATCAGGGAGTTCTAGGATTCTTATGGCATAAACAAGAAAAAAAAGACATAATGAATAAATTATTAATGATGGTTTCAAGAGAGACAGGGGTGAATGGTTGCAAACTGTAAAGGGTAAAGGTCTTGCCAGGAATACACAGGACCACATTTTTACTCCAATCAAAGATGATGTGATATCTGTGAAAGGGGCTGCCCTAACCAAGGCATGTGGAAATCCTGGGCTCCTGGTCCAAACCTCAACCATCTCTCATCTGGATTATTTCAATTGTCTCCTACCAGGTTTTCCTGCCTTTACTCCTGTCCAATCTGAAATCTATTCTCCACCCAGCAGCCAAAATGATGGCTTTAAAACTTATGCCAGTATTTTCAGTTAAAAATGTTTCAGTGTTGACCACACACACTTACTTCTCTTCCCTTGAAAAACCCTGTAAAATGTAACAATACAGGGATTGTTTTAAAAAATTACACAGGGCTTCCCTGGTGGCGCAGTGGTTGAGAATCTGCCTGCCAATGCAGGGGACACGGGTTCGAGCCCTGGTCTGGGAAGATCCCACATGCCGCGGAGCAACTAAGCCCGTGTGCCACAACTACTGAGCCTGAGTGTCTGGAGCCTGTGCTCCGCAACAAGAGAGGCCACGATAGTGAGAGGCCCACGCACTGCGATGAACAGTGGCCCCCGCTTGCCACAACTACAGAAAGCCCTCGCACAGAAACGAAGACCCAACACAGCCAAAAATAAATAAATTAATTAAAAAAAAATTACACAAACCAACAAAGACAAAGAAAATAAGACAGGACATGATAGCAACAACATTTTGATTAAGTGGTACCTGACTTAGCAGACCAAAGAAAACTAAATCCTAAAATGGGAATGAACTAGACTTTCAAGAAGTGGCTTCTCTTACACCCTATCCTGTTTCTCTTCTTCAGGAGGATTGCTCTTTACCACTTGATCTTTACATAAATTTCAGAGTTAAGTTTTCTTTAATGTTTTCCAGTAAAGTTTTACAGTTTTCTCCAGATACATATTACACATCTTTGTCAAGTTTATTTTTTCAAGCTTTTGTTAATTATATGATTTCTGAAGAACATTTTCTAACTTACTGGGAAAAGAACTGAAAATGACTTCTCTTTACTGACTTTGTGTCCAGAAATTTTACTATTCTCTTTATCAATTCTAATAATTTATCTGTAGATTATTTTGAGTCTTCTACAAAGATAGTCATATCATCTGCAGATAACACTTGTTTCTTCCTTTCTAAATATTATACCTTTTTCTTGCTTACTGTGCTAGGACCTCCAGCAAAGTGTTGAGTGAGTGTTCACTACTTAATTTTCTTTCTTATGTTAAAAGCTTCAAAGTTGCACCATTAGGTGTAAGGTTTGCTATAGACTTATTCTGGTAGCTCCCTACTAGTCCTAGTGTGCTGAATTTTTAAACCATCAGTGAAATTTTATCAAATGCTTTTCTATATTATTTGAGATAATAGTATGGTTTTTCCCTCTATTCTGGTAACAGGGTGGATTACATTACTTGATTTTTCTAATGTTAAACCAGCCGTGCATCCAAAGGATACTAACTTCGATATGATTAATTATCTATTTTAAACATTGCTATATTTGGTTCCTTAATATATTTTTTAGGGGTTTTGCATCATTGTACATAAAACTGTAACATAACGTTTGATTTCTGTATCAATATTATATTGGCCTATAAAATGGAATAGCTACTATGGAAAAGTTTGGCAGTTTCTTAGAAAGTTAAACATAAATTACCATACAATCAGGAATTCTACTCCTAGGTAATCTATTCAAAATATACGAAGACGTATGTCCATACACAGACTTGTATACAAATGTTCCTAGCAGCATTATTCCTAATCATGGAAATAATCCAAATGTTCATCAGCTGGCTAATGGAGAAACAAAATATGACATATATTCATATGATGGAATATTAATTACTCAGCAATTAAAGGAATAAAGTACTGACAAATGCTAGGACACAAATGAAGCTCAAACACATATCATAAGTGAAATAAATACAAGCCAGATGTATACTGTATGATTCTCCACCCCCTCCACCCCCCACAGCACGGCTTGCGGGATCTTAGTTCCCTGACCAGGGACTGAACCCGGACTACGGCAGTGAAAGCACTGAGTCCTAACCACTGGACCACTAGGGAACTCCCTGTATGATTCCATTTATATAAAATGTCCAGAAAAGGCAAATCTTTTAAGACAGAAAGCAAATTAGTGGCTGCCTCGGGCTGAGGTGGAAACAGGAAATGAATGCAGACAGGCACAAGACATTTTTCTGGTGAAAGAAATCTTCTAAAACTGAATTGTGGTGATGGCTGAACAAACCTGTATGTGTACTAAAACCCATTTTATTACACACTTTAATAAAGTGAGTTCTATGGTATATAATTAGACCTTAACAGAGCTCTTTTAAAAGTAAAAGATTACAATGACCTTATAAATTGATGAGTATTCCCTCTTTTTTATACTTTGAAATAAAGTATGATTAGGAACATAATTATTTACTCCTTGAATGTCTGGTAAAACTTGCTAGTAAAAAATAGTCAGGAACTGGTGTTTTCCTTGTAGGAAAATTAAAAGTTGATTTCTTTAACAAATGTAAGACTATTTTAGTGTTCTTGAATCTGTTTAACCTAAAGCTTTGAAATGTACTGGCAAACACAGGAAAAAAAAAAAAAAAAGCAAGAAGGGAGAAAGAGACTATGCAAGGATATGAAAATTTCAAAAAACTATCAATATCCAGGGAAACTTAAGAAATTTCTGTATCTATGAGACAAGAACAGGATGCCATTTAAAATAAAAATTCAGAGAAAATAAAAGAACATTTAGAAATTAAAACTATGAAAGCAGAATTTAAAAATTCAACAGAAAGTTTGAAAGCTTAAGAGTTTAGGAAATCTCCTAGTACGGCAAAATGATAGAGATGCAAAATACTTAAGAAAAATTAAGAAAATTAAAGGATGAGTCCAAAAGGTCCAACATTCAAATAATAAGAGTTCCAGAAAACAAAGAGAAAGAAATTATCAAAAAGTAATTCAAGAAAATTTCTCAAAACGGAAGGATTTGAGTTTCTAGATGGAAAGAACCCACCAAGTAGTCAGGACACTAGTTGAAGAAAACAAACCTAAATGACATAGAACATTAGGATAAAGATCCAAAAAGTTTCAAGACAAAAAGTACAAATTAAATACAAAAGGTTAATAACTGAGTAACACTGAATTTCTCAAGAAAACCAATGGAGGGACTTCCCTGGTGGTCCAGTGGCTAAGACTCCACACTCCCAATGCAGCGGGCCCGGGTTCAATCCCTGGTCAGGGAATTAGATCCCACATGCCACAACTAAAGATCCCGTATGCTGAAACTAAGGCCCAGCGCAGCCAAATAAATAAATAAATAAATAAATAAATATTTTTTAAAAAAGAAAATAAAAGAAAGAAAAAGAAGAAAGAAAACCAATGGAGACAAAAAGAAATTCTGAGGGAAAATAATCCTCACCTCATATCTGGCTAAATGTCAAATAAATGTGAGGGTAGACCAAAGACTTTCCAGACATGCAAAGACTCAAAGAATGTACTTCCAAGCACTTTCTACTGAAAAAGCAGTCCATAAACAAAGGAATATACCAAGAAAAAGCCATGAGATCAATTTCTGGTTAAAAATGAAAGCTTGAACACATGCATCTATTTTTACACCCTCCAGAATGACAAAACATTATAGAAAGGAGATTTTTTAAAATTCACAATGATATGTCTCAAAACAAAAGCAACTAATTAGGACAGAGTTTTGGTGAGGGGGCATGAAAATGTTCGGATATTGGATAGTGGTGATGGTTGTAAAGTTCCAGGAATACAATAAAAACCACTGAACTGACTGGGAAAGGGCACCTAGCTCCATATTCCACCTGATTTCTTCAACTCCCTCTACTCTCTTTCTACAAATGGACCTGCTGCCTCTACTAGAACACAAAGATAAAAAGCATATTCAATATCTCCCTCCTACAAAGTAACCTGTTTAATCTCCCCAAAATGCTTATCCAGTCCTTTTTCACATTACGCTCAGATCAAGCTCCCTATAGCTTCCCCACTATCCCAGTCCAACTTGTTGGGACCCAAAGGATAAATTTAATGCTTCTTTCAAGTGATAGACTTTATTCAAAGAGTTAAAGGATGCTACCAAATCCCCTACTTCAAGCTAAATATTCCTCATTCCTTTAACTGTTTCTCACATGGCTCAAGTATTAGTCCTTTTAAATATAAATAGTCCTGTTTATTCTTATATGCTCCTCTGTATCTCATTTAGAATGTGGTCCCTAAATCTAAACACAATACATGCACTATCATATGACAGGTAATACATATTTGGAGAATACATGAATAAACAGAAAAGAATGAACACTTTAACCATATCCCTTTCCAATATTCCATTTCTATTACTGCAGTTTGTGATTTAAAAGCATTTTTTTGGCATCCATAGCACACTGACAACTCATACAGCTCCTCTTGCTAAGAAAACTTTCTACCACCTTTTTAAATAATTAATTAATTAATTAATTAACTTTATTTATTTATTTACTTACTTATTGACTGGTAGATTGATTGATTGCTGAGCCGGGTCTTAGTTGTGGCATGCCGGCTCTTAGTTGCAGCATGCATGTGGGATCTAGTTCCCCAACCAGGGATCGAACCTGGGCACCATGCATTGGAAGCATGGAGTCTTACCCACTGGACCACCAGGGAAGTCCCTCTACCACCTTTTAACATGTTTTTCTTTAGGCTTTTTTTTTTTTTTGTAGCCTTTAGGCTTTTATCACTAAAATTTTGTATTGAAGGAAACTGCACATATGAAGAATATAAAATCTAAGCTAGACAAATGCTTTGGGCCTTAGTTTTTACATTTGGAGAATGTAAACAACCTGTGCTATCTAGATCATGAGGTAGTGAAAAGCATGAATTAAAGCAATTTATTTGGAAGTACAATGAAAACTATAAAATATGAAAGCTTAAGTTTCTATTAGGACTCCACTTCTAATTTTACCAATGATGGTTTTAGATGGCTTAGGAAAGCCTGCACAAATACCTCCTGAACAAGTTTAATGAAGAATCCAAAACATAAATATCTATTTCAATTCCCTACGTCCTCAATCCACTGTATGACCACACAACAGAAATGTATGTGAGAATTTCAGAAACCATACAAATATTTCATGCTCATGGCAGTTACAAGGTTTACTTTATAGTTCAAAACACTAAGAAATTTAATAAATACCTGTGGTTCAAAACCCATGTCAAACATTCTGTCTGCTTCATCTAAAACAACATAAGTCACTCTTCGAAGATTTGTAACCCGACCTAACATGAGGAAAAAAAATAAAGACAAAAAGAAAACTAAAAATCAGTCACAATTCATTTTATGACTACCAAAATCTTTAAAAAACTGTAAAGGGAACTAAAATGCCTGACTTAACCAGAGGGGTGAGTTAGGTATCTTTAAACAGTGAAAAAAAATTTTGGTTTACAATATCTTAATCTACTGGCAAATACTTTCTGACAATGGGTATATGAGGCCCTTTATTTTGTCAAACTCGTCTCTTGCATACCATCATAGGGCCTGAAGAACCTGTAAAATTCAGAAAACAGCCCTCTCCAAAACACATCATAAAACTAAGACTGAGATGGAGCATCGAGCCACATCAGCCATTATCTCACAGCATCACCTAGGAAAAAACATATTAGAGATTACAGCGTATGTGTGGAAAGCAAGTTCCAGTGCTAACTACTTCAGACGCAGAAAACCTCTCTTTACAATACTTTATGTAGTACATAACCTACTTATATACAGTTAGAAGCTTCTAACGGGCATGTCAAAACATAAATAAGAAGCTATTCAATATCACTAGGTAACTAACATATTACACAAAAATTTTAAAAATCAATGTATTACATAGATACATTTTTCTATACAAAGATATAAATCCTATTTTACACAGTGCTCCCACTGGTTTAAATAAATGCAACTGGCTTCTTAGCCAGAAAAAACTAAATACATAGACAGGAAACCCTTTCTAAAGGATTAACACAAGCATTTCTATCAATTGTTGATTCAATCACCTGGCAAAAACATGTATAAAACAGTTATTAAATATAAACCAAAAGGACAGATAAAGGGAAAAGATAAAATTAATGAAGATGAATTTCAGGAGGAGACAATCAATGCAGCATTGAGAAAAAACACGGAATTATTTCATCAGCATTCAACCCAAAACTTTTCATATGCTATACAAGCACAATGACTTATCAATACCAATGTCACTTTACCAACTTCATGTAGAATTAGAATTAAGTGTACACAGAAATCCAAGCAAAATGCTATTAGAAACATGCATTACTCAAAGTTTTAAATACTCTACGATATATATACACTGAATACTACAATGGAAACCTTTGAAAGCATTTTCTTCAAAAAACAGAAATGTGCCAAAATAAATGCTTTCTAATATTTAAGTATTCCATACTAACATGTGCAGCCCCAATTAGTTTTGCAGGTTTGGGAACAGCATTAAATTACCTACCTTTGATGGTTTAAGTCTCGGAAGCCCAGTTCTATAAATCTTGAAGGGCCTTTCTCCACAGAAGTTAAATAATGTCAACAGTTTAGTAACAGTTTTGATAGGGAATAATTTAACAAAGCACAATATTTGAGCTAAAAACATGCAAATTTACAAAAGATAAATTTTCTTGAAGCTGCAAGATCTTAACTTATCTAGTATTGTAAGAGTGTACTAGCTCCTATGGAGAAAAAGTCTAAATTGTACAATTAAAAAAATATAGTCTCCCACCCTGTTAAAAGCAAAGCTAGGCCAAAACTGAATTAAGAATCCACGTTAAGTGCTTAAAAAAAAAAAAAAAAAAAAAAAAAAAAATCAGATGGAGTAGTTGTGAAAAAAATTTTTTTAATTAAATTGCAAAAATATTATGAATACTTGCAACAAAAGCTTGTTACAATACAAATTTCAAGATATTACAGCTTCAAGAAGAAATGTAGAAACCCTTTGGTGGTTTCTTGTTTCTTGTATCTGCTTTAAAAAAATGTACAGAATTCAAAAAGGAGAAATGAGAACAAAAAAACAAACAACAACAACAAAAAACCCCCAACACCCCTGACTTACCACTGTTAGCTGCTAACATGTCAATCATTCGACCAGGTGTGCAAACAATAATTTCAGCACCTCTTTTCAGCTCAGCAATCTAATAAGAAAAGATGAAATTTTATAGTGTATTTATCGCTAATGCTTCTTTACAGAGTTGAAAATACTGAGGTCCTTGCAGAGCTCCATAAGGTAAGACAGCCCGGTCTGATTAGAAGACACCAAAGCCTCCTGCTTAATTCTTTGGAATGCTGGAGCACTACTAAAGGAATAGGAAGCAGCAGAAAGACCACATGATGCTGTAACTTTGAAATCAATGAAAACCAGAGGTTTTTACCAATTTTAATTTGACACAACTCCTCAAAACCAAGAAAGGAATATGAGAGAGCAGTAAATAAAGAAATCTGACAGATCAATGTTTTTCAAATTGAGATTTGTTTCCATTAGTGAATCATAAAATCAGTAAGTCACAACCTGCGTTTTAAAAATGAAATAGGGGCTTCCCTGGTGGCGCAGTGGTTGAGAATCTGCCTGCCAATGCAGGGGACATGGGTTCGAGCCCTGGTCTGGGAAGATCCCACATGCCACAGAGCGGCTGGGCCCGTGGGCCACAACTACTGAGCCTGCGCGTCTGGAGCCTGTGCTCCGCAATGGGAGAGGCCGCGGCAGTGAGAGGCCCGCGCACCGCAATGAGGAGTGGCCCCCGCTTGCCAGAACTGGAGAAAGCCCTCACACAGAAACGAAGATCCAACACAGCCAAAAATAAATAAATAAATAAATTTATAAAAATGAAATAGAATGGAAAACACCAGACTTTGTTAGACATCATAAAACTTTGTTTGACTTCTATATAAATATGCATGCATGTACCAGCTTATTTTGTAACTGTATTTACTATAGGCTACGGCCAAAAAAACTGACACAGATAAACTTAGAAAACTAAGTTCAAGTGTTTAAAATAGCATTGGGATAACAAAAGCGAATATTCCCAAGATGTGTCTAAAATCTGAGAAGACAAGTCCTCAGAAAGGGTTTTGGGGTTAAATATGTTCAGAAAACGCCACTTAATTTATCCCATTTTTTCTAGCATCACAATATACATTAGCTTATTAACAACTAAGAGGTCTTGCAGGAAAGAAAATTTTAACTTTGCATAGTCCAACATTTCCAAAACTTATTTGACCACAGAACCCAGGATTTTTCCTTCTTCTAGTTAAAACAAAATATCTGATGACTAGCATTCTTTAGAAGACACATGGAGAAATGCCAATCTAAAGAGAGTGAATGAAGGTATGTTTAAATAATTCTCACTAAAATCACTTAAGAATGCAGATGAAACTCTGATATTAATACATCCCACTGAAAACCACGTTTTAAAGATGCCATTTAGATTAGAGAAAATAAATGTTGGTCCAGGAATCATAAGATCTAGATTCTAGGACAAAGTCTTACTAAGCTAAAGACTTTGGTCAACTTAACCTTTCTGAACATCTGTAAAATGGAAAAAATAATCTGCTTCCTTGAGCGGGGAAAGACAAGCACGGGAAAGCTAAGATATGAAAATGGCTCAAAAATTCTAAAATATAACTTTAACATAATTCATTCTTACTATTATTTTCACACCTCATTTTAAAGATTTTAGAAGCAATCAATAAAGAAAACACTAAAGCAAAAAATCACTTTTACATTATTAAGTCATTCAATTTTTAAAAAGATTGGAAAAACTGAATGTTCCTTTTATAACTACCTGCTCACTGATTCCTGTTCCTCCATAAACACAGACCACTCTAAGGCCCAAGGTCTTCGAAAACTTCTTACATTCTTTAGTAATTTGTAAAGCCAGTTCTCGAGTTGGAGTCATGATGACAGCTGAAAAGATAAATATGTCAAAAGCCTAACCACCAAAATTCTTGAGAGGCTAAGCTTTATAGTGTTAAATTTAACCTCTGCAATCAAGTTCAGATCTTAGTCTAATTTTTGTTTTAATTTGTTTTATGCACCTTTGAAAATCCTATTTCAAAAGTTCTGTAATAGCAGAGATTGTGGTGAAGGATAATTTTAAGAAGATTTTAAGAACATGCTATAGGAAGATAAATGAGAGTTAAATACCTTACTCAACCATCAGGAAAATACTTGGTTGAAAAGAATGCAAATCATTCGCAACTGCAAATCACAGAGCAAAGATAATCAAGTGACTCACTGTGCTGAAGAGCCATGCCGTGGCTTCCGGAAACAACCTTGGTCTGAGGGGCACACACAGAGGAGAAATATACTGTGCCCTCTGTTGCCAAGAGAGGAGTTGAACAACTTTCCAAAACCCTACTCAAATTTGGAGAAGAGATCTCTGCCAAATGAATCAAGAAAACTGAATCTAAAGACCTAATCCTGAATGAAATGTTGGCACTACAGCCTTTTAAGGCCAAAAAAAAAAGAAAAGAAAAATACACTTCCCTACAATCTTCTATGTTGAGTTTATAGATCCATTGATATGGGCTAAGAACAAACCTCAACATAAATAAACAGATAGATGCACGAGGAGTCTACCTGCCGAGTCAGAGTTTAAAAACTGAGCTGTGCCAGGAGAGGCTGTTTTTGTACTTCTGAGATGTCACTCCAGAGCTCTGAAGATTCTCACTCCACCTGCTGGTAAGGGGAAATCAGCCCCAAAGTGCCAAATTTATAAAGGAAATGTACATAAAGACATCTTTATTGTTATAATTAAAATTACAAAGCATCAGGTCTTTCTGATTAACTGACAACAAAGTAGTTAACTGAAAAAATAGTTTAATGAAAGGAATTGTACCTATTGGCCCCTCTCCTTCTTCTAATGACCTCTGATCCATGATGTGTCTAAACATGGGCAACAGAAAGGCAATGGTCTTTCCACTTCCTGTCTTGGCAATACCAATCAAATCTCGTCCAGACATTATAGCAGGAATCGCCTGGGTTTGGATTGGCGTAGGCTTTTCATAACCATGCCTTAAAAAGCAAACCAAAGGAAGACAAGGTAAGAACTGTGATCTCTGGGTCCCTCAAACTGTAAGAGTTTTCCAAAATGTATATCCATACAATGAAAAGGAATGAAGTACTGAGACATTCTACATCATGGATGATGTAGAAATATTTGAAAATACTATGCTAATTGAAAGAAGCCAGTCACAAAAGACTATATTAGTATGATCTTATTTATATGAAATGTCCAGAATAGAAAAATCTATAAAAATAGATGAGAGGTTGCCTAATGTGGAGGAGAAAGGAGAAAACTGACTACTAATGGATCCAGGCCTCTTTCGGGGATAATGAAAATATTCTAAAATTAGATTATGGTAATGACTGCACAACTCCATAAATATACTAAAAATCATCAAATTGTAAACTTAAAGGGTAAATTTTATGGTATGTAAATTATATCTCAATAAAACTGTTTAAGAAAAAAAAATCAAGTTTTTCCATTAGAGTAAAAATGTAAGCAAAGGAATTATTTGTGTAAAGGGCTATTTTTAGTTGCAAGATATTGAAAAATGTGGACAACCACTGAACACTTACTTTTTGAGAGAGTTTAAGATCTTCATAGAAATCCCACACTGAACCCAAGATTTAATTGGTTTGGGGCAACCTTTTCCCTTGACAATAATGCCCTCCATTTCCAACCGAAATACATTCACCTCTACAAAACAAAATCCAGATTAAAAACTCTTAAATATTGTTCTATTAGTGCCTTCTACTTTTCAATGAGGCATGGTAAGATTAAGAATTTTCAATTCTTTTCTAGTGCTCCTGAAGGTAATTCCATAGAAAAGCTACGTGACAAAGCACTGAACAGCTCAGAGAGACAACTAAAGTGATTACTGTTGCAACCAATTAGGAACAAAAGAAACACTCCAATTTCTACAATTTGGCTTTTACTTTGACTTAAATTGTACCAGCAATAAAAGAACAATGATTGACAAGTAATACAACCACTTGTTCTTCAAGCAAGGGTTGCCCAGATTATCCTTATTCTATCAATATCACACAGATTCACATTGGTTCCTAACTCTCAAATATCAGAAAAGGTTAACAATATTTTATTTGCTAACTTCACATGAAGAGTATTTTCAATGCTAAAAATATCAACTACATGAGCCAAACTAATTTTTGCTCATTTTTTTTAATGTTTCCAAAAACACACTAATTCTTCACTGCTCCAAATCTTTGTGGATGTTGTCCTACTCTCTAGAATGACTTCTCGCCTTCTAGTTCCCTCTCATTTCTCCAGGTAAGCCAGGCAAATTCCTCCTACTCATGCATCAACTCACAGGCCTATCAACATTCCTCGCAGGCAAGGTGAAGTGTACTCCCTCTGTTCCCACAACAACCAATAAATGAATAAAAAAATTCTACCCTCTTGAGACATTTTTGCCAGTTCTGGAACTTCAACATAAAAGTTTTTTCTGAATTGTTCATATTCAATTTTTCCATGATCCACTGGTTCTAGAAGCTTTCTCTGCTTTGTCTGATAACCTGTAAGGGCAGTCTGAAGATCAACTTCTTCCTCCTCTGAAGAATACTACAATTAAAAAAGAAAAATTAAGAGCTAAATCCATTACTACTTTCTCCTATGGGAAGAAATATTCCTAGTTTTAAAGATCCTCCTCTCCATATTCTTTGGCTTTTATTTTATTTTCTGAATTTTCCAACTTAGTTTATTTCTTCTTTGCCCTTATAGAAAGCTATAATAACAATATAAAGCTAAAATAAAAAAATAATTTTAACACGGCTTTAATAAAGTTTTCCTATAGTTTTCTCTATATAAATCTTTACAATGAGTGCTAATAGGAAAAAAATTTAATTTATTCTGTCACTTCATTTCTTCTCTCCCTATTCTATGTCTGGGATGAGCTGATGAGGGACAAGGGGGAATCAAAAAGTGGGCATACACTTGAGCAGCAACACAGATGAACCTAGAGAATATCATACTATGTGAATTTAGTCAGACAGAGAAAGACAAATATTATATGAGATCACTTATACGTGGAATCTAAAAAATAATACAAATGAATTTATTTGCAAAACAGAAACAGACTCACAGACACAGAAAACAAACTTAGGGCTATCAAAGGGGAAAGGGGAAGGGGAGGGATAAATTAGGAGTATGGGATTAACAGACACAAACTGCTATACATAAAATAAACAACAAGGATTCACTGTATAGCACAGGGAATTATATGCAATATCATGTAATAACCTAAAATGGAAAAGAATCTAAAAAAATATATATATATACACATATGTGTGTATATAGGTATGTGTTTGTGTGTATGTGTATATATATGTAAATATACCTATAGATAGATATATATATCTGAATCACTTTGCTGTATACCTGAAACTAACACTGTATTATAAATCAACTATACTTCAATTAAAAAAAGAAAAAAGTAGGCATACAGCAAGAGGTCAAAGATGTTAGAATGTTCTACCAATTTGAATATTCGGCTACAATACTGTTGAGAATAGCAAGAATTTCTCCTAAGAGTAACTGAAAAGCACACTTCCATCAGTGCTTTCTTATAAATACTTCTAGGACAGTATCGCGAACAAAGTCAAAAATTAATGAAGGGGGCTTCCCTGGTGGCGCAGTGGTTGAGAGTCCATCTGCCAATGCAGGGGACATGGATTCGAGCCCTGGTCTAGGAGGATCCCACATGCCGTGGAGCAACTAAGCCCGTGTGCCACAACTACTGAGCCTGTGCTCCAGAGCCCGCGAGCTGCAACTCCTGAGGCCTGGGCGCCTAGAGCCCATGCTCTGCAGCAAGAGAAGCCACCGCAATGAGAGGCCTGTGCACCGCAGCTGGGAGTAGCCCCCACTCACCGCAACTGGAGAAGGCCTGCGCACAGCAACGAAGACCCAACGCAGCCATAAATAAATAAATAAATAAATAAAAATTAATGAAGAATTACCTCCATGGCATCCTGGTCATTCTCCATTAGCTCACCTTTCTTCTTATCAGAATCTACGACTGCTTTTTTGGTTGTGACAACAGTGACAACTTTTGTGACTGTTGGCCCAGACTTCTAAAAAAAGAATATAAAACATTGTAAAGTTGAAACACAAATTATACACCAAATGAAACACAATGATAACTGTCACAATTTATAATTTGAATTAACTTAGTTGTTAGTGACAACCTAATGAAAAAACAAAAAGTAGTCTGGGGCTTCCCTGGTGGTGCAGTGGTTGAGAGTCTGCTTGCTAATGCAGGGGACATGGGTTCGAGCCCTGGTCTGGGAAGATCCCACATGCCGTGGAGCAACTAGGCCCGTGAGCCACAACTACTGAGCCTGCGCGTCTGGAGCCTGTGCTCCACAACGAGAGGCCATGATAGTGAGAGGCCCACGCACCGTGATGAAGAGTGGCCCCCGCTTGCCGCAACTAGAGAAAGCCCTCGCACAGAAACGAAGACCCAACACAGCGAAAAAATAAATTAATTAAAATAAATTTAAAAAAAAAAAAGTAGTCTGCTTTCTCCTTACTGACTTGCTTGAATTTAAAAGTGTAGGTACTTCCCTGGTGGTCCAGTGGTTAAGAATCCACCTTCTGGGGACTTCCCTGGTGGTGCAGTGGTTAAGAGGCCGCCTGCCAATGCAGGGGACACGGGTTCGAGCCCTGGTCTGGGAAGATCCCACATGCCACGGAGCAACTAAGCCCGTGAGCCACTACTGAGCCTGCGCTCTAGAGCCCACGCGCCACAACTACTGAAGCCCGCGCACCTAGAGCCTGTGCTCCGCAACAAGAGAAGCCACCACAATGAGAAGCCCGCACACCACCACGAAGAGTAGCCCCAGCTCGCAGCAACTGGAGAAGGCCCACATGCAGCAATGAAGACCCAACACAGCCAAAAATAAATAAATAAATAAATAAATAAATGAATGAATGAATGAATGAATCCACCTTCCAATGCAGGGGATGTAGGTTTGATCCCTGGTCGGGGAACTAAGATCCCACATGCCGCAACTACTGAGCCTGCGCGCCACAACTAGAGAAGCCCACACACCGCAACTAGAGAAACCCACACACTGCAACGAAGATCCTGCATGCCACAACTAAGACCCGATGCAAATATTTTTTAAAACTTTTTAAAAAAATGTAATACAATTGCATTATATTTTGTAACACATTAATATATAGGTAATGTGGTATATAATACATAATTTAATATAATATTATGTAATATAATTTATTTTAAAAATACTACTAAATGGTACTTTTCACTCATTCAACAAGCCAAATACTATTCTGGGACCTTAGGATAAATCAATAAACAAGACAGGTAAGGTAAAGATCACTGCTCTTGGGAAGTTTTTAGAAGAAGGAACAAACAATAAACACAACAAAAAATTAATTTATATAATTTTTCAAAAGGTAATAAATGCTATTAAGAAAAAGAAAAACTAGAGTAAAGAGGATCAGGAGTATAAAAGATGGGAGTGCTGGAGAAGGACCTATTCGGGGCTTATTGAAGAGGACCCACTGAAGAGGACCTACTGAGAAGGCAACAAGTAAGAAAAAATACTAAACAAAGATGATGGTAGTTAACAGTGACTTCTAAAAGAACATTTGCAGTTAAAATTCACTAGTATCTCTGCTATTTAGAAAAAGTATTGACACTTCTGAGACGGGGAAGGAAACAAAATCATTAACTTTATAAAGCCATGCATGTCAGTAGTAGGTCAATGCAACAATGAATTCAAGTTACCCAATTAGGAATGTAAATTTTTAAAAATAGGAGAAAATTCCATACCTTTTCATTTCCCCCACCACCTTTCACACTTCTCATATTAAACTTTTTTACTTCCTCTTTCACTTCTTCCATGTAAGCATCTAATGGATCTAACTCCTCACCCTCCATTTCATTTCCTTCCTTTTCAGCCTCTGCAGGATCATCTTCATCATCTAAAATATCAGAATACACTTTCTTTGAATTTGTGTTTCAAAAGGAAATACTTCACAATGAGACCACACCGCCCCCCCATTAAAGCCTTTTCTCTTACTACCCAAACACCTTCCTTACCAATTAACCCAGGCACAACGCAGTTCAAATACTCACACTGGCAAGGTTTTAAATCCAGCAGGTATTAGTTTTGAATAATACTAATAATAAAAGAAATAAATTAGAAATTATTAAACTGAAAAGAGGAAGAAAGACTAATATGTCTAAAAAATGGATCTCCGGTATTGTTTTACAACTACACTAGCAGAAGCAGAACTAAAAACTCTGTCTGCTAAAATGGTATGTTTATTTCTTGCAATTATCTTTCTTTAAATCACACAAAGAAAAAATAATAGCACATTCTTAATTAAAGACAATCTAATGTTTTTTACATAACTAAGATATCATCACCACTTAAAGGTATAATCCATTCATCTATTTAGTTCAACTTTCACAGAAAATGAAAAATTCACAGGAATTTTCACAGAAAATGGAGCAAAATTCCCTTTTCCTATAATATCTCACACTCTTCCACTTTACTAAAATCTTAAACATCAATATCAGATGTGGAGGGGAAATGTTTCTCTCATAATTTATGAAAAAATCAGAGGGACTTGAAAACATGCCCTTAACTTACCCTCATTACTAACATTTGAAGTAAAAAATTAAAGAGTTATTTACTGACTATGCCCATAAGCACCTAACTCTCCACTCTAAGGTAAAATCAGTGATCCTTACCAAACACTACTATACAATTTAAAATTTAATGTAAACATTAAAAGGGGCATTTAAAAATCTCAAAATGAACCTAGTGATTCCACTTCTAGGTATATACCCAAAAGAACTGGAAGTTGGGACTCAATCAGATACTTGCACACCAATTCTCATAGAAGCATTATTCACAATACCTAAAAGATGGAAACTTATATATGCAGCAACAGATGAATAGGTAAACAAAATGCAGTATATATGTACCATGTAATACCATCCAGCCTTAAAAAAGAAGGAAATTCTGATACATGCTACAAAACGGATGAAACTTGAAGACACTTTGCTAAGTGAAATAAGCCAGACACAAAAAGACAAATATTGTATGATTCCACTTATATGAGGTACCTAAAATAGGCAATTCACAGAATCAGAAAGTGGATTAGAAGTTATCAGAAATGGGGGGGAGGGGGACAGATGGAGAATTATTGTTGAATGAGGTACAGAGTTTTTGTTTAGTTCTGGAAATGGACAGTGGTGATGGCTGCACAACACTGTGAATGTGCTTAATTGTCACTGAATTGTACACTTAAAAATGGTTAAAATAGTAAACATCATGTATATTTTTCCACAATAAAAATGGCCTATTACTCATAATTCTAGAATATTCTACATGAATTGTTATATAGTCTATTAGTCTAACAAATGAATATACCATCATCATCTTCTAAACTCCATTTTTTCCCTTGTTTCATCTCTTCAATTTCCTTTTTCAGTTCCCCTATGTTTTCCATGGCCTTTTTACGTTGCTCTTCCCGCCATTTCTCTACCCTTTCTTTTCGCTTTCTCATTTCTTCTTCTAGCTTATTCTGGTCAAAGTTCTTGGGGGAAAAAAAAGAGAAGTAGAGAGAGGGAAATAAGGATCAACAATTTTACTCTAAGTGACATTCCAGATAACTTCTCCAAAGTATAAAAAAAGGAAAAATAGATGTACACAAAACTCCTAAAAATAGATGTACACAAAACTCCTAAATTTAGACCAGATTTAGATCACACATCTTTTAAATATATTCAGGAATAAACTAGGAAAATGAAATCACAATAAAAAGCATCTTCAACTAAGAAAGCAGACAGACTTCAAACACTATAAATTAATCTCATTTTAGTTACAAGCAATATGCACACATGAATTCAATTTCTCCCTCTAAGTGGAAACTAAATCAACTAGCAAGCAAAGTGCTCTAGTTATTATTCTCAACTTTAAATCCTGCAAACTCCTCCAAGATTGCCTCCATGAAAAGCAATTTTCTATTACAAATTACTGAGTAAATGAAAGCTATTTATCAACATGATTAAGAAGTTTTGATCTTTAGTCTTTAGGTCTAGGTTTCCTAGGAACAGCCATTCTAAAGCCTGTATCAAGACTATTAATAATACTCTTAAAAGGAGAGAGCAAATCATTTGCACAGTCATAATCAGGGACTTAAAGATTAAGCATTATAGAAATCAAAATTTTAGACACGCTACCTTACAGGTAGGTATGGAAATACACATGTATAAAAGTCAAAGAAAATATTAATAAATTATAATGATGATGGCATTTTGGGCACCTGGGATTACAGAGAATTATTTCTGACTTTCCAAGTATTTTATAATACGGTTATATTATGTTTGTATTTTTAAAATAAGTTTATTTCTTAAACAAACAAAAAGCTTTGCTCCTGAATTTATACCCTTTATAATAATTCCATCCTCTCTGAAGATGAGCCCCAGAAAGCTTATGTGTTTTTCTCAAGATCACCCACTCATTCAAGACTAGTAGAAACTAGATCAGAAACCAGACTCCCAGACTTCTTGTGTTATATCTTTTCTTAGATACACTGCTCAGAAAGCAGGTCCCTTAAAAAAAAAAACCACTAAACAAATAGAACTCAAAAAAAAAAAGAAAAAAAGGTGAAGCTATAATATATTCTAAAATGGGCAAAAGATATGACTAGGCATTCAAAGAAAAGTGCAAATAGTAAATAAACTTAAAATACCTTATTTAATTATTAGTTTACATTATGTTCACAGCATTTAAAAATATTTACTCATATTTAAAGATATGCAACTCAAAATAACAAGAAACCAATTACACTGGCAAAAATTAAATTTTGAAATACCCATGTTAGCAAGAATGTGAAGAAACAGACATTTTCATATGTCTAAAATCATAAAACTTATACACCTTTTTTGGAGAACAATTTGATACTATCCATCAAAATGTTAAATGTATATGGCCAGCCCTCTGTGTCTGTGAGTTCACATCCTCAGAATTCAACAAACTGTGGATCAAAAGTATTCAGGAAAAAAAATTCCAGAAAGTTCCAAAAATCAAAACTTGAATTTGCCCCATGCTGGTAACTGTTCACATAGCATTTACATTATGTTTACAACTATTCACACAGCATTTACGTCATATTAGGTATCATAAGAAATCTAGAGATGACAATGTATGCGGGGAGGATATGCGTAAGTTATACTATATCATTTTACATAAGGGACTTGAACATGTGAAGATTTTGGTATCTGCAGGGGTCCTATAACCAATCCCCCCAGGATACCGAGGGAAAGCTATATATATACCCATTGACAAAGTCATTTATTTCACTGATACCAATTTACCCTATACTATATTCACAAAACACATGTGTACAAGGATTAATATACCATTGTTTATAACTACAGACTGGAGACAGACTAAATATCCATCTACCTTTTTTCAACAAAACACTATGCAAGCATTACAAACAACAAGCTCTACCTCTGTACGCAGCTACAGAAAGATATCCAATATTTAACAAATGAAAACAGAAAGGCATTCTACTTCTTACGTTAGATAGTTCGTATACTGCTATTTATTACTCTTAAGACCTTATATATTGATAAAACAATTCATAATTTAAAAGTGACAAAAAGCAAGGCACAGAATAGTGCATATAGTATGATCACATTTTGCACATAAAATTAGATAATTTGTATAGATATGCAACTTTTTTCTGAAAAATTTTCTCATGGGACAACTATTATTTTACCTGTTTATTTTACAAATCTATTATCATTTACTTAAAAATAAAACACACAGCATTAAAAAACAAGAATTTGTCACTATAGAAACAAATTTGATATTATACGATTACTTATGTTAGTAAACATACACCGGCATCCTTTTCTTTTTCATCCTCTTTGTCATCTTTGTCTTTTTTCTTCTCTTTAGAACTTTCCCCACTATCTGTTTTCTCTTTGGACCTAGACCTACCAAAAAAGAGAGAGAAAGAGAAGGACATCATCTATTTGTTTTTGGAAACATTAATTTTAGAATACTTAGACTTGTATTTTACTTTTTATGTAAGAAATAAACTTCCAAGAGTCAAATGAATTTATATACATATATATATATATATATATATATATATATATATATATATATATATAAACACTCTGGAAATAAAATGAAGAATTAATCCCATGACACTAACTGCAAATATGATTAGATATCTGGAAATTGACCAAAGGAAAACTGGACCCAGCATATAAAAATAATTACAAAATTTAAATAACAAGTTAAAATTTAACAAATGGAGAAATACACGAAGACATTAATAGTCTACAAGACAATTGATATATGTAATAATATTTAAAATCTCAATAGGCTTGCATTTTGACCCTACTTAGGGCATCTAATAATGAATAAAATCCCTTAACTGTAATGTAATCAAATTAGTCGACCTTTTTCCCTCCTTTATGATTGGTGCTTTTTAAAGCATCTTAGAAATTTTTCCAACTTTGATGAAGATACTCAAGAGGTAAAGAAGATATTCTCTAGTACAAACTCCTAAAAAGTTTATAGCTTTGCCATCTAATTTGGTTTTTAATCTGTTTGGAAATGCTTTTTGTGCACAGAATGAAGTAGCCGGTCCTATTTTACTAAAGGACAGCAAATGTCCCTAGCACCATTTATTGGAAAAACTTTTTCCTACTATTTACAATGTCACCACTGTCATTTATCAAATGACCTTATATGTGTGGATCTGATTCTGAGTTCTTTATATGGTTCCAGTGATCTACTTGTCTATCCTTACAATAAAGCAACACTCTTAATTTCTATAACTTTATGACAAGTCTTGATACCTGGTAGTGCAAGCCCTCATAACTTGTTCTTCAAAAGTGTTTATGCCCTTTGCATTCCTAATTTTTTTTTTTAAACATCTTTATTGGAGTATAATTGCTTTACAATGGTGTGTTAGTTTCTGCTTTATAACAAAGTGAATCAGTTATACATATACATATGTTCCCCTATCTCTTCCCTCTTGCATCTCCCTCCCTCCCACCCTCCCTATCCCACCCCTCTAGGTGGTCACATAGCACAGAGCTGATCTCCCTGTGCTATGTGGCTGCTTCCCACTAGCTATCTATTTTACATTTGGTAGTGTATATATGTCCATGCCACTCTCTCACCCTGTCACATCTCACCCCTCCCCCTCCCCATCTCCTCAAGTCCATTCTCTAGTAGGTCTGTGTCTTTATTCCCGTCTTGCCACTAGGTTCTTCATGACCTTTTTTTTTTTTCCTTAGATTCCATATATATGTGTTAGCATACTGTATTTGTTTTTCTCTTTCTGACTTACTTCACTCTGTATGACAGACTCTAACTCTATCCACCTCACTACAAATACCTCCATTTCATTTCTTTTTATGGCTGAGTAATATTCCATTGTATATATGTGCCACATCTTCTTTATCCATTCATCCGATGATGGACACTTAGGTTGCTTCCATGTCCTGGCTATTGTAAATAGAGCTGCAATGAACATTTTGGTACATGACTCTTTTTGAATTATGGTTTTCTCAGGGTATATGCCCAGTAGTGGGATTGCTGGGTCGTATGGTAGTTCTATTTGTAGTTTTTTAAGGAACCTCCATACTGTTCTCCATAGTGGCTGTATCAATTTACATTCCCACCAACAGTGCAAGAGTGTTCCCTTTTCTCCCCACCCTCTCCAGCATTTATTGTTTGTAGATTTTTTTGATGATGGCCATTCGGACTGGTGTGAGGTGATAGCTCATTGTAGTTTTGATTTGCATTTCTCTAATGATTAATGATGTTGAGCATTCTTTCATGTGTCTGTTGGCAATCTGTATATCTTCTTTGGAGAAATGTCTATTTAGGTCTTCTGCCCATTTTTGGATTGGGTTGTTTGTTTTTTTGTTATTGAGCTGCATGAGCTGCTTGTAGATCTTGGAGATTAATCCTTTGTCAGTTGCTTCATTTGCAAATTATTTTCTCCCATTCTGAGGGTTGTCTTTTGGTCTTGTTTATGGTTTCCTTTGCTGTGCAAAAGCTTTTAAGTTTCATTAGGTCCCATTTGTTTATTTGTGTTTTTATTTCCATTTCTCTAGGAGCTGTGTCAAAAAGGATCTTGCTGTGATTTATGTCATAGAGTGTTCTGCCTATGTTTTCCTCTAAGAGTTTGATAGTGTCTGGCCTTACCCTTAGGTCTTTAATCCATTTTGAGCTTATTTTTGTGTATGGTGTCAGGGAGTGTTCTAATTTCATACTTTTACATGTACCTGTCCAATTTTCCCAGCACCACTTATTGAAGAGGCTGTCTTTTCTCCACTGTATATGCTTGCCTCCTTTATCAAAGATAAGGTGACCTTATGTGCGTGGGTTTATCTCTGGGCTTTCTATCCTGTTCCATTGATCTATATTTCTGTTTTTGTGCCAGTACCAAACTGTCTTGATTACTGTAGCTTTGTAATATAGTCTGAAGTCAGGGAGCCTGATTCCTCCAGCTCCATTTTTCGTTCTCAAGATTGCTTTGGCTATTCGGGGTCTTTTGTGTTTCCATACAAATTGTGAAATTTTTTGTTCTAGTTCTGTGAAAAATGCCATTGGTAGTTTGATAGGGATTGCATTGAATCTGTAGATTGCTTTGGGTAGTAGAGTCATTTTCACAATGTTGATTCTTCCAATCCAAGAACATGGTATATCTCTCCATCTATTTGTATCATCTTTAATTTCTTTCATCAGTGTCCTATAATTTTCTGCATACAGGTCTTTTGTCTCCTTAGGTAGGTTTATTCCTAGATATTTTATTCTTTTTGTTGCAATGGTAAACGGGAGTGTTTTCTTAATTTCACTTTCAGATTTTTCATTGCATTCCTAATTTTATAATCAGTTTATCAAACACTTTTCTATTCATGTCTGCTAAGAACTTTTAAACATCAATATATGTTGAAGTTAATAAGATGCTTTTCCTGAATCTACTTAGATAACCAAGACTTTTCTCCTTGAATCTTATTAATGTAGAGGATCATACTGATTGATTTTCCAATGTTAAACCAACCTTCCATTCCTGGAATAAATCCAACTAGTTTATGATTGTATTATCTTTTTTATATATTGTTAAAAGCAGCATGCTAATCCTTTATGTTTAGACTGAGTATAGCCTATAATCTTCTTTTTGCACACTGCCTTGTCAGGTTTTCCTCTACCATCTTATTAATTTTCTTCATTTTATGCATGTTTCTTCTTTCTTAAGTCTTTGTCCCTCAAAAGTATCATTACAGAGTAAAAAGACAAACCAGAGCAATATATCTGCCCCTCACATAAATGACAAAAAACAACTATCCAGAATATTTAAAAACAAAAACCCCCTATAAATCAATTTTTAACGACAGAAACAACCCAATAGGAAAATGAGCAAAACATTTAAACATGTACTTTAGAAAAGAGGAAATCTGAATGACCAAGAACCACATGAAAAAGTGTTCAACTTCATTAGTAATCAAGGAAATGCAAATTAAAACCACAATGATATTGCTATTATATGTCTAACAAATAAACAAAAATTAAAAGGACTGACAATACCTAATACTGGCAAAGGTATGGAGGGATACAATTCTCATATACTGCTGGAAGTATAATTAGTATAAACTCCTTGGAAAGCATTTCGGATTACTTAGTTAAAATGAAGCTATGTTTATTCTATGACCATGTAACTTCACTCCTAGTTATATACCCAAGGGAAACTCATACACATGTATACTAGGATATATATACAAAAATGTTCATAATAGCCCCAAAGTTAAAACAACCCAAACATCCATCTCAGTAGAATGGATAAATAAATAGTGGTATATTTATACCACAGAATAATATTCAGCAATAAAAATAAACTACTGTTATGAGCAACACAGATAACTCTCAATGTTGAGCAAAAACGCAAAAGAAGACAAGACTCATTCATGTAAAGTTAGTTTAAAAACATATAAATCTAGACTATTCTTTTTCCAGTTATACACACAGGTCGTAAAACTATAAGGAAACAATCAGGACATAAATTACTAGCACAAAAGTCAGGAGTGATTTTATATAGGGAAGGAGGGAGCTGGGTTAGAGAAGGGAAATGGAGGGCTTCCGGGGGTACAGAAAATGTTCTATTTCTTGACTTTGGTGGTGGTTACATGGATCTTGCTTTATAATTATTTAATAAGCTGCATGTTTATATTTCACTCATTTCTCTGCACTTATATTTTAAAATTTAAAATAATCCCAATGGGCATTATTACACTGACCTTGACAAAATAAAAGTAAAATTTATAAAGTAAAATAAATGACATGGCAAAAATCCTCATTAACTAATATGGAGAAAACAGAGAACACAGAACAAATCCATACATCCCATGACACCACTTTAGAAACAATAATAGGCAAAGAACAAACCACTAACAAGAGAAACAAAAAGAGTAAACGTATTATGTCTAATAGACATAAATAATATCTCAAAATTGAATGGTACTAACATCTTAAGGAAACAGGTACATTTAACTTACAAAAGCAAAGTTCACCCATTATGAATAGCAATTCAGCAGTACACACCATGAGTAAAAAAGTTATTTGTCAATCAACATCGGAAATGCCAAGAAAATAATTTCAAAGGAAAAAACATAGTTCCCACAAAGATGTATATAAAATGCATTTCTGACCATTAATAGCAGATATTAAATAAAAGAACAATGCATTATGAGTGTTAAAACTAATAGAATCTAGCATTTTCTAAAAGCATTACAAGCTTTATAACCTATTGAAATAATTCAGCTAACAGCTAATGGCAGCAGCCAAATTCAGTATTTACAAAGATTTTTTTAAAAAACTGTAGGGAAGAGAGTCAGTTCCCAACCTACCTATTCTCAGCTTTCTTGCTTTTATTGCCGGGACTGGAGGATCGGGATCTCCGGCCGCGGCTTCTACTCCTCGAACGTCTCCTGTCTCGACTTCGAGATCTTCTTCGCTCTCGACTTCGATCTCTCTCTCTACTTCTGGAACGCCTGAAAGGGGACACTTCATTTATTCTATGACCAAGTGGAACGTCTACTTCAGACCATGGTTCTGCCTCATGTTGAAAGAAGCTTCTTAATTATTACCATTATTAAAGACAGATTTCAATTAACTATCAAATCAGCTAAACAGGGAACAAGTAAAGCCATTCCTTACAAGTGGTCAATGAAATAAATGATACTAATTTCAAAGTGATGTTTGGTGAAAAACAGAGGAAATATGTAACAAGAGCTGTTTGAAATTTATGACCTATAGCAGAAAATCTAAATTTCAAAGACAGCCGAAACCTAAGTATAAGGATGGGCAGAATGGGGCTGTGGAAAGATCACAGATATGAAAAATTAAGAGACAAGAATTTCTACCCTGGTGCTACTAATTAGTGACATACATAGGGCAGATCAACTCTCTGGGTCTCAGTTTCCTCATCTGTAAAATATGGAGACTTCACCAAATAATCTCAAAATCCTTCTTGCTCTAAAATCTTGTGATTCTTTCACACCAAAAAGTCAAAGGCCAAATCTTAAATGACCAATTTCACTTAACAAGTACTTGACTGAATTGTATGAAACTGTTCCCGGTACCTCATAATATAAAATTGAATAAGTTAGTGTTATCCACATTGTTACGGGTAAGTATGTTCCCTAAGTACCAAGTGACACTTAGGCAATCTCTCCTTCCAAGGTCTGAAAAAGATAAAGTCAAAGTTCTTTCTGTGATCAGTTCACAGCACCTGTATAACCTTGTCCTCTTTCCCATTTTAATGAGAAACTTTATTAGAAATCTTTTTTTGGTGTGGGGAAGATTATTTTTATTTAGAGACTGTTTTCTACCTCCAGAAAAGTTATGGCTGCTTGGGTGGTACTATGGAATATTTAATCAAGTTTAAAAAAATTAGGATGTTCTTTGGTTAAATCTAAAAAAGTTCTTTAAAATAGTTTCAAACAGAGTATGGAGATGGCTCTGCCCTGTTTCCTTCTCCTGTCGGCTCTAGCGGTTGCTCTGAACACAGGGGTCAGCTTTCTTGGGACAGGATTAGACTAGAACCCCCCTGATGTCATATTACCTTAGCTTTTACTTCACTGTTTGAAAATGACAGTGGAAAGGGAAAAAAAAAAATACTGTAAGTTTTTGTTCTAGGCAAATCACTTCTGTACCTAATCAAACAAGCTGGGGTAAAGCAGAGGGCCTGCAAAAGGGCCACTAAATTCTAGTCCAAAATTTTTGAAGAAGCCTGATTTAGCTGAGAAGGTCCAATTTAACAAGAGTCCTGTGGAGATTAATGTCTTACCTCAGACGCTTCCTGTCTCTTGACCGAGATCTTCTTTTATCCCTGCTACGAGATCTCTCTCTCCTTCTATCTCTATCCCTGCTTCTAGACCTTCTGTCATCTCCACGTTTACTTCTTTTGTCTGAGGGTGAGCGACTTCTAGATCGACTTCCAGAGCGTCCCCGTGATGCTGATCGCTTCCGATAGTGGCTAGATTATTAAGTTAAAGATTAAGCTTAGCAAACACAGCTTCTATTACATTTTATTTATTTTATTATTTTCTAAAAAAAATCTCAGCAGATAAATTAAACATTGAAAGGACTTCTTATACGTAAACTTTTTTAAAATTAGGGGGAAAGAATGAACTCTTCTGCTACAGCACACTGTCCTGGAAAAGAAGGAAGGACAGTAAGCCAAAGAGACCTAGTTCCTGCCTTTGGGCCTCAAGCAGCTTGCATTCTGGTAAAGGAAGAGAGGACAGGCAAGTAAAGAAGTAAGTATACAATATGTATTTGGTGCTACGGAGAAAAACAGATGAAAGTAAAGGAAAAAGAGAGACAGTGGGAGGTAGGAAGTTTGCTCCTTTACACCAGGTGATTAGAGAAGGCCTCACTAATAAAGTGCCATTTCAGAGGTTTAAAGGAAGTAAAGGAAGGAACCATGGAGATATGTGAGGGAGAAACTTTCCAGGCAAAAGGCACAGTAAGTGCAAAGACCCTGAAAAGGAACCTTGATTGGTGTGTTTAAGGAACAGCAAGGAACCAGATGTGCTTGGAGTTGAATGAGTGAGAGAAAGTGTCATGAGATGGGGTCAGAGGTACAGCATGGTAGCCAAATGTGGAGAGCCTTATATGCCATTATAAGGACTTTCTCTTTTACTTTGAGAAAAGATGAGAAGCTACTGGAAGATTTTAAGCAGAGGAATGACATAACCTCCCTACTATTTTTAAAGCATTACTCTGGCTGCTGAGGGGAGAACAAACCAAAGAAAGGCAAGGACAGAAGCAGGGAAAACAGGTAGAATGCTACAGCAATCGTCCAAGTAAGAGACAGCGTTGGCTTGGATCAGAATGTCATGTGTAGAGTTGTTGAGAAGTGTCAAAATCTGGACATTTTAATGACTAATTAAATGTCAAGTGCAACAGCAAATCTAGTACACAAGCCAGGCAAGGCAGAGAAGTGGGGGAGAAGGCCGAAGAGATGGAAAGGACCTTCTTGGGAAGAGCCCTGAAGGCTGTGCTGAAGAGTCTCACTTCATCTTGGAAGCAGTAAGAACCAACAGACATGAAAGCAAGGAAATGACATAATCTTATGTTAATTTCAGAAGTGTCACTCTGGCTGCAGTGTGGAATCAACTGGGAGAGCAAGATCAGAGGAAGATAACTTGAGGCAGGTGTAGCAGTCTGAGTAATAAATGATTAGGGCCTGAATTAAGTCAGGGAGAGCAGGAATGGTGACAGGGTGCAGTATCTAACTGGATGTAGGCAGCGAGAGAGAGACGAACCAGTCAAACAAATATCACTTCCAGGTTTCTGGTCTGGCTGGCCAGATGAACAGCAATGCTTTCACGGAGATTTAAATGACCTTTACCCGAATTTTCTGTAGTTATGGAAATACTCTTTATCCAGGTGATGGTTACACGGCTTATATATGAGCTAAATTTCACCAAGCTCTACCCTTAAGCGTTGTCCATTTCCCTGAATATTAATTATACCTCAGTAAACTACTATTACCTTACTTACTTATTATTTATATCCTAGATATAAATGATCTTTCAGTCACAGCTAAACATTAAGCAAATACGCACATTTAAGATAAAAATCTCAAGGTCCCAAACCAGGTAACAATCTGAAATGTTGAAGAGATATCAGAGTTCTAATAAGACCTCCCAGTTCTCAGTTTA
This sequence comes from Balaenoptera physalus, assembly GCF_965194825.1. Taxonomy (NCBI): domain Eukaryota; kingdom Metazoa; phylum Chordata; class Mammalia; order Artiodactyla; family Balaenopteridae; genus Balaenoptera; species Balaenoptera physalus. The sequence continues at coordinate 65,271,832 of NC_138890.1, forward strand.
AAAAGGATAAAAAACACATAACAAAGAAATTTTAAATCTATGTGCGAAATAAATGCCCATGCAACAAGCATTTATTGTAGCCCAAAACAAACCTAGTCACGTAGTATTGTAGGCGATGTAAAAATGTTTGGCCACACGCTCCTTTCAATTAAGAAAATACCACACGCGCACAAAAAACTAAAGTAGAGAGCGACAGGGGCCAAAGAAATGTTGCAAACGCGAAGTGGTGAGAAATTTAACTGGGATCGCTACTGACTGAGGCTATACGGGTAAGCTCCGCGGAAATGGCGGGATGTAGTCGAAGTCCCGGAGGTGTGTTCCCGCTCCAAGGGCTCGAACCGGCCGATGGCCGTGCAAGGGAACCCTGTGCCCGCCGCCGACCCAAGCACACCCACTGCCTCAGCCGAGGTCCCCCAGCCCCTCTAGTAGCCGCGGGCAGCGCTGGCCGCACGTGGGGCCGCACCGAGCCAGGCCCGACCCCGCGGCCACCTCGACTCCCGCCTGAGGAAGAGACTCTCCCGCTCGCACGCCCAGCGCGCCGCCTCACCGTGACTCCCGGCCCATGCCGCAGGCCGCGGGAAAGCGGCGCCCTTCGGGACCACGCGCAGGAGAACCGGACAAAGTAAGAGGCCGCACAGCCCTCAGCACGCCGGGCGAGGAGCAGCACTAACAAGCTGCAGCAGCCACAGCAGCAGGCACCATCCGAACGCGGCCAACGAAAACAGGACGTGCTGGCGCCAGCGGCAGGAGGAAGGAAAAAGCGGGCCGGAAGCGGCTATCGCTCCACAGCGCCCCCTCTCGGCTGGAGGCCGCACAGTGCCGGCTGCGCCTAAAGAGGTTGCCTCGGCCGGGTTTTCCCTGCACAGCCGCGGAAGCCCCCTAGGCTTGGTGAGGTAGAGGGTGATGCCTCAGCCATGCAAGCCCTGGGAGGGTCTTTCCTACAGCGGGCACTGAAACGCCATAAGCAACCCCGAGCTGTCCCAGGAAGTGTACTGACATCTAAGCGATGCTACAAACATCTCCATTCACTCTCATCATTTCTACATGCATTCATTTAAACATATTGTTACATGTCAGGCATGTTCTACCTTCCAACGAGCTTTCAATCTCGTGGCAGATATAGGCATTAACAAAAACATAAGCAGATGTAATGTAACAGAAAAGAGATTCTACCATAGGAAAGGGGTTCAGAAAAAGTGTTCCCTAAGGAAGTGACCTTTGAGGTATGATTTGAAGACTGAGTAGGAGTTAACTTGGTGAAGAGGACGAAGAGCTAAAAATACGTTACACAAGATAATGGCTCTCAACATTGCCTGCGCTTGGGAGCTTAAAAATACATATACGGATGCGTGTGTTCCATTCTGATATTCTGATTTGATTGGTCTGGAGTGCTTCCAGTGCATTGGGAATTTTAAAGCTTCCCAGGTGATTGTGAAGTACAGTCCGGTCAAGGCGAAGAACGACTCGCCTAGTGGAACTTACGCTGCAATGTTGAGTTGTTTTAGCAGAAAGCTGTAAAGGAGTTGGGGACAGGCTCTCACTTACTTTACGTGCCTCTGTACTATTTTATGTTCTTACACATAAGGATGTTAGAAAAGTTCCATATTTTGACTGTAGCAGTCATTGCATGGATGTTTGTCAAGATTCATTGAACTGTACGCTTTATTTTTATTTTATTGTTATTTTTTTTGGCCGTGCCCCACAGCCTGCGGTATCTTAGCTCCCCAACCCGGGGCCCTGCAGTGGAAGCGTGGAGTCCTAACCACTGGACGGCCAGTGAGTTCCCTGAACTGTATGCTTTGAATTGGTGTGTTTTATTGTATGTAAATCTTACCTCGATAAATTTGAATTTTTAAAAAATGAAACCAACGAGTTTAAGACTCTAAGACTGGCTTCTGCTCTGTGATTTATTGCCCACCTGTGGCTGCAGGGCAGACCATGCCAAGGGTAAGGAAGGCCTGAGCCAATATATGACAGAATGGACACCAATGAGGGTCAGGTATGAGAGCCATTGTAAATTGCTTGTATGTGGGCTGAAGGTAAGGAGTGTGGAGACACTGACAAGTGGTCAGATTCTGGATGTATTCCACAGGCAGCTTTCCAAACACTAATTGATAAAATGGATGTGAACTGCAAGGGTAAGGGAGGAATAAAGATGACTCCCAGGTTTTGAACAGAGCTACTCTGGATTGTGGTGAATTTGTGGAGATGAAAAAGGCCTGGGTGCAGCAGATTTGGTGGGAAAAGGAGAGAAAATCAGTGTTTCTGCCTACTAGATATCCAGAAGGAGATAATGGCTGAAAGGAAATATATGAGTCTGGAGTTCAAAGGAGAAATAGAGATTGGAGAGATAAGGGTCATAAGCACTTTATAGAATGTATAATACAGATCTTCCTCAACTTAGGATGGGATTACATCCTGATAAAACCCATCGCAAGTTTAAAACACTGCAAGGGGAAAATGCATTTTAATATACCTAACCTACCCATCATAACTTAGCCTAGCCTACCTTAAACGTGTCAGAACACACACATTAGCCTGCAGTTGGGCAGAATCATCTAACACAAAGCCTATTTTATAATAAAGTGTTGAATATCTCATGTAATTTATTGAAGACTATACTGAAAGTGAAAAGCAGAACGGTTTTAAGTGGATCATCATGGACTGGGAGCTGCAGCTCTCTGCCACTGCCCAGCATCACTAGAGAGTATCATACTGCAGATGGCTAGCCCAGAAAGAGATCAAAATTCAAAATTCAAAGCACGGTTTCTAACGAATGTGTCACTTTTTTTTTTAAATTAATTTATTTATTTTTGGCTGCGTTGGGTCTTCGTTGCTGTGCGCGGGCTTTCTCTAGTTGCGGCGAGCGGGGTCTACTCTTCGCTGTGGTGCGCGGGCTTCTCATTGAGATGGCTTCTCTTGTTGCAGAGCACGGGCTCTAGGTGAATGGGCTTCAGTAGTTATGGCACGAGGGCTCAGTAGTTGTGGCATGTGGGCTTCAGTAGTTGTGGCTCACGGGTTCTAGAGCACAGGCTCAGTAGTTGTGGCGCATGGGCTTAGTTGCTCCGCGGCATGTGGGATCTTCCCGGACCAGGGCTTGAACCCGTGTCCCCTGCGTTGGCAGGCGGATTCTTAATCACTGAGCCACCAGGGAAGCCCACGAATGTGTCACTTTGACATCACCATAAAGTCAAAAAATTGTAAGTCAAACCACCCTAACTCAGGGACTTTCTGTATATGGTATTTGAAGCCAAGGAACTGGATGAGGCCATGCAAAAATTGATATAGCTGGAACAGATTTTTTAAATCACTTATTCAAATTTCTTGATTTTAAGGGAGAGTACTGAGACATGGGAAACAAATTTAATCCCAGATCACTAATCTTCTTGGAATCTAAACTGGAACCAGAACCCAGGCATCTGATACCCAGGCCAGAGCTCTTTCCAAGATACTTCATTTCTAACTCCCTTTTTTTTTTTTAATAGTTTTATTTTCTTTTTTAATATTCATTTATTTAGTGGCTGCCCTAGGTCTTTAGTTGCAGCATGCAGGATCTTCAGTTGCAGCCTGCATGCAGGATCTAGTTCCCTGACCAGGGATCGAACCCCGGCCCCCCACACTGAGAGTGCAGAGTCTTAACCACTGGACCACCAGGGAAGTACCTCTAACTCCCTTTTAAGAGAACATATTCACGTGACAATTCTAACTGGCTTTTTGTGCCCACAGCATATTTACGGTAAGTTCACAGCATTTCTATGTCCTTGAAGAAACTACTTTTATCTATTAGCAGAGGTGAAAGAAGTTAATTATAGTCTACTATGTCTCCAATACATCACTTATTTAGCAAACTGCCCTGGCTTCCAAAGCAGATTTTGATTCTAACTAACCTAGTTCTGAATCTCATAACCCTCTTGCTGTTTTTAACACCAACTGTGTGTACACACATCCGCTTATACAGCTAATAAGACTAAAAATCTACTGGTCAAAGATGTCACCTCTCAACAACCATCCTTTGTTGTTGTTGTTTTTTCTTTTTTTGGCTGCACCTCAGGGCATGAGGAACTTCCCAGACAGAACCCGCGCCCCCTGCAGTGGAAGCGCAGAGCCTTAACCACCGGACCACCAGGGAAGTCCTCAACAACCATCCTTGGCAATCTAGTTTTAACTCATAAACATTTCAAATCCCTGAAATTTCTAAGTAAAAAAAATTCTTCTTAATTATTCCAAACACTAATAAACCTGCATTTCCATTTGATATTATTCAACATGCTTAAGCAAATACTCATGTCTTCTCTTTGAAATAAATTTGATAATGACCTACAATTACTAAAACTTTGCATGTGTAAACTGACAAAATGGAAGAAATAAAATGTGCAATTGAAAATTCCTAGTGTCTTCCCAGGGATTGGGGAGAGTGTGACAAATTCAAGAATACTATCCAATCCTCTGGATATTAGATTTGTATGGAATTAGAAAAAATGTGTGCTTGTAATCTTACCCTAAGTCAAATGAATAGACTTAAATTGTTATACTTATTCTCCATCACTGTGGTTCAAAATAAAAAAACTTTGTGAGTAATAAAAAAAAAAGTCTATATCACAAGAATTAATCAAACAGACGATACAAAAAAACTAGGGAAATGTTAATACCAAGTGATAAAACACTTATGCTTTATACTCTTTTAAGTCAAACCTTCCAAATATGACAGTGTTACCACGTTAGTTAAAAGGGTATTTATGCTATTGGGTTGAATACTTCAGTCAATTCTTCAAATTCCATTTTTATATCTAATTATTCTATGCTTATTGCTTAAAAAACATACTTCTGAAAATCTAAAACTCAAAAGTAAAAATTTCCAATTCTGAGTTTGGTAATAAAATTTTTCATAAATTAAAATTAATAAAGATTTCATAAATACCTTTTAATTTCACATGTATGAATCTTAATCATTTCCTCCATTAAATATTTATGCTGAAATAAAAATTAAGATACTGACTCAACGAGAAAAGATAAAATTGGCTACCTTATTCAGCCCTTATAAGTTAAAATGTGCAAACTTAACACTAGACAATTCAATTTCTTTCATTTTATTTTTAAGATGGCTCCATTTCTCAGGACAGAACAATACAAATACAAGATGCAGTCCTTGGGACTGGCTGAGACGACATTCATCTGCTCTCCTAAAAGCACTAGCTCAGCTCTCAAAGAGGAATTACAAATCTGAGAAGTTAGGGAAAGGTGTAGACTAGGAATTCTAATTAAACAAGAAAAATCGATTACTGACATTGGTACTCTAATCTTCACATCAGTATTAATACAAACTCAACCCTTTCCAGTCAGGGAACCTGCCATTCCATTCCTAATCAAGTGGTTTTACAACCTCAAAAAGTAAAAGAATTTCATAAAGGTGTAAACCAATATGCTTCCTTTAGAGTCACTGCAATATAGAAGAGAAATTTTTTTTTGTAAGCTTCTCTTTCTGAGTTCTGCAGGCTTCATGGTACTTCAGAGCCCCAATAATCAAGCAGTTCATGACAAAAGATAAAAGTGAAAAAGTAGACACAGAGATCTGTGAAAACTTCGCCCATTTTGCTGTAAGTATCCATTGATCGATTTATTACTTCAGCAGGAATTCCGGATAATAGAAGCGCAGCTGTTAGTACTGTTGTCTTTATCTTCTTTTCACCCTGCATAGAGAAAGACTTCAATAAATCTTACAGCTTTCAGAAGACTACTTAAGCTCTATAAAAACATCAGTGCTGCTATTTTTGCCTAACTGATTTTAAAACTGTTAATGAAGTTTCAAAATATCAATCAATAATATATGAAGAAACATTTACTGAGCATATAATATGTAAAGCAGCAAACTGCTAGGCAATAGGGAAAAGACACCATTCTTGTTATCAGAACTTTTTAAAAAAGTCTTATCTTGGAGGCAAGATATAAATAATAATTTAAGATATATACAAAAGCTCAAGACAAAAACAGGAAAAGCATTACCAGACAGGACATAAATAATTGCTAAATGAACGACATGGATGACGTGTGCTATAGTGGCTCAAAGAAGACAGAAATTACTCCAGGGTTTTACATATAAGTAAAGCACAGGGAAGGATTTCAGAAGAAGTGGAATTAAAAACAGGCCTTTAAGAATGAGCAAGATTGGGGCTTCCCTGGTGGCGCAGTGGTTGAGAATCCGCCTGCCAATGCAGGGGACACGGGTTCGAGCCCTGGTCTGGGAAGATCCCACATGCCGCAGAGCAGCTGGGCCCGTGAGCCACGACTACTGAGCCTGCGCGTCTGGAGCCTGTGCTCCACAACAAGAGAGGCCGCGATAGTGAGAAGCCCGCGCACAGCGATGAAGAGTGGCCCCCGCTTGCCGCAACTAGAGAAAGCCCTTGCACAGAAACGAAGACCCAACACAGCCAAAAATAAATTAACTAAAAAAAAAAAAAAAGGCGTAGCCCTGTCGTTCTAAAAAAAAAAAAAAAAAAGAATGAGCAAGATTAAGATGAGCAAAAGTGAGAGGATAAATCTTATTGTAAGGTTAAGTCTCATGACAACGAAAGTCAGAAGAGTGATAGGTGTACTGGAGGACAGTGAATAATTTGTAACAGAATCAAAGGAACATTCTGTAGAGTCAGCCCTAATTGCCATCCAAAGGAATTCACATTTGTTTACATATGCAGCAGAATATCACTGAACATTTATTTCCTAATATAATTTTCTAGTCTCATTCTTTAAGAGATTCAAGGCTGAATTTTCATTTAATTTATTGATTTGGTATCACCAAATCCAATCACATGGTTCAAAACATTTTAAATATAAAAAGCTATAGTTACCCAAGAGAAATCAAAGCCTATGTCCACAAAAAAAACCCACTCAGGAAAGTTCTTTGTTGCTTTAGACATATTAACCAAAAATTGGAAACAACCAAGACGTCCAGCAATAGGTAATTAGACAAATT